>NC_086160.1:41626901-41966544 GCF_035149785.1 Candoia aspera
TGACTTAGCCTGCTCAGAGCAGGAGTTCTCTCAAAAAAGAAGCATTCTCTGTTTCCTCTGGTATAACTAGAGACCATTCAATACTTCCACATTCCGCATGGCAATGAGCTCAAGCAAACTTCCTTTTGCTGTTAGGCTAGTTAAGTCAATTTCCCTGGTTCACAAGATTATTGGGACCCACTGCATTCTTGAAAAGTCTTTGAGAAGCAAGAATATCTAGACAATAGCAACATGCTATTATTTTGTATAATAGTGTTTACTGAAGATAGCTCTATCTTGCCAGAATTATGGGGGGAAGCAATTTTCCCATATTAAAAAAGAGAAATAGCTGAATTGACTTGCTCAGGTCCCATTCTTGTGTCACATGACAAATATTTTATAGGACTTCGGGCCCCCATCCCTAGAGGGGCCCGAAGTCCTATAAAACAGAAACTTTACTTACTCTATTCCCCAATGTACTATTTCTTTCTGAGTGTTTGATGTTCATGCTTTAAGTTTTTAAGTTTGTTAGTGTCTGTGAATCACTTCAAGCAATAGAAGGGCTTCTGCAGTTGCTATTTTAAGCCTGGTCAAGTGTCCCTTGCCTGCCACAAATTCAGAATACTGGAGAGTTGAATTCAGTCTCCTCTCTCATTTGAAAACCAGACTGCTCTGGCATTCTGACCACCACAGCACCACTTTTTACAGCTGGTCATAAATTTCCAAGCATACCACAGTATCTTTAGCTTTGACTCCAGAGATTTCCTGTTGAGCTGCAAGATGTAGGCCTGCAAAGCTCACTGAAGCTAAATATACCCTTTTGTGCATGGCCAAATAAACAAGGACAGTATCAACAGAAGTTTTTTCCTATAAAAAAAAAAGCACTGCAAGGTTGCCTTTTTTTAAAAAAAAAGTGAGATGAATCAGGTAATTAGTTTATCTTGGCAGAGAAACTGATCTCTCTGACTACAGCTGAACTTTTAATCTGGCACTATTTTGATTCCTAATGTCTGTTTACATGTTGCTGTAACTAGTAACAGCTTGTATATTGGGGAGGGGGAGCAGTCACAGAAAGAAAGCAAATATTTGGCAAATTGCATGTACAATGAATTTGCAAGTCCCCACGATTTCAAACATGATTTGTTCCTTGGTAGGAGCAAACTGTCTTATCTTTCCCTTCCTCCCCCCTTTTGGATACCAGTTTACATTACATCTGGAATACAAGACTAATATGAATATAGTTTAATGTTTGACTAGGTATGGTTCCTGCTCTGTCACAAATGTGTATCATATGCGCTTAGCAATGTGCTGTTAATAAGTTACTTACGTAAGTTAATGCTACAATTTAGCTCAAAATCAACTGAATGTTCTCAATTTCAGACTGACAGAATGTAAGGGCTGGAAGGTACCTTGGAGATCGTTTAGTCCCACCTCCTGCCTGATGCAGGAATTTATTACAATCTGTTGTCCTGCCTATGTTTAAACATCTCCAGTGAAAGAGAATCCACCACCTCTGGAGGCAGTTTGTTCCATTACTGAATTGCTCGTACCATCAGAAAAATTTTATTGTGCCTCCCTCATAAACCAGCACCACATACTCAGTGCAGAGATCAAACAAACAGGAGGGTCCCACAGAACACCTCAGACAAATTAGGGCTGAACAAATTGCCATCCAGACTGTGTCATCTTAAGTGTCCTTCACCATGCACCATGGATTGTCCAAATGAGAGGTCTTGAGCCAGGATAAGAGGGAAACCATTGCCTCCAGAATGGAGCACCTAAAGCAAGACAGAGGTGCTGGCATGAGGCCATGGCCTGTGGAAATGATTACTGGGGCATCTTTGCTGTGGAGCAGGGAAATTGTGTGAATGTGAGCTATGAATTTTCTATGCAGAGGCATTATAGATTTTATTTTCCACTCAGCCATGAAGCTTTTTGATAGCTTTGGTCATTTGCTCATTCTCAGTCTTCATAGCATGGTTGTGAGAATAAAGTGACTGGGTGAGAATTGCCTTTCTAAGTTTCTTGGAGGAAGAACAATCTAAAAATGGAATAATAGATAGTTACAGCTAAGTCCAGGGTGGGATGATTTCTGGGACATGAAGGTACAGACAAAAAGATCCTGTCAAATGTGTTCACAGAGAATGGCCTGGGTAGCATGATGAAAACCCATAACCTTTACAGAAAAGTACAGTCAAACAGTTCTGTGAAGAACAATGCAACAGCTGCTACAGCCTGAGTGTTTGAAGGAATGTAATGTGGAAGATGTATAATTTTCTCTGTGGGCAAAGAATGATGGATAAGAAATCTTTCCTGTGTTAAGTTAAAGGGCTCCTAATGCATTACAGGAAGGAGACAGCAAGAGTCGATCAAATCTGTCAGCAGCTGAGAAACATGCAAAGGCCAACATCATATTGGTGACTGGGATTGTTAAAAGAGCCATTGTCAGCATGCCATTCATTGTTACTTTCTCAAAGGGGGTCTGAGCACCCAATTGGCACTGTAGAGCATAATCACCTTGGCTGACTGTCACAGTGCAATCACTCATTTTCCTATATTTCCAAAAGGATTGTTGGTTTCTATTCTATTTGCTTCAACCAAACCATTGTGAAATTTCCCTTTTTTTCACTGAAGACCTTTTTAATCTGTAAAAGTAATGAAATTATGAGAATAGAAGAAATGGGCAGCCTAAGCCCTCTCAAACAGTATCCATACATCTGAAAAAATTGGGTATTAATCATTCATGTTAGTGAGAACTCAGACAACTTGCCGCAATTGAGTGACAACTGTGCCAATTAGCATTGCTGCTGGTTATTTTTGCACTGCATGTAAAATACAGAATTTTATCCAGAAGTGCTCACTCCACAAAGTCTGCCCTCTTTTGTCATGTTTCCATTGATACAATGAACCTCAGATCAACCTTTACTTGATAGCAACTTTGAGAAAAGTCTTCCTCGTATTATTAGCAGTTTGTCTGAAGAGGTGTGCAAGAAGAACTAGTTACTTACTGTTGTTTACTGAGGCAGTGGGAGGTGGATGTGTGTGACTGGCTGTGATGCATGGAGTTAAATACTTGCAAAGAGCTGTAAAGATAGCAAGGATTTGTGTCTGTCAGTGCAAAAATTGGGCTCCTATTCACTTTTATCCTGGTTCTGTATTGTCTGTTATGCTGATGATATTTTCAGCAGAGAAGCAAAGAGCTTACATACAGTAACGTTTAGAGTCATAATGAAATAGTTTTTAATCTTAAAAAGAAGACTTTTGCATACAATTGTTATATGTCAAGGAGTACAGAATATAAATCACTTGCTGAAAACTCATCAGTGAATAGATGAAACATATTGTCAGATGCACAGAGCATAAATACCTTCCATGTGCTTGTTTGGCCTGTTGATGAAAACCTTCTATGGAGTATTATAATACTCCATTATACTACAGTATAAGATTTGCATTAAAGCAAGGCAAGGTGACTGTTGGGAAGAAGGAGCTCTTGGTCTAGGCAATGTCATAGTATATATTACAGTTTTTTTCTAAATTATAGTACCCCAAACATCATTAGAATGGTATTATTAAAAACCCCACATTAAAACATCAACTATATGTAGAGAGAGAACACATTAGAAATAATGCTTCAGCCTTTCTCTTTCATATGCCAAATTGTCATGTATATTCATGGGAGAAAATACTCAATCATGAAAATTCCTGTTATACCTACAATCTGAAATGATGTGATCTAGGATTGATCCCCAATGTGGCACCTAGAATTCTGGTGTGCTCACAGACACTTCCTTTAGTTCCAGTTAGATGCTATCTAAATTTAAATTATTGTAATTAGAAATAATGCAAAAGAAGAATTCTGCAAACCAAAGCACCAGCCTCCAGCATCCTCTCTATTTCCAATGTTTCTAAGTCCCAAATCAGCTCCTTGAGTTTTCTTAGAAAATGGAAATGATAGGTGGCTTTGTCTGGAAACACATCCACCTGTCCAGTGACAGGACAAATATAAGCAGGATAGATATCCTTTGTGGAGAGTAGTGGAAATGATAGGTAGTATTCTGTTAAATCAGTGTTTTGTAACTGGTGATTTCCCAGTTGATAACTATCTTGTGGGTGGGAAGCCCTCTCTACTGCAGCCATAAAAGATTGGGGATTCCTAATCTAGGCACAAAGCCAGCTGGGTGACCTTGGGCCAGTCCCCCTCTCTCAGCCCTAGGAAGGAGGCAATGGCAAACCACTTCTGAAAAACCTTGCCAAGAAAACTGCAGGGACTTGTCCAGGCAGTCTCTGAGAATCGGACATGATTGAACGGATTAAAAAAAAATCTAGGCAGTATTATTCTACATACTGCATGTTGCACAGCTTTTAATTCATCCCATCCATAATTCACTGTGAGGTGGCCTCTTTACCTCTTTCCCTTTACACACAGCTAAAAATGGATAAGTTCCTGACTGTCCCAACTTCTCCAGTGCTGTCCACATTCAGATTTGCTCTTTGCACTGTCTGCTGCTGCATTTCTAACAATAAAATGAATACAATATCAGTCATTTGCTCTTGGAAAGAGATATAGTTAAAATATACTCTATATTCAATGTAATATCCTTTACACCTGAATAATTTCCAGTTAGCACTTACATGCCCCACTATTAATGACATAGACTGCACATAATACTAAGAGTGTGGATAGTTTGCTTTTGGTTTACTATGATATGGAAACCCACCCACCTGCCAAAAAAGTCCTACTTTACAAACCATAAGCAATGGGGTCATGTATCATGCTAAGCCAAAAACAAATACAGTGCATGAAGGCATTACTACTTATTCCTGGCCTTTTTGAAAAAGATCGTTTGGGAAACAGACTTGAAGAAAGCAGTGTGGGAGAGATACTTATTTACAAATAAGGCTTCACTTACCAACAGTGAACAATAATGCAGCAAAAGAGAATTTGATTAAACAAATAACCAGAATATTTTAAAAAAAAAAATCAGGTGGATTGTAGCCACTCTGGAAATATTTCATCTTTCAGCTACACCGAAGCAAGTATATAAAAGCTTGTTGATACAAAATGCTGAATGTCATTAAATATCCATAATTCCATGTGATGGTGGATTATGGATAATTCCCAGGTCAGATCCCAGAGACAGAAAAAAATCCGACAAACTGGAACAGTAACATTGCCAACCAAAAACTCCAACCTGAGAAAACTGACAAATCTTCCTTCAACCTTGCATTATTTCAAGGATATGTACTATGTGCTGAGAATATTACAAAAGTTTATTTTGAATCCGTCCCACCCCATCCCCTTATATTATTTATTTCCTGATTACTTTAGAGGGCATTTGTTCCCTCTCCTGTTTTGTTTTGTTAATTATTATTAGCAAAATCTTCAGGATTGGCTGTCCCTGATAACTACAATGCTCTCTTTCATTGGAAGCATTCTTGAATTTAACTCTGTGATGGTCTCTTGTAGAATCTAGGGCATTTCCATGCTGTGAAATAAAAGCTCTTCTGATATATGTGGGCCCCACACCCTCCTGCAAGGTTGTACAGATTCCCAGCATTCCAAGTACTAATATTCTGTAATTATGTGTCATTCAAAGACAACTCCTATATTACTATGGATTAAATACTATTTTTCCATAAAAGAGACCTGAGATTGTGAGAATGAAACTCAACCACAAGATGATAAAAATCACCATCACAAATACCACCTGGTTTGATCAGGCAGTAGAGAAATAACAATGGAAAAGACTCTCTCATTGTGGCAGCATTTCCCTATAATGTGCAGATATTCCATCCATATATTCTGCTGCAAGAAATCGGTTCTGTTATTGCAAAATTTATTCTGCTAGTGGCATAGAACGTTAATTTTAATCAGAGGCTGAATTCATGTATGGCTATATACACACTGTTTATATTTAATACGATTATTAGGTGCTTGTATGTTGTTTTTATTCCATAAGACACTTTGAGAAGAATGTTACATTTGAAAAAAGGTTTAAACAGTAGATTATTTGAATAAATGTTTTCCTCAGTGTGTTTTTCTGGCCCCCTCCCCACTTGCTATAGAATCCTTGACTTCAAACTGCAGTTTTTCAAAGAAGTTCAAAACAGGGGCTGCTAGGGAGGGAGGGGACAGAAAAAAGCCATTGAATAAATGGGATTTCTTTACGCTTCTATGAAACAACCCCCTATTTTCAGATAAGAGATCTTCCTCAGTCTCTTTAGATATTTTTTTAAACCATAAAATGGAAACATTAATTTCTCAGTGATATCCTGAGCAGAAACCCATTCTGTAGATGTAGAAAAGATACAAGTAGGCATGCTCCTTCATGATTTAGTTGCATAAGCAATGATATTTTATTAATTTTAGCACAAATTACATGGGAAATATGAACATATGGTTTGAAATAAGATTTAAAATTTTCTTGGTAAGTTTTTTTTCCTGGTAATTTAAATCAGCCCATCTTGAATATAATCAAGCTCCTTAAATTTGTTAAAACATTCTTGAGGGTACAGTCCAGCAAAAGTTACAGGTTCCACTTTTTTTTCAATTAAGTTTGACTTTAATTGTCTTTGCCTTGTTAATGTTGCTAATGATATATCACACATGGTGTTACCACACCACTACTGTTTGCATTCTCCAAACCCTAAAAAGCAGTTTGACAGAAAATGTTCTTGTTTTTAATGTCTGCCATTGGAAATGCTGAGAACATGAATAAAAAGTCATTGCTGTATTCCAACCTGCTGCAAATCCTACAACAAAAATCTCACCTCCTCTCCATGCAAAAGCGGGCGGCGGGGGGGGGGGGGAGATAGCTTGGCACTGTTCCTATACTAATTTCCTACTAAAAGAGAAGAGAAACTGACAGAATCATTGTCAGTTTCACTCCTAGTCATGTAATAGGGATTGCAAAGCTGTCATGAGAGCATTTCTCCTACAGGACTTGAAGCTCCAGAGCAAGAAGAGGACTGAGACAGGAATTTCATCCAGTGGAGAAAATTGGCCCCGTAATCTCTCAGAAATATCGAGATTATGCACAATAAAGCACCTCTCCAGGGAATTGTAGGAAAGTAAAATGGTCATCCTCCAGAGGAGGGCTCCTGCTGCCTGCCACTGCAATCCCTTACAACAGTAAAGATATTAGAAGATACTTCCTTGGGGAGTCAGGGAGCTCAGCGAGGAACTAATCTAGGCACACAGCATCAAATAGAGTGCATTGTAAACAGTGGTTTCCACAGTGCATTTGCTCCGAAGAGTTTTCTACATTTGTGACTGCAGCCAGATTTTTGTTTGCTAGAATGCTTCCCTTTGTAATATATGTTTGTTGTTGCTCAGTTGTTCAGTCACTTCTGAAACTTTGTGACTGGAGATCATCTCCTCAGGACTGTTTGGCAGTAACTGTTGCTTTGTCTTCATGTATTTTCTTTCAGGCTCTTTTTTCTATTGCCTTTGATTTTCCAAATGTCTTCCTCAATGACTCTAACCTTAGTTTTATATGTCCAAAATATTTAAGCTTTTGCTTCATTATTGATGCTTCCAAAGAGTAGTTTCATTTTATTTCAACTAGTATTGAATTATCTGTTAGCATTTTCAGGAATTTTTTTCAGCACCACAGTTTAAAAGCATCAAATTTCTTCATTAAACGTTTCTGATAGTTCAGCTTTCACAGCCTTATGTTTAATTGGAGCAACAGCAAAAGTAAGCATAGCAGATTTAACACTTTTTCTTGTACACAAGAACAGAGCAAAGTAGATAACAGCTGACACCAAAGAGAGTCTGTACTTTATTTGTCTTACAAATAAGAGATTCAATAAAGAAGTATAACACTTCAAGAGGCTCCACTCTGTGGTTTAAGCCACTGGAAGTAGCATGTGTCCTGTATCTGGAAGACATAATTAACCTATGGAGAGGTGGTTTGGGAGCTATGCCTCTCATCCATTCATTTGCATGATATGCAAATGCAGTTTCTATTTTGTGGCTTCTTAATAGAACTGGATGTAGGTTAAGATGGTGTTGTCTCCATTAAAGCCCCTCATGGCTTAGGACTGTGTTACTTATGGGACAGTCTCTCCCCAATTGTTTCTACCCATCCTACCTGATCTGGCAGGAAGGATACCATTGGCTAGGCAGAAGGAGAGCCTTTTATGCCATGGTGCCCACCCTTTGGAACATCATGCCCCCTGAGATTAGATTAGCCCTGTCCCTGGTGGCCTTTCATAAGGCCTGGAAAACTTGGCTTTGTGCTCAAGCCTGGGGTCCTGGGTGTGGGTTACAACCTATCTCCTTTTTGTGTGGATAATAGGTTAGAATAGGCCTGGCTACTATGTGTTTTTGTTTTTATTTCTGTTGTTTTTTATATTGTGTATTTATGTCTTTTATTTGTTTTATTGTAAGTAGAGAAAAATGAGATGGGTGGCTATATAAATCAAATAAATAAATAACCAACCAAACAAGATAAAACAGGAAAATGTCACATTAAAACCTAGATTTGAGATGGACTTTCATATATTCATGGTTACAGAATTTTTAGGAATGTATGAAAAGTATTGTATTATAATTTGAGGAAAATGAAAGCATATGAAAACCTATATGGCCCTAAGGTTCCAACTGATCCCAAGAGAACTTAGAATATGATGACACTTTAATTGATACTAGCCTTGTAAAGGCATACATAATCCTGGAATAGTGCTTTTTCCAATATTGAAAATTAAACTGCTACGTAAACCTTCTTGAGCTCCTAAATAAAAGGTGGGTTATAGATCTAATGAATGAATAGATAACAAATGTACACAGTATGCTGCAGGATACCATAAATTTTATTTATTTATTTATTTATTTATTTATTTTTCACATTTCTATCACCGCCCATTTCCCCCTAAAAGGGGGACTTTGGGCGGTTTACAATAAAATTCACCTTAAAACCTGACATCATAATTGAATTGACTTGACTCAAGACACTTTGGGGGCATATAAAGGATTGATCATCTGCCTACAATTGCACTGCTTGATGGCCTTGTGTTACAGACTTGCTGTCAAAGTCAGCAGTAGTAGCTACTCTAACAGATGTCATTGAGTGGTAGACAAAATACTATAAAGTAATATGAACCTTGTTCACTCCATATCAGTCTCACATAGGCATACTACATTTCCAGGTTGTCAGTGTTTCCATGGCATAAGCCATCTGACTTCAAAATTAAAATGATGAAAATCTTAGTCTGACCATTCCGTCTGTTTTAGGTGGCTTTGCCACTTCTCATGTATTAATGAAGACTCGTAAACAGCATATGGTGAACAACTGTAGTTTTTTCCTTACCTGTGAATATAAAAAAAACTAGGTGTTCTTGATAATAAAAGCATTTATATTTAAATGCTCAGTAAATTGGGAAGCTGGGCCATTATGCTGCAGCCATGTTTAGTGTGATTTTCTAGGATAACAAGTAGCTTCTGAAGTAATTGTATGTAATAAGGGAATTTTTTTTAAAATAGGAACATTTCTTGAATGGTGGAGAATGGTTAACATACACTAGGATCTCTTTGCACCGTATTCTACCTGAGTGTTCCTAATAAGCAAATGTTCTTTCAAGTATGAAAAAATATAATTTATCAAAAGAAAATAGTGTTTTAAAGTTTGAAATAGGACTGCTTTAAGTCTGAAAATAGAAACTATATGAACCAGTTATCTAGTGAGTATCTCTAACACAGACTCATAGAGAATGTTGTCCCTAGGGAGATGAATGGCCTTTTTTCAAAGATGCATTTCTTATTTGCAGAGCACTTTTAAATCTTATAGTTTTAGGTTTGTGATTTTAATTTGGCATTTAACCCCAACCTAACTGAATTGTTAGTGTTGAGAGAGACAGTTTGGTGTAGTGGTTAAGGCATCAGGCTAGAAATCATGAGTTATAGTCTTTCCTTAGGTACAAAGCCAGCTGGGTGACCTTTGGCCAGTCACTCTCTCTCAGCCCTAGAAAGGAGGCAATGGCAAACCACTTCCAAAATCTTGCCAAGAAAACTGCAGGGACTTGCTCAGGCGGTCACCAGGAGTCAAGATTGACTCAAAGGCACCCCCCCTCAAAAAAAAAAGTGACTTGGTGAGCCTTTTACAAATCTGAGCACATGTTGTAGGTATGGTCATAAAATGGTGGCTGGAAGACTTACCAGTCACAAAATAGAAGCAAAAGAGGCTGCAAGCAGTTCCAAACAGCACTTTCGCAGAACACCACTTGTCCACCACTTGTCCTACTGATGCTCCCTACTGTCCCTGCTTACTTTTGTCCTTTTTCTGGGTAGGGTCAGGGTATTTCCAAATGGGGAACTGGGCTACAGCTGCTCATAATTTTTATTTTATAATTGAGCTAATAGGGCCCATGGGAGACCTAGAGGCACTATTGGGAATGTTGTAGCTGGCACTTTGCATGTCAAAAAAGTAAGTCAAAAAAGTAAGGTGGAATACGAGGCCTGCAGGCACAGAAGAAGTTTTTGTGAGCATATTGGCACCCCTGTAAGCCACACTGGGGACCCAGACCAACTGTAATATAAGAATGCTTGTTATTATGCTATGCTTCTATGCTGTTTTAATGCATTCTGAGATTCTCTTGCCTAAAAAGTTTTTTTTTCCAATGAATTCATAAAACAATACTTCTAATGTGATATTAATTTGTTCATAAAGAAATTAATGCATTTTCTGTTCAGAATTAGCCTATGCATATGCAAACTTGTACATGAGTATAGGCAGACATATAGCATGTTACTCTATATCTTTAGAGAAAAACATTAAGCAGGGCTCCATTTTGGTGCCTCTACTTTTCCATTTCCATAATTAATACTCTAGCCAAAACTTTAGATACTGTGCACCACCACCCCCATCTAGGCTGGCAAAGCAAAGCGTTCCAATCCATCTGTATGCCAACAATGCAGTGATTTTGCCACATACTCATATGAGCCTTGCATAGTTTTGTAGAGAGGAGTATCTGCAAATGAATTATCAAAAGCCAAAGATAATAGTCTTCACCAAAAGCTCTAAGTTGCACAGTTGGCCCTTTGTTGGATATAAGATAAGCAATAAAAATGTCTTAAATGCCTCAGAGTGGTATTGCACTCTTCTGGGATATGAAAGAGAGCCAGTTGGTGTAGTGGTTAAGCTGCTGACCTAGAAAGTAGGAGGATGTGAGTTCTAGGCCTCCTTTAGGCATGAAAGCCAGCTGGGTGTCTTCGGGCCATTCACTCTCTGTCAACCCAACCCACGTCCCAGGGTTGCTGTTGTGAGGAAAAAAGGAGGCAGGAGTATTAGGTGTGAGTTGATCAAAATATACATTAAAAAAGATAAAATATAATAATAATAATAATAATAATAATAATAATACCCAAATGGAATATGCAAGTAGCCCAAAGGAGCTCAGTATCCACTACCATCAAAATATTTTAGGCAAAATCATTGATGCACATCACCACACACACAAAAAGAGTAATATTATTATTTCATTTACTATACAGTATGTCATTAATCTTTTTTTTTAAAATACACAGTTTCTGTGTGGTGCACAACTTGGCCTTTAGCCCACTTATAGGTTACTTGAATTGGTGCTTATTAAGTCCCTTAGAGGAATGTTACAGATGCATGCCAAATACAGCCTTGCAGCTGAAGGTTGAACTGCAGAAGGTAGAACAAGAGCTTAGCTTGTAATTGCCAACTACTGATTGAAGAATAAATTCTTCCCAATAAGTTGGATCTCACACATACTCTTCAATAACTTTCAATCTTATTTCCACTAAGTCCAAACTTTCAGACTTTCTTCTTTTAATACAACCATAAGTTGTATATGTTACAAAAGAAAAATATCTTGATTAATGTACTTGGCCCTAATACATGGACTGTATATTGTTTCTAATGGTCCTAATGTAGACATCTAGAATTATGGAAATAGGAAAAGATAAAAGCTCCAGATAAAGAATGGAAGGAAATCCTATGAAAATGGCAGGATGATTTGTTAAATGAAAAATGGTGGGCCAGAGGTTTTACAGATTGAAAAAGGAAGGTATAGAGAACAAGTAGTTATTACCTTTCAAAATTAAGGAGACTACAAAAGATACATTTCTAGAGTTTTTTTTTAATCCATTAAATGGTATCCAGTTCTCAGAGGCTGCCTGGACAAGTTTTCTTGGCAAGGTTTTTCAGAAGTGGTTTGCCATTGCTTCCTTCCTAGGGATAAGAGAAAGTGACTGGCCCAAGGTCACCCAGCTGGCTTTGTGCCTAAGGCAGTACTAGAACTCACAGTCTCCCAGTTTCTAGCCTGATGTCTTCTTGGCTCTCTATTTCTAGAGTAAATTGGCTCTCATTTCTTGAATAAATATGGATAATTAGACTGTGCTGTTAGTGCATTTGTTTTCTAGTTTTCCAGCATATGCTTATGAATTTAAAAGAAGTAACTAATATTCAAGTATATGAAGACTTCGTAGCCAAGGAAGCTTCCTGGAAAATATATCTAGGTGCAGTTTTGACACAACAGGTTTGTGTAGTTATATAGAAAAGATTAGAGGTTTAACTGCCTGCATTGTTACCATGATCATAACAACTTCTACAAAAATAGGGTTCAATGATGTTAAATTATTTAGCTTGGTTCAAAACACTTTTCTTAGCAGTTCCTGAAATGTTCCACATTCCCCCTGCAATTCATACTTGATAGCTGTCTACAAGGCACCAAATGTGCAAGTAGGGAATTTCTGCTCATTAGTCCCCTTCCGTTATTCACGTCCTGGATCCTTCACTCCCATCCTAGGCAAAATACCTTTTGCTATCCTAGGTTGGAATGGAAAAGGCAGTAAAATAGCTACAATTTCATCAGCAATAACAGTAAAAACTGAACAAGGTTAATTTCTTCCTTGGCAAAAAAAGGAGAGTGTTAGCTCCTCTTTCTTCCCAGGCAAAAGCAAAAAAATAACTCAATTTTCACTAGCAATGGCAGAAGAAAAAAAAAATGTTTTAAGCTTCTTGTGTCTCTATATTTCTTTGAATATAACTGTTTATTTTGGGGAGGCTTTGCATGTATATGTAGTTATGATGTACATTATACTACTTGTGACATCCTTTTTATTCTGGAAAAAATTACCAAGGCAGACACTTGGGAAATTACTAGAAACAAGAACGATGTTTGGAGTAAAGGGTCAGAATTGCAGGTTTTATAGTTTTCCTCCATTAATTAGATTAAGGATGGGTTTGTTGTTTATTCGTTTAGTCGCTTCCGACTATTCGTGACTTCATGGACCAGCCCACGCCAGAGCTTCCTGTCGGTCGTCAACACCCCCAGCTCCCCCAGGGACGAGTCCGTCACCTCTAGAATATCATCCATCCATCTTGCCCTTGGTCGGCCCCTCTTCCTTTTGCCTTCCACTCTCCCTAGCATCAGCATCTTCTCCAGGGTGTCCTGTCTTCTCATTATGTGGCCAAAGTATTTCAGTTTTGCATTTAATATCATTCCCTCAAGTGAGCAGTCTGGCTTTATTTCCTGGAGGATGGACTGGTTTGATCTTCTTGCAGTCCAAGGTACTCTCAGAATTTTCCTCCAACACCATAGTTCAAAAGCATCGATCTTCCTTCGCTCAGCCTTCCTTATGGTCCAGCTCTCGCAGCCATATGTTACTACAGGGAACACCATTGCTTTAACTATGCGGGCCTTTGTTGTCAGTGTGATGTCTCTGCTCTTAACTATTTTATCGAGATTGGTCATTGCTCTTCTCCCAAGGATTAAGCGTCTTCTGATTTCCTGACTGCAGTCAGCATCTGCAGTAATCTTTGCACCTAGGAATACAAAGTCTTTCACTGCTTCTACATTTTCTCCCTCTATTTGCCAGTTATTAATCAAGCTGGTTGCCATAATCTTGGTTTTTTTGAGGTTTAGCTGCAAGCCAGCTTTTGTACTTTCTTCTTTCACCTTCATCATAAGGCTCCTCAGTTCCTCTTCACTTTCAGCCATCAAAGTGGTATCATCTGCATATCTGAGATTGTTAATGTTTCTTCCAGAGATTTTAACTCCAGCCTTGGATTCTTCAAGGCCAGCTTGTCGCATGATGTGTTCTGCATACAAGTTGAATAGGTAGGGTGAGAGGATACAGCCCTGCCGTACTCCTTTCCCAATCTTAAACCAGTCCGTTGTTCCGTGGTCTGTTCTTACTGTTGCTACTTGGTCGTTATACAGATTCTTCAGGAGGCATACAAGATGACTTGGTATCCCCATACCGCTAAGAACTTGCCACAATTTGTTATGGTCCACACAGTCAAAGGCCTTACAATAGTCAATAAAACAGAAATAGATGTTTTTCTGAAACTCCCTGGCTTTTTCCATTATCCAGCGGATATTGGCAATTTGGTCCCTAGTTCCTCTGCCTTTTCTAAAGCCAGCTTGTACATCTGGCAATTCTCGCTCCATGAATTGCTGAAGTCTACCTTGCAGGATCTTGAGCATTACCTTACTGGCATGTGAAATGAGTGCCACTGTTCGATAGTTTGAACATTCTTTAGTGTTTCCCTTTTTTGGTATGGGGATATAAGTTGATTTTTTCCAATCTGATGGCCATTCTTGTGTTTTCCAAATTTGCTGGCATATAGCATGCATTACCTTGACAGCATCATCTTGCAAGATTTTGAACAGTTCAGCTGGGATGCCGTCGTCTCCTGCTGCCTTGTTATTAGCAATGCTTCTTAAGGCCCACTCAACCTCACTCTTTAGGATGTCTGGCTCTAGCTCACTGACCACACCGTCAAAGCTAGCCCCGATATTGTTATCCTTCCTATACAGGTCTTCTGTATATTCTTGCCACCTTTTCTTGATCTCTTCTTCTTCTGTTAGGTCCTTGCCATCTTTGTTTTTGATCATACCCATTTTGGCCTGGAATTTACCTCCAATGTTTCTAATTTTCTGGAAGAGGTCTCTTGTCCTTCCTATTCTATTGTCTTCTTCCACTTCCGCGCATTGCTTGTTTAAAAATAATTCCTTATCTCTTCTGGCTAACCTCTGGAATTTTGCATTTAATTGGGCATATCTCCCCCTATCACTGTTGCCTTTTGCTTTCCTTCTTTCTTGGGCTACTTCTAGTGTCTCAGCAGACAGCCATTTTGCCTTCTTGGTTTTCTCTTTCTTTGGGATGTATTTTGTTGCCGCCTCCTGAACAATGCTGCCAACTTCTGTCCATAATTCTTCTGGGACCCTATCTATTAAGTCCAGTCCCTTAAATCGATTCCTCACCTCCACTGCATATTCCTTAGGAATATTAGTGAGCTCATATCTAGCTGATCTGTGGGTCTTCCGTAATCTCTTTAGTCTGATCCTAAATTGTGCAAGAAGAAGTTCGTGATCTGAACTACAGTCAGCTCCAGGCCTTGTTTTTACCGACTGTACAGATGTCCGCCACCTTTGGCTGCAAAGGATGTAATCAATCTGATTTCGGTGTTGTCCATCTGGTGAAGTCCATGTATAAAGCCGTCTCTTAGGTTGTTGGAAGGATGGGTAATTTTGAATAAATAAAAATAAGCAAATATTTGTAGCTCAGGGTTGAATTGTAGAGTCGTTGGTGCTCTCTGCAGATGTTTCATTGCCAGACTAGGCAACATCTTCAGTGCAAAGAGGGCGTGGGCCTTGCTCTCCGTTTATATACCGTGGCTTGCCCTGCTTGTGTTGGTAGGGGTGCTGTTCTCTCCTTGGGAGTTCTTTGATTGGGCTGTTGTTTGCTGCTTGGTTGATTGCCTGAGTTAATACTTCCTTGATTAGGATGTACTGTGCTGTTTGATGGTTCATCTGGTGTTAATCCTAGTGTTGATTTTTGCATATCTGGGTGTTGATTGCTGGCAAGGGAGTGTACTGGTCTTCTGGCTTTTCTATTGTCTCTTTTGAATGGTATGTAAATGTTGTTTACCTCTATGTGTCTGTTGATGACTGCTTTGTCTGAGTACCAGGCTTCCAGGAATTCTCTGGCATTTTTGGATTTGGCTTGGTTTAGGATGCTCCCAGTTTCCCAGTTGAAACTATGGTTGAGTCTGTCCATGTGTTATGAGATTAAGGAGTTCTCATCATGTCTTCTGACTGCTAGTTGGTGTTTATGGATGCACTCTGCTAGTCTTCTGCCTGTCTGTCCTACATAGTGGCTGTTACAGTCTTTGCATTGTATGTTGTAAATAACTTCTGTTTTTCCTTCTTGGGCTATTGGATCTTTTGGGTTGCTTAATATGTTTTGAAGAGTTTTAGTTGGTTTATGTGCTACGGTGATGCCATGTGGTTGTAACAGTCTGTTGGTGGTTTCTGAGATGTTTCTGATGTATGGCAGTGTTATCCTTTTCATAGATTCCTTTGGTTGGGTTGTAGTGGGTTGGGTGGTGAGGCACTTTTTGATAAAGTTGAACGGGTATCCATTTTGTTGGAAGATGCTGTGCAGATGTTCTTTTTCTTTTTTCTGGTGTTCTGGGTTGCTGCAGTGTGTAAGTGCTCATCTGAATAATGTTCCTACACAGCTTCTCTTGTGAGAAGTTGGATTGTTACTTTGATAGTGGAGCACTTGGGTGGTGTGGGTAGCTTTCCTGTAGACTTGTGTTTCTAACTTACCCATCATTTCCTCTACAGATGAGGATGTCCAGGAATGGTAATGAGTTGTTGTTTTCTTCCTCCCTTGTGCATTTTATTCCATTAAAGATTTTATTGATGGTTTTGTGCATTTCTTCCAGTTGTTTCTTTTGTATGATGACAAAAGTGTCACCTACATACTGGAACCATACTTTGGGTTGTATGTGTGGGAGTGCTATCCTTTCCAGACGCTGCATTATGATCTCTGCTATAAGTCCTGAAATCGGTGATCCCATGGGTGTTCCTTTGATCTGTTGGTATATTTCTCCATCAAGTCCTTAATCTCACAACACATGGACAGACTCAACCACAGTTTCAACTGGGAAACTGTGAGCATCCTAAACCAAGCCAAATCCAAAAACGCCAGAGAATTCCTGGAAGCCTGGCACTCAGACAAAGCAGCCATCAACAGACACATAGAGGTAAACAACATTTACATACCATTCAAAAGAGACAATAGAAAAGCCAAAAGACCAGTACACTCCCTTGCCAGCAATCAACACCCAGATATGCAAAAATCAACAGTAGAATTAACACCAGATGAACCATCAAACAGCACAGTACACCCTAATCAAGGAACTATTAACTCAGGCAATCAGCCAAGCAGCAAACAACAGCCCAATCAAAGAACTCCCAAGGAGAGAACCACACCCCTACCAACACAAGCAGGGCAAGCCACGGTATATAAACGGAGAGCAAGGCCCACTCCCTCTTTGCACTGAAGATGTTGCCTAGTCTGGCAATGAAACGTCTGCAAGAAAACCACAAGGCTCAGAGAGCACCAAGGACTCCACAAATAAAAATAAATTTGAAAGTAATTTTGAAAATGTAACTTGGAACATTACCAAAATTTGCAAACCCAGCTTCACCAATAAATAATCAGAAACTCAAAAAACTGTGTGTGCTCTATGGCAATAACCTCAGTATATATTGCCTCCATCTCTCAGAATAGACAACATCCTGGAATAGCCCAGACAGATGGCATTACTATACTAAGGATTAATTTTCACTTTGTATAGAGTTAGCAAGGCCAGGCAGGAATGCCAATTGTTGCCTAGACCAGAAGCAGGACGAGTATCAACCTAGGTTGGGAGAAACAGCAACTTTCCCTTTGCCTGGCTGGACAATTGTGGTGTGGTTGTGTTTGTCAGATGAGTTCTCTGCACATATAAGTGTTTAGTTGTGTTCTTTTGTATTTTTTGCATGAATTCCAGCAACAACACATAGCCCTAAGCACTAAGGTCACAAGAAAGACCTGCCATTCCACAAGATAGCCTTCCACAAAACAAAGACCCTTGATCAAAGTGTTAAGAAGCATTCTAAATATGACTACGGTCATCCATGCTTACCATTCAGGGGCTACATTGCTGAATGTGAACGCCACATATGTTTGTCATCACTCTGGACAAAATCATTTTAAAGGGAGGCAAGTCTGTATATGAACTATTGACTATTAAAGAGCAGCATATACTTGCTTGTATGGATCAGCTAGACATGGACCCTATATTAAAGTAATCACCTTTGCAATGGGCTGGTATTTAAGTTTGCTGGTTTTCTTAAGGCATTACTTTTGCAGGGTTCAGTCTGGTTTGATTTATTTTAAATCTTTAGAGTTCTAAAAGCAAAGAATGGAAAGCCTTGGAGAGAATATATTCCTATTGATCTGATTAGCATTAACTAGATTGATGATATGATAGATGATTATACAACTGCATACAGCTGTTCAAGGCAAGAGTGAGGGAGAAAGAGAAAAGTGAGGGTGGGCAGAATGGCTGCTTTATATGAGTGCCTATGTGAAGTATATTTAGTTTGACTTCTGCTACAGAATGCATTTGTGTACATGGGATTGGACAGAAAAGGGAAAGCTCCTGGTGATGTCACAATGCAGCATATCTTCAGATCCCTCTCTCTTTATGCCTCCCATTGCCTTTTTTCCCCTCATAGTGGCTGCCAAAAAGGTATTGATGGCACTTTTGTCTACAAATGGAGGCATAAAAATAGGCAGTAGAGGGAGTCTTCATAAAGCAACTAAAGGATCATTAGCAGGCTGCATTTGACCAAAACAGGCTGTCTGGGATCTTTAACAGCTGTTTGGGGCTACTGTTCAGTTGATACATCCTTTCTGGCCTTGCTGATCATGAGGAAACTCAGAGCCTTTCCCCATTTGCACCTAATTGTGATCCAAACATGCCCTGGCAATATATTCTGTCTGCTGTGTCCCCCTTATATTGCCCTCATCTCATCCTCAGCCCATGAATGAAACAGGCTTAAGTCATCCTTAGCTGTGCCTGTGTTAAAATAGTGTTTTGTTATTGTTCCAACACCACCCAAGGGCAACCTCAAGGTATATTAAAGCTGTTGTGCTTTTGCACCCCTTACTCTGGAGGCAAGTCAGATAATGTAGAGGCAACAGAGACAGAATAGGGATTAGCAATGGGGACAGCAAATTTCATGCCAATATAGTTTCTGCTGACTTGTTGATGGGTGAAGTTCATATTAAAAGCACACCAACCCAAGCATCTAAGACATGGATTCAAATCCTGAGGCTCTAGGGGTGCAGGCAGACCACTCCCACAAGACAGTTCAATAGCTAATAATATTAGTATTTCTATTTGGTATGTATGTATACCTAAAGAGAGCCAGTTTTGTGTAGTTGTTAAAGCACCAGGCTAAAAACCAGGTGACTGGGAGTTCTAGTCCCACCTTAGGCACAAAGCCAGCTGGGTGACTTTGGGCTAGTCACTCTTTCTCAGCACTAGGAAAGAGGCAATGGCAAATCACTTCTGAAATCTTGTCAAGAAAACTGCAGGGACTTGTCCAGGCAGTTATCAAGAGTCACCCCTGACTCAAAGGCACACACACACACAAAAGTATACCTAAATGCAGTATAAGCAGACAACAATAACATCAGAATAATAAAAAGTGTTTATTGTGTCAATTTAATAATTTCAATCAATTAATTTAATCAATTCAATCAATTCATTATCTAATCCCAGCAAGATCCCAATTTAAACTGATGCTGGATACTGCAACCAAAATGAATGGTTTTTCTAGCTTCAAAAAAAACATGAAAAAATAAGTGTTTTAAGGCCTTTTTAAGCTTCAGAAGATCAGACTCCAAATGTAATTTGAGGAGAAATCTATTCCAAAGAGTAGGGGCTTGATAAGAAAAGGCTCTAAAACATGTAATAGCCATTCTGACTCATGGTGAAATTAAGTGGTCCTGATTCCATGGTTGAGCCAAATGCATAAGATCATGAATTAAGTTAAAATTACTCAACTAACTGGATTTCCTGTATATATGCCTCAGAAGGTCAGCACCAGCAGCTTCAACTGGAACCTTTTGTGAAGATCCAGCCAGTGTAGAGATTGGAGAAAGAAGAAATAAGGGTAAGTCAGGAAAGGTTCAGAACCAAGGACAGACAACAGAGTCAGGAAGGCTGCTGATAAGCAACTACAATAGCCCAAACAAGATACCACCATGACACAAATTGTTTTAACAGTAAGAAATGAACAGATTCTTTTCATGTTTAGAAGAAGAAAGTTGGAAGTTCTTGTGGTTTTATCAATGAAAGATTTTAAAGATTTTCCCATTGATAAGAACCCCCAATTCTTGTGCTACTGGTGACACCCGCATCTGATAATTCTGAAGAAATGGGAGGAGGAAAGAAAGGACAATTGGGATGAAGATCAGTAAGTTTAGTCTTGTCTGAGTTTAATTTAAATTGGTGGAAACACACCCAACTTGGAAACAGAAGATCACAACACATAATCCAAGACCACAGTAGAGAAAGGAGCTAGCTTCGTGATTGAAAATATGATAGTTGAACTGAAAAGAGGAAATCAAAGAACTCAAAGACATACTGTACAAGGTGAACAAAAGTGGACATAAAATCAAATGCTGTGGCACACCTACAGATAAAGAAAAGCAAAGACCCTTGCATATAACCAGGAAAAAGTGATGGGAATGATAAGACTGAAACTAACAAAAAACTGTGTTGTCAACACCTAATGTACGTAAAGAAGATTCTAACACATGATGATGAAGGATACCAAAATGGCACTGAGAAATCCAGCAACAATAACACTGATGATTGATGGCTTTCTTTAGTTACCAGGAAATCACTGACAACCTGAGTCACACAAAATCCTGATCGAAATGGGTTGCTGAAAATATTTGCCAACAAATGGGAAAGAAATTGAGAGAGAACCAATACTCAGTAATCTTAGGCAAAAAGAAAAGATACTGGATGAAAACTAAAACAAACTAAAGCATCCGTTGTGAACCTTTTTTTAAAGATAGTTAAGAATGAAAGGAAAAAAGGAAAAGATAGATAGGAAAGAAAAGAATCCAAACAGCATGCAAATAATGTATAAAGAACTTCTGAAGCTATTATAATTACTGCTGCTTCGTGTCTGAAGAAAACAAAAAGTTACATGAGAAGCAACATGGAACTATAGAAGCAGTGCTTGTAGAGATGGAAAACTGAAGTTGCTACTGCAGGTCATTTTTCATGTGACAGAGTGGAAAATAGGAAATCATAACTTTAATTCTGTGCTCTTTTTAATGATGCTTACTCCCAAAACAAACAGCGTGATGGGAATGTATGTATGTATGCATGTCACTTTTTAAAATTGTATTTGTTACATTTAAAACAAATTTAGTTGTTGCTGTAGCCCACTAATCACTTATTTGTCCTGGTCTCATTCACTTTTTAGGGTGTATCAGCTAATGTGCCATTTCAAGACCAGGTATAGGCCTCAGCTGACAAAAGGTTGAATAGCATAGATCTAAAATTTATGTTGAAATAATCAAGATTCCAAGGGTTATCTGTATAAATTGCAGTGATATTTATTTATTTGTCATATTTTTTTACCGCCCAACTCGTATTATAGCTCGGGGTGGTATAGATGATAGCACATTGATGGAGTATGTTGAAAAGGTCAGAGAACAATACATATATTATTTCGTTATTAATTGGTGCATAGGACACTGTCTTATACTGAAGAAGACTCTTGATTCATTTAGTCCAGTAATGTTTATGACTAGCAGTTGCTCTCCAGTATTTTATGCGGGAATTTTTCAGTCCTGTTGAGGATTAAATAGGAAACCTTTTGTATACACAGCAGCTATCTACTAAATTCAGTAAAGAAGCTGAATTTTTAATACATATCTATTTTTAATGTTTATAAACAAACTAACAGAAAAATGAGATTTGAAATCAGGAGCTATCTGATTCAAGCCTTTATCTCGTGGTTTTTTGGCTGAGTATTTTGTTTTTATTTACAAGGGAAAGAACTTTTAAGTGTTCCTTTTCACCACTTTTAATTGAAGGACATATTTGCATGATTGTTTTTCCTATGTAAGCAGTCCCTTGCGCTCTTAATACTTTTTTATTCCTGGCAAGCAAGCAAAAGCCTGGAATAAAAGGAAATTGGATTTCATACAGGTTTCTAGCTTGGACTAACAGTTGGTGTTAATATTTCAAAGACACAGATACCCCAGTGAACCCTTTTTGTTGGTGGTAATAATTATATGATGTTCCATTTTTTTCTCCAAAAGCTAGTTTTTTGGAAAAAATCAACCATATTGTATCCTTACACTTTCTCCAAACACAGTATAGCTATCTCCTCTTTCTCCACCATTTATGAACCACAACATTTATTTATTATAGAGAGAAGGTTTGCTTTCCTCTCCAGCCACATTAAAAAAAGGAGACATAACTTCATCTTTAGGTTAAATCTGGCAGAATGTGATCTACTTATAATTTTAAAATTATGACTAATCATTTTAATTTTTTAATGTTTACTTACCTTACTTTTGCTTACCTTCTGTTTATTTGTAATATGTTGGCTTTCTTGTTCTTCTTGTGTTCACCTAGGGTTTTAAACAATGCAACTGAACTGAAAGAAAGTAAAATAACAGTTGATATGTGAGATTCTGTGTGTATGTTTTCTAGTTGATTGCCCATCCACTGCACAGACAGAATATCATTATCTTGTGTCTGGAATCATCTTGCCAGAGTTACTATCTAAATATAAAATTTAGCTGAAGCATGCTTTATTATCTGACTCTGCAGAAAGATGGCAAGTCTTCTGCTTCAGTTTCTTTTCCACTTTACTCCCATGTCCTCTTTCACTTTCCTGTCTTCTGCTACAGTATGAATGAACTCTCTCTCCAGAGTTGAGATGTACAAGGACTAAGATGTATTCTAGAGTGCAGAGTTCGTCAGACTTCATATTGAAAAGGATTAAATTCTTTCTCCCTTGAAATTTAAAAAAAAGGGTGAAAGGGGGCTGAGGGAAGTGCTACATTGGAAATGCCACAGCTAAGAGCAGAAATTAATTTTCAAGACAAGGCAGAACAACCTGTCATGAGACACCTCTATTCCTGACACCTGAGCTAACTTCAAAGGGAGACTCAGTGTCTTCCCTCTAATGTTTAAATGGTCTCATTTTATAACCTTCTGTAAAAATGCCAGTGTCAGTGATGCAAACTCTCTCTGTTTTTGACAGCAAAGTGCTTACAAGGCAGCTTTCAGCTTTTTCAAGACCTCGCTTTGATCTGTGGTGGGCTTTCTGTCTTAATATTCTTTGCATGCTCTGACAATTCAAGTGTTTCCATCAGCTGTATCTCTCTGGGTATCCATGTTGTTGTTATTTCTGGGCAGCCTCTAGAATTATCTTATCTACAAACTGGGTAGTTTTATTATGCAGTTTCTCTTTGTGGTATTTTTCCTGCATTTCTTCATCCAATGCTAAAAGCATACTTTCCTATAAAATCCCTTCCTTCAAGGTGTTGCCACTGGTTGCCTTAGTGTGCATCATGCACCTACAATGTAAAGTTATAGTTCCTGGGCAGAAATGACAGTAAATCCTGATGTCATTAAAAAAAAGCCCAACGTCTCAAGAAAATAATAAAATACAGTAGAGTCACAGAATAAAATAGCAATAATCCTTTCAAGCAGATAGTGCAATCAAATCTATTCTGCTAAAAAAATAGTTAACAGAAGTCCAGAAAAACAAAAACATTTCCTTGGAAAAAGTAATTGAAATGCAGGGGGTCACCTTTGAAAAGGTTCTGTCTCTGATCACCACTCATTTCAGAAGGCAGGCCCACACTGAGGAAATTCTCAGATAACCACTTCTGTAGAGGGGACATTTTTGCAAATAAAATTAACAGGTGTTTTGGCTGTTAACCTCATATGATCTTTGTGACTCTGCTGCTGTGACCTGGGACAGGTAAACCTACAATACTTAGTGAGTCTTAAAAACAAGAATACAGTATCTCCTATTTTTGTGTTCTTATATATTTATTTTTCTTAGATAGCTGATCTACCTAATCCATCTAGTTTTAGGCTTAAATAGAGCCTATCTACTATCTCCATCATGATTTTGATACGAAACGCCTTCTGTTTTAAGGTCCTAAAGGGAGCGTGGGAGAATGTGCTGTCCATTTGCTAGTTTCTGTAGAAAAGTATGTGATAAGAGTGTGGTGTGGAGGATTTTTTTCTTAACATTCGTCAATGCTGAATTGAATTTGATTTAGCTCATAGAGCACCTCACAAATGCTGCACTAAAAACGTATTTCTAAGTATCACTTGAGATTGCATTTGTACAGTTCAGCCTGTACTGTTCTGAAGAAGAGTAAATGTTCCCTCTAAAGTGTATTAGAATAAAAATTATGTGTGAACACGGAAATGTGCTGTTACGGCTCCTGCTTTCTGAGGGCCAGATTGATCTGTTCTAATGACCTTTATTCCTTCCTTCTCTTCCCCTCTACTTCTCTGTGTCATTCAGCCAGGCATAAAAGGTAATTGCAAAAGCATAAGAATCCTTTTCTACTTGGTTGTTGGATGATGATTGACACTTCTTTCGGCAGTTACACGCATCTAGAACATGAGCATTTGTTCAGGTACATCATGGGCATTTACAAGGTGAACCTATGACTAACAAGAGATCTGAACTCTAACTTCTAAAGCCCAATGCTGTGTCCTGGATCACAAAGACAACAGAGAGATACATCCAAAAGGGTCCCTAATGACTCCTGTCTTAAAAGTCATATGATTTGGATGCTACTCCTGAACTATCCCAGACACAAGCAGACTACTGAATGTAAGAGTCCTTTACAGAAGAAAGCTTTTTTTTTTTTTAAAGACAAGCAATAAAGGACCGTACTGCTACAGATCATTTTTTTCTGATCCCCGGGCTTGCCTTGCAGGAACTCTGGAATCTTGCCCAGGGTTTTTCTTGCAGTGGGAGCAAGGTAATGTCTGAGGGCCATCTCTGACCTTAGCACTGAAAATCCCATTTCCTCACCCATAAATCATTGCTCAAGGGGGAAGAAGTGGGGGAGGTAGCCCTGGGGAATAAAACTGGGGGAAAGGGAAGATGAGAGTGCACAGAAAGGTTAAATAATTCAACTGTTTGTTCAACTCATCTTTCTGGAGTATAGGTTTGCATGTGTGAGAATATGAATGCTTTTGCTTTTGTAAGAAACCTATTGTAATAGCTTTGTAGCCAGCTCCTTTTCTTACCTCCATCTCTCTCCTCCAAAAAAAAAAAAAAAAATCTCTCCATGAGCTTCTCTGCTCCTCTCCCCAGCCCCATCACAGACACAGATTATGCATTGTTCAGGGTTAGAAATGTGACAGCCTGGGTATGTCTTAGCTTCCTGAGCTCATTAGTAAAGAGCAGCATGCTCTCTGGAAGAAGTGTCAGGAGTCCCCTTAGCATTGCATTGAATTTGGAAGCTGAGCCAGTGCAATGTTGCTGCTGTGGTGTGCCTGCAGCTCTCAACAGTGGCAGAAGAGTTGTTTCTTTGTTTGGGAGGAAAAAAGAGGGTGAGAAGTGGAAGCATTCAGAGCTAGCCCGTCAGTCACCAAAACATTTAGTGCTTTTATGCTGTAAGCACCTCTGCTATAATCATGTGGGAATGAATGACCAGAGTGCAGCCCAGGAAGAAGGTGATTCATTGTACAATTTTGCCCAGCTGCCACCAGAAGAGCATCCTCATACAAACATTCCCAAGTATGTTGTTTTGTACGACCCTTCCCTGCCTGTGCCTAACATAAGGTTTTATTAATTCACAATACCCTGAGTTTCGCCCTCCATCTGTCATCTCACCTGCCACCAGACTGCTGTCCCCTTAGTGCAGTTAGCAAAACAGAAATAATAAGAAATCATTTCAGTGGTTCAATGTCAGATTGGAGGGAGAGGGTGGAAATTATCCCCAAAGCTGCTGGCAAGCTCGTTTTTTGTGTAAAGAGGCCTCAAACCACCGGAGAATTCCTGGATTGTCTCGGGCTGCTGTGTGTGATGTCCATCATGCTGTATGAACACCATCTGTTCGGTATTATACTCTCAGTTGCCAGGCTACCTGCTCTGTGCTGTAACACTTGACTGGCTGGCTGAACGTTAGCAGCATTATCCCAGAAGTACTAAGGGGGATGGGGAGGAGGATGGGGAGGAGGAGGGAAGAGTAGTCATGATTAAGCCATCTGCAAGCACAGGGGAGGGTAGAAACGAAGAAAAAGGCAGAGCGCCCAGGGCAGCGATCAGTCACCAACAGGCTGACACAAGCCATCAAGAATTGGACGCATGATGCCACCTGCTGGCACATCAGAGAAACATTAGCCAAGTGATGTTCTCACACCCCTGCCTCTTAATCCAGAGCTACCTGGAGTTTTGCTGTACATGGGTGGATTTAGAAGGAGAAGTTAAATGTACTCCAACATCCTTTGTAGCACATAACCTCTACTAGGTGCTTAAGCTTTTAACAATTCTCAGAACCTTAACTGCAACAGATGCCTCTCAAGTTCCACTTGAACCTTGCAGGGCGAAAGAGAGGATGCTATGTTGAATGTATTTTCTCAAAGGCACATCTCTTCCTCTGGCTTTCTCTTTCTAGGCTAATTATAATTAAGTTCTAACCTCCTGTTATGCATCTTTGTTGCATAATAATTTCTATTGCTTAAAGTGCTAATGAGCTGCTTTGCTAACAAGATTTCTTTCAGTCCCCTCTCTAGGAGTCCTCTGGCCAAAGTCTGCAGGTGTGTCAGGGTGATATGTTGGTTTGAGGTAGGCAGACAAGAGCACTCACAACAATATCATTCAAACTTATAAGGATTCCATTTACTTTCTTGGATCCTGCTTTCAGTCATAATGAGCTTGCACTATTTAAATCACGTTGGAAGTTTAAAAACAGTTCACTTTCAGTTGGTCTCTTCTAATCATCATGAAACACAATGGAGACAAAGTACGTTGAAAGGTAACTACCTAGTATGACAAGATTTTACAGCCATACTTTAATTTGAAAAGTGTCATAAAGATAGCCCTCCCATAATGAGTTTCCATGCTGAAGCCCTTTTCATCAACCTCACTTTGTCTAAAGATGATGATGATGAGACTGCAGAGACTGATTATATAGACAGGAAGAAAGACCATGTGGTACTGTTTTGCTGCTGCATCAGCTAACTCATTCACAATGATTGCACAAATAAACATGAATCTTACTTGATTGACATCCAGAACTTGCAAAGTAAGAATTGAGCTTTGCTTGCAAGAGATTGTCACTGTTTTTAATCTAGCCCCTGTGCCATTCTATATACTATATGTATGTATGTATGTATATGTATTTTACCCTTTATTAATCAAATACTGTATGTGAGAGAGAGGAAGAATAACTGAGAAAGTCACGGTTAGTCTATTTACTTTACATTTTGTAAATCCAAGGCAGGAAAAACAAATCAAGTTTTAGGTAGACTTTAGGCCTACATTTCTAAATCACAAAGCTGTTGATAGCTAATTTTAGATTTACCTTTTAACCCTCTTCTCCTGCCCTTCTCTAATTCTGGCCGTGTTTCTATGTCCCTGGCCTTTATTCTTTGCCTATACTAAACTCCTTTATCTATTATTGTGCTCATCACAGCTGATAACTTGTGATGACTGACTTTCCAATGTTATGTGTAAGTGAAGCTATCAAACTTTCTCCCCCTCTAGTAGACATTCATTGATGTGGTTAAAAAGAGAGAAATGCGGAATATAATGTGCTTTGCCTTGTGGTGTATTATTCTAATCAGTACAGAAAATGGTTGAAAAATTCACCATAAGAAAGTTTAACAGCACATTCTGTATTTTGCAAAACTGTTATCAGAACAGTTAATGCAAATGTTCACAAATGTTTAATATGCAAAATGTTTCAGCAGCAGGTTTTGCTAGGGTTGTTTTTCCACAGCATGTGACCTTTTTTTAAATTACAGCAGTTTACCTGTTCCTCGCAGCTTCCAAGCTTAATTCAAAATACTTGCATTAGACCTTAAATTATTTGGGATTAGTACTTTCTACAACCTGGTCTACTAACCTATTCAAATCGTTTTGAAAGACCCTGTTTCATGTGATCACATCATCAGAGATTTTATTGGCATTTGTGGCAGAAGACCTTCTCCATGGTGATGTTCAGATTTTGTAATTAGTTGGTGACTCACACAGATCTTCTCTGATATCAAACATAGAACTTAATGCCATGTGATACTGACTTGGATTTATGTAAATAGTAATTTATTTATTTAAATAAAAATAGTAATTCCAAGTCATATGGAGAGCACCAGGTTGGAGACTGACCTATGACATTGTTCCTTCCCTTTTCTGTTCCCTTCCTTTCTTATTATTCTAATTTTGAGGGAGGAGAATGTTTAATATATTGATTTTTTATGTATAAGTGCATACAATGATACTATCTAACCTATCCCTTTATGTATTTTATTTTTTAGGACCAGCACACTGTGGGATTGTCCCGATCCACAGGTCCCATGCAGTCCGCTGTACCACCAGGACCCAGTAATGTGGGCACTAACACAGGCAATGCCAATTTCATGGGCAGCCAACCTCAAGCAGCCATTATGAAGCAGATGCTGATTGAGCAAAGGGCCCAACTCCATCTGATGGAGCAGCAGAAGCAACAGTTTCTTCTAAGGGAGCAACGGCAGCAGCAGCACATCTTGGCTGAACAAGTACAGTATATCCTTCTGCTACATGTCTTAAACATTACTTCCCAACACTGACAAAATTAGGGCTATGCAGCAGTTTGGATTCTATCTCCAAAAGTTCATTTGAGGCAGGTAGAAGCATCTATCAGTAACACATTAAAGTAGTTGCATCTTTTCCTGGAATCGCATGGCTGCTCTTTGCAGCTGCTGCGTTAAAGTTTTCTATACAGATTCATCAGCACTTCTGCACTCTTTGAAGCACTTTTTGGAAATCAAATCAGGAATATGACAGAGCCTTAAAATGGTAGTGCCTTATCTGCAATAATTGTGACTATAATGTATATGTATATGCAATCAGACTGTAACTTCTACATTCCCATTTTAAGAATGTCTTTACTGTTGTGCCTTTATCCATTATTAACAAGTGACTTCACTGTGCTGCAATGTATTTCATGTGGATCTTTGATTTAGAGCAACAGTTCTCAGATACTAATCTGCAGAGTTTCCGGTCCATAATCTTCATTCAGGAGGACCAAGGAGACATTACAGAAAAGTCAAGAAACTCCCTATTTGGCCTTGCATTTTTTTTAATTAAGTAGATCAATAATGTTTGGACTAGGACTGGTTCATAGATCAAGCTACAAAGCCTGGTTTAGAATCCATGATCTTTATAATTAGCAGTAGTACAACCTATGTTTCCCCTAACAATTACTTGATTAAAGGGTCCTTTCTCAGCATCCTGGCTGAAGGATAGCAATTTTCATGAAGTTTGCCAAAGACTCCTGTCAGTTTACAACAATAAATACATGAAACAGTTCAGATAAAAACACAATTAAAAATTTTAAAATACTCAAATAGACTATTATTTTAACATTAGATAGTGTCAGTCCACTTAGGCAACCTCATCTTTTAAAGGTACCTCAGAATAATTCATCTTCATGACCTTATGAAATGAATTCAAGGTTGTTGCTGATCTGACCTCTTAGGGAGACTGTTCCAGGAAGCCAACGCTGAAAAATACCATCCCTGGCTCTCACCAACTTTATCTCATCTGATATGGGTACTTGCAGCATTCCTACTCAGAATAAGCATTCGGGATGGAGAAGGTAGCAGCCAAGCCATTTGAGGCTTTAAAAATAAAAAAGACAACACTTTGAATTATACCCAGAAGCCTACTGAAACCAGTGTAGCACCTGCAGTATTGTTATAACTCAGCTATAAAAATTCTTACCTACCAGCATGCAGACCACTACGTTCTGCACCAGTTGCAGCTTTTGAGTAGTTTTCAAAGGTAGTCCCAGTTAGAGTAAGGCATAAGTTCCGATCAGCAGAATCTTGCATTCCAGGTAGGATCACAACTGGTGCACCAGTCAAAGGTTAGTGAAGGCCTTCCTGGCCACAACCTCCACATGCCCACTGAGCAGTAGCTATAAATCTAGAGAGGCACCCATGTTACAGCTAAAATGGTCAAATGTTACAGCAAGAAAGATGGAACACAGTAATTTATATACATATTGTCATATGCATTCTTGCCATCATTTTCCAGTGTTATTTTTCTTAAAATTGAGAATAAACTGTTCCAAATTAGCACTGAGTGCTACATACACAAGATAGCCATTTGAAAAGAAGAAAACATGCAGTCAAAGGCAAATCGACCCAAATTAAATTTGAAGGTTTACTGTATATAAACTTTGTTCATATCTTTAAAATACCATCTCTAGATACTTTCCATTTGTCCGTTTCTTTTTTTTCCTCACAAGCAGTTTTTACCACTGAATTTCAGTGGCAAATTAAAAGTGAGCATGAAGGTCTGCACCAAAGTCTCAGAGGGACTTCATGCACCCCAGGGGTACAGGCTGCCTAATGCTCTCTTAATACGTCCTTCTTGCATCCTTCTCCCCATAATTCTCACATGGCTGTTCTATTCCTACCTTGTTGGAAGAGTATAGGCAGCAAGCACACAAAAATAGCCACTAAGCCATGTCCATAATGCCCAGACTTAATTAACTGATATCTAAACATGAGATATGCTACAAAGGTGTCTTTGCTGATTTGCTTTCTTTCCTTTTTTTAATTCAATCATTAGAAAAATAAATAAACAGACAAGCAAAAAAGAATTAATACAAAGGTGAAATATGAGTAACTGGACAGAACTGGAAAAGTTGTAAAATTGGTGCTCAGTATATTGTTGATGAGGGATTAACTATAACTATAAAAAGCAGAATACGTTTTGTTATTTTTAACAAAAAGGAAAAGAATTTTCAAGCTCTTTTTAAATCTCTGAGCTGGATGTCAGTATCTCTACTGTTTTGCTACTTAAAGATAAATTATCTAACAGAAAAAAAGAAAAAGAAAAGAAAATCTATAAAACATTATTAAGTAAATATTTAATTTGAAAATTTGCCTTCATTGAACTCCAACTGATATACAATATTTATAAACATTTCAAAAAATTTATATATTTCAGTTCTTTAATCAATTCTTTTTCCCCTTAAAAGCCATACCCTAAATGTTTAAATTTGGTTTTCTGGGTAATGTGTAATATATGTGGAAGCCATTCTTGCTTGAATTTAGTCAAACTTCTGTTATGAATATACAGTAGCTCTTAATTTTGCCAATGCTGCATATTCTCCAAGTTTAAGTTCCCAATCTGATATGAAAACATATTTTTCTTTTCCAGTGTTTGCTAAGTTTATCCTCACTGCTGTCAATATGTATCTTAGCAAATAGTGATGTTTTTGTTTTTGTTTTTTATTTATTTATTTTCTATCCCTCCTTTATTATTTTTATAAATAACTCAAAGTGGCAAACATACCTACTACTCCTCCCTCCTCCTATTTTCCCCACAACAACAACCCTGTGAGGTGAGTTGGGCTGAGAGAGAGAGTGGCTGGTCCAAGGTCACCCAGCTGGCTTTCATGCCTAAGGTGGGACTAGAACTCACAGACTCCTGGTTTCTAGCCCAGCACCTTAACCACTAGACCAAACTAGCTCTCTTTTTTTGTTTTTGTTGATATGTCCTTGAATTATGCCTACAGTAATTTTAAAAAATGTTTCAATTCAGATTTGGTTTCCAGAATTCTCTGAATATGCTCTGTATTTCTTTCTAATAGTTTTGGGGTTTTTTTTACATGACCACCAATTATGGTAACATGTATCATGGCATTTCCAATATTTATAATTATTTGTCTATCTTGGCAATTATTGACAAAGTTGTTTACCTACTATAAAACAGCTTTCTCTGCTTCACTGAGCTCTAACATTTTTGGGAATTGTAAGGAGAGCTTCGGTGGAAACACAGATGATGCTTGGAATCAGAAAAACACTTGATCTATGCAAGGCCATTTACTGCTCACTTCACTAGCCACTTCCACACAGCACTTATCATTGGAGAGCACTTTGCTACCAAAGGAACAGTATCAGTGCTCTGCTATTGGCTGTCGTAACAATCCAATGGGCAACTTTCCCTTCTTAACTCCTTTTCTTTTGCTTTTCTAGCATTTACAGCAGCAGTCACATTTGCCTCGGCAGCACTTTCAGCAACAGCAGCGAAATCCTTATCCAGTGCAACCAGTCAATCAGTTTCAAGGTGAGAGCTAAATCCTTTTTAGGTACAGAAGCTGCATATCCCTCTTTGATATTTACATGCTTATTTATCTATATAACAGTTATTTATGTAAATAGCCACTACCTTGTTATTCTAGAAGGGCATCTTCAGGAGGAACAAACAATCTTATCTAACACAAGTAGGCAATAGCTACTAAGGCTATACAGCAGTCAGCATATGATGGAGAAAAAGTGATTTGCAGCACATGAGTGTCTGCTCATATCACACCCATTTGTGATTTCTTTGCTCCTTTTCCTGGGCTTGCATGGCTACCATTATACTATCCAGGAAAAGATTTGTTTGATTTAAGGAGATGCTGACGGTATGACAAGCATACCTCTGTGTGCTCTGAATCACCATTCCCCTTTGAATCCAGATCACCGTATAGCCCTAGAAGCTGCTTCTTTCCTTCTCTTAACTGTCAACAGGCACAGAAAAATACTTTTAAAAAAATCTGAACTATAAGATTGGCAACAAAAATTCTTTGTAGAAACAAATACAAACAATTCTTGTTACTGGAGTGGTCCTCCTAGATATTCTGCATATTACGTTAGAAATTTAACAGTCCTGTAGCCCTGGATGGCAGGAAGAGAATGAAACAAGCAAGCATATTCACTACATGTAGTCTGCCCCACTGCAGTCTACAAGCCACTAATGAGGGTGGGAGAGCCAGTTTGGGGTAGTAGTTAAGGCACCAAACCAGCTGGGTGACCTTGGGCTGGTCACTGTCTCTCAGCGCCAGGAAGAAGGCAATGGCAAACCACTTCTGAAATCTTGCCAAGAAAACTGCAGAGACTAGTCCAGGTATTTTCCAGGAATCAACACTGGGGGAAAAAAAGGTTGGAGAGGATGAAAGAAAACTAGAGATCCATTGCTGCTTTGATTTTATGTGAGGGAGGGGAGATATTGAATGAGCTTTGCAGGCAAGCTGTTGTCTTTCCCCTTAATAAAAAAAATTTGCCATACAAGATGGGATTATGTAAGGTTCAAGTCAAATGGATGGCAGACGTCAAATGTAAATCTGTCTCAGCGGAAAGTAGAGATACAATTCAGAGAGTTCTTGTGTTTATGGAGATTTATTTATTTGTTTGCTTAATAGTATTTATAAACTACCTCAATCCCAAAGACTGGATGGTGCACAGCAACATAGGGAACAAGATGTGATGTCAAACAAAAAGAGTAGAACAAACTTGAATAAGAATAAAATAACTAAAGTTAGGCTAAAAAGACTAAGATACTGTAGATGCCCATAATCAGATCAGTTGGGGCTAAAGGTTCCTTGGAATAATGATGATGTCAATTGTTTATGAAATGCTAGGAATACAAGGGGGAATGTACTTCTGGATGAAGGGTATCTCAGACAGTGGGGGAAATGGATGCTTCAGATGCCAGAGAAGGCCTAATTAGAAAAGATTTCCAACAGAAGTTAGAAAGAGAAAAGTCCTCTTTTTTTGCCCTTTAAAACATTTAAAGATAGTAAATGTGCCACAATCAAGAGGAGTATGGACTCAGGATGGCTGATTCTGAACCCATTAATACCCTGACTGGCATTTAAGGTCTTGTTAAATCAGTGGCACAAACCCCAGCCTCACCCTACTTAACCTGGACTAGCAGAACACTGTCAGGTGAATGTCACTGCAGAGTCAGAAAAAATGGGGGAAATGATGTCATTTGCCTGATACCTTCACACAAGTGCCACAACTTACTTGCATCAGATGCCAGGACTCAAGTATGTAACAGCAATATCACATGATGATGTCATTTTGGAAGTGTCGCAGTTGCAGAAACCACTGCTTCTGTATGCAAAGCAGTTGCTCTGTGTTCTGCCTTCCATATTCCCAGCCTTTCCTTTAAATAGTTGTTGGAAAGGAATTCTATATTAAAATAATATTTAGCAGTTACAGAATGCTATTAAAAATGGTTGATTTTGTGTAGTTTTAGCATAATACACTTATTATGTTCTCTTAATCACCACCTCTTGCAGCTCAAAACAAATTTTTTTATTCCATGGAATATTTTTACAGCTTCTTGTTTATTTACACTATGAAAATGTTGTAATTCTCTGATGGTTAATGTCAAAAGAAAGACATCTAAAGATGTGTTCTTAAAATGAAAAAAAATCTGTTCTGATGGTATACCCCAAAATATATATAATTATGTAATTATATAATTATGTTAAGTTGTAGCCTCGTTTTACATCAGGGGCTGCACTTGACATTTCTGTCAGTGTGTGTAATGATGCATATGGATAGGGTCAGAATATTTGGGGGGGGGTCTGTGTTTTGGGTAGATTATTCTAGTTTAAGGTATTGTGGGGATTTTCATCACAGTATTCATCTGTGTCCTTCAAAGTGCTTGGGGAACTGTGCCACTGATTTAGGGCAATTTTTTTATTAGAGAGGCTTCTGGAAATTTCAAAAAAGGGCTGTTGGAGCCGTTGGAGCCTGGGTCCTCAACTGTCTAATCTGTATCTGCTCAGTGAGAAAGAGATGTAGATATAGTGGTTCCTTTTTAAATCAGACCTTTCCCAGTCACTCCCTCTCAGCTCCATCAACCTCACAGAATTGTTGTGGGGGGAAATGGAAGGAGGGAGTACTAGATATGCTGCCTTCTTAAACAAAAGATGGGCTTTAACTAACAAATACATGTTAAACATGTAATGTATGTGCTGCATAGTCTTTCTTACTTTAGCAAAAGTTGTAAAGAAAAAATAGCAAGGAAATACTACTTTCTTCAACTTTCAGTGTTATATATTCAGTGTTGTATTGAAGTAAAAACAAAATAAACTCTCGGCACAGTCAACATTCTTATAATTATTCTAAATAAGAGGTGATAAACATAAGAGCATATTTGCTTTCCAGAAACCAATCATACCTCTTAGACAGTTCTGCCTCTGCATCCCTCTTCATCAGGAAGAGGCTAGTTTGCACAATTTAACAAGCATGGGATTGTCTGATTTATCATCATTGGTTCAAGGTGGAGTAAAATGTGCTCACAGTATTAATTTGTTAGTACACCATCTCTGTGTAAAATATCTAGGGGGAAAACTTTTTTCTCGTTCCCATAGACATAACCAATAACAACACTATAGAACAGTGTTTCTCAACCTTGGCAACTTTAAGGTGTGTGGACTTCAACTCCAGGAACTCTCCAGCCAGCTTTTAAAGTTGCCAAGGTTGCAAAACACTGCTATAGAATATCCATTCACTTATGACTCCTAAGCAATAAAAAATTGATTAGCCTTTCAGCAGCTGACATGGTTTTCATTTTAAAAGATAATGGGAATATTTAAAGAGTTTCTTAGATAGTGAATGGTCAGACCATTGTTTACTTTTTCAATTCTCCATTTCCAAATAGATACCTAACGAATGCTTGCATAACTATGGCCCTGTGTAGTCATAACCTTCAGCAGTTGGCTAGCCACTAAATAATGTAAAATCTGAATCAGGCTCAATCTGTGCTGCCTTGAAAACAGGAAAGTATTTATCCTCAAACTTCAAACAAGATTGTAACATGATGATATAGGACAACAGCTGAGCAGCACTTCAGATTTGAAGGTCAAAATGGTGCTTCCAGTATGCAGGGGTACAAATGTGGAATCACCTGCTATGTGTGCTAAAGCCTTTTTTGCTTTCCAACCCAACAGCCCTTTATATTTAGTTAACTGTAAAATCACCACACTATTCTCAGCCTGTAGCAACCACATTTTTTTCTTTTAGTTCTACTTAGGAGAAAACCAGAAGAGATCATTGTGATCATAGGGATAATATGTAGAAGATGAAGACAGGATAGAATTTTGGCATTTTCTGGAATTTTCTGTGGTCAGAAGGGTTCCTAGCAAAACATGTTTGGAAGCAAAATTTTTCATGGTTAATCCTTGACATTTCCAGGTAGGGCTGGGAAATATCCTACCCTGAGGCACTGAGGAAAAAAATCTACCTCTTTAGCTTGGTTGTTTGTACTAGACAAAGCAATTGTCTAGCAAAAATCTGTAAAAGTCTCTGTAAAAGTCAGATTGCTACATTCTAACATGGCTCTAAAGGTGACTTTATTGATAGCATTTTCTGTAGACGTGTAACCTAGCCTTTGCTAAGTGAAATAATGTTCTGACATCATAAAGTCAGATTTTGCAAGTCAGAGCTTACAACACAGCTTAGGAAGTGTTCACACATTAACAATTCTGAATATTAATATAAAAATGACTAGGTTATTTTTTGCATAACAAATATTACAAATATTTTGCAAAAATGTTTTGCCAAATTATTCCAGCTGCCTGAACCATTTCTGCAAATTCTTTCAATAGGCTGAGGTTTACTCTAACCTTTTTCCTTTTCCTGCTTTAGGTTCTCCGCAAGATATAGCTGCAGTAAGAAATCAGGCTGCTCTTCAGACCATGAGGACTCCTCGAATGATATCCCAGAATGCTGGCATGATGTCTTTGGGGGCCTCTCAGAACACTGCAGCAATCTCTGCCACAGGTGGCCAGTCTGAAATGGGAATGGCTCCTTACAGCAGTCCAGTGACTGGCCAGCCAGGAATGTATAATATGAATTCAGGAATGAGCCAAATGTTGCAACACCCAAACCAAAATAGCATAAACATAACACACAATCCAAGTCAGGGGCCAAGGCAGCCCAGCTCAACACAAGGAATTGGCATGGTCAGCAGCTTTGGTCCAAATGTTTTAGTGAACTCTACTGTATCTCAACAACATCAGCAAATGAAAGGACCTGTGGGACAAGTTATGACCAGACCACAAGCTCCCAGACTTCAAAATATGATGGGGCCTGTCCCACAAGGAACACAGAACTGGCAGGCAAGAGGACTGCAAGGTATCCCTGGAAGGACTAGCAATGAAATTGGATCTTTCAATAATGGATCTGCTTACTCAATGCAATCAAGTCAGCCAAGGCTGCCTAAGCAACATTTTCCTCAAGGCATTAGTCAGTCTATCATGGATACAAATGGAGCAGTACGGACACTGAACTCAGGCATAGGAAGGCAGATGTTGCAACCTCTCTCTGGACAACAAGGAACCAATAACCAACCCAGATCAATGCTTATGCCTACAATAAGTCAGGCAGTTTCCACTCTAACTGGTTTTAATCAGTCCTCTGCACAACAAATACCAGGAAGTACCTTTACTCAGACCAGCCAAGGACAGATCTATGAGAGGAATCCCACTCAAGATATATCTTATAGCTATAGCAATGAAGGAACTGGAGGGTCCTTTGCAAATATAACTGAAAGCACAGATCTTGTAGACTCCATCATTAAAAGTGGACCAGGAGATGAATGGATACAAGAACTTGATGAACTGTTTGGAAATCCATAGCACATGGAGGTGTACAGTTCCAACATTTGTGGGGTCAAAAAAGGAAAGCAGGATGATGTCCATCCTTGTTTCTTTGTTTTGTTTTTAAAGCTGTGCAAAGCTAGCTGATCTGTGAAGGCATAGATGGAATTTGAAGCAATGACAAGAAGTCCTTGCCAACTTCCCCACAGCAGTCTCCATGCCATAGCATACCTGCTGCAGGCCAGAATGAGAGAGAGAGAGAGAAAGACTGAGAGAGCAAGAAAGAGAGAAAAGCTCGGAAAATGCTGCTTTCTGCCTACGGGCCACAGAAAGTGCCAGGCAGTTTCCGTGTGCCAAAGCACTGGCTGTCCTATAACAATGCACTTTCCAGGCAGTTCTGTTAGAACTATTGTAGTTTTCAGGATACAGAACAGGCAACTTTTGAGACAAAGCAGGGGAGTCGCTAGGTGACTGTACGAGTGACATACACACAGATCTAAACTCTGAATTCAATAAATACCAAGTTTCTCCATGCAATGTGTGTAATCTGATACAGAATTAAGTAAAGGTTGTTTGAATATGGTGATGATAATGATATCATGGCTGAATTGGTTCAGTCAGTGTGCTATCAATGCTTCTTAAGATGCAGAGATGGATTCTAGTAAGAGAGCTTGTCTTTTCTCTGTTGTCCATTTCCTGCATAATCAACTGATTCTTGAGTCATTATCTTTAAGAATGAGGGAAAATACAGCATAGGACAAGCAAGATTGTATAATAGTTGTATTACTCACTGGCTGCCTCCAAAGATAGTGATGCAATACAAAAGTAATTAGAAAAAGGGAGATAAGTCTAAGGAAATGGAAATATTGGTATTGAGCTTGTTGTTTTTCTGAAAATACAGGATCAAGTGAGGTTGGGCTTACAAGCTATTGGCTTGATCTTCCAAAGATGTCAGGAGAAACAAGGAACAACTGCTCCAAAGATCACACCAAGAGGGGCCAGTAATTGTATTGGCTTTGTATACAATATATCAGTTCCTTAGACACCACTGTCAAAGCATCCCTTGACAGATTGAGAGTGAGTTTATGCTTTATGTTCTTCAAAAATGTGTCCTCTTTTCTATACAGTATTTCCTACTTTCTACAAACCCTAAGCTCTTTAAAATGATTACAGTAAGCTGATCAATCAGAAAAAAAAATTAAATTTTAAAATTCAATGGATGTAATTTTTAGTAGCAGTTGTATATAAGCATTTGACATTGCAAATATTTTTAATAGAGTTGTGCAATTTGGAGTACTAGAATTTAATTGCAATTCTTTTAGGTCCTTAAGAATTTAGGTTGGCATTAGTGATAACAATGGAAATTGAATGGGTGACCATCTATCTGTAGGTTGAACATGGCCTTCATGTTAAATAGATCCACATCCAGAGCATTCTCAGGGTCTGATTTTTATGTTTCTCTTATATACAATTTTCCATCTAGACAAATTAGCTTCTAAAGTTAACATTTTTGGTAGAGTAGCAGCAGACAGTAAGGGACTTTACTGTTTCTGCAGCCACTAATTCTCTGCTCCACAGCGTCCTCCAGTTGTATCCCTCACAAATTTCCAGCATAGGACTTCCTTGCATATTGGAAGAAATGTTTTAAAAGGGTCAAAAAGCAAGCAGAGAAACATTGAACACCCCATTTATCCATAATTCTCCTCCTCTAGAAACTGTTTTTCCTAAAAAATGAAGGAAAGGGCAGGGTTTGAGTTACATGTTTTACTTAGAATATATTTAGCCCATCAAACACTTTCTGTTGGGATATAAGGTTTACTAGCATGGGTTTAAAATTCCTATATACAGTCTGACACATATCCTACTGAAATTAGTGGGAGATTTTTTGTTGATTCTTATGAGAGTTAACTACTTGTTAATACTAAAATATGGATTGACCAATGCATTTGCACATTGGTGGATTTGGCATTTGGCAAAATAATTGTATGCTTATAACAGAGAGTTTTTGTCATGCATTCAGTGCACAGTGTGCCAAATTGAGTTCTGATCATAGCACTAGTGGAGTGCATGCAAAGATCCAAAGAAGTTTTTATCCACACATTTATTAAACTTACTGTACTTAATACAACTATACCATATTCAGATGACAGTTGGAGGGCAAAGAAATAAAGCTTGTGTGCACTGCAGCAGTCAGACAAAGGTGAAAGATGCGATCAGTTAAGTATGCAAAAAAGTAGGAGAGATGTCAAGTGAATGTTCTCATCATCTCCCTCAAAAAAGCATTGCTCTTTCCTGGAAAGAGTGATAAGAGAGGACTTATGGTGCAATCCTATGTATGTTTATTTAGAAGTAGGTTCCATTGTCTTTAATGGAGCTAAACCCAGGTAAGGGGGCATAGGATCGCAGCATTAAAATATGAGTTTTCATCTGCACAAATTCTAGTATGTTCCGTTTTATTAGAATAATACAGAAATTAACTTTGTGTTTGATAGTGCAGTCATAAAAAGTCTATTATATTTGTAAAGCTTCCTCCAAATACTTTAAACTGGGACCAAGTAATAAAAAAATACTGTTTAATATTTGGGGGGTTCTTTTTAACTATGGTGCTGGTGTACATGAAATGAGTTTTTTTTTAAAAAAACAATTATTTGTAAATATGTTTTTTACAATCTGCAGATATCACTGGGTCTAATCTGTAAAATAGATACATATAAATAAATATTATATAATATATATATATATATATATATACACACACACACATGCACACGCGCGCGTGCACACACATATATATGTAATATGTTTGTTTAAAATAGAGTTTTATTTCATTTTCATTTATCTTTACTGCAGTGATGCTGCACTTCAGATGTCCAGTTACCAATTCGTACTGTATCCTAGCCAGCAACTTGTTCCATTTTGTTCAGACTTTTCCTAATTTACTTTTTTTTAATTTCCACATTGAACATTGCTTATTTCATTTTGATAATTGTACAGAGTTCTTTTTCAAAAGTAGAAATGAACTAATAACATACCAGTTTTAAAGAAAAAAATAAAAGATTGTTATCTGAATCAACTCAGTTCTCTAACATAGTTCTTTAATCTTGCATCACAGTAAGTGGCAGAATTGAGTCAGCCTTCACTGATTCCCCAGAAAAGCTAAGCAGGACTGGGCCTGGATAGAACATGGGTGGGAAACCACCAAGAAATTCAGGGCTTCGATCTAGACTGGGGAGTTGGAAAATCTGAAAGAAGCAATCATCACAAAACATTTTTCATATTATTACCAGGAAAACTGCACAGAGATGCAGGAATATTGGAATCATTCTGAAAATGAGGAAGTCTTTAACATTTAAATCTTATATTTTGTTCGGTATTTATTTATTATTTAAATTTATATCACCGCCCATCTCCCCCAACAGGGGACAGTATATTGGCTATCAGGCTGGGTCTGTTAATATTGAGGCAAAGACTGGTTTCATTTGCTCCAATAAAATGCTAAATCTAATGGGAAATAGCTTTATAATGAGATACTGGCCATACCCCTCTAATTAACAATAGCTGTCTAGCATTTCAGACAAATCTTTAGCTGTGATTGGTTGCATGCAAAGAATACTGTTGCACATAAAAATTTAAGCAACCTTGGTCAAGTTGTATGTTTCAGTGAATCCCTAAGTGATTCACCATTCCAGGGTTGGAGCATGTGGCTATAGAGATGATTGAGTGGGTTTAATGGTGGGGAGGGGGTGTGTGGAGGCACTGCTCACGTTAGGCGCTAAATGGTGTCAGAAGCACCACTGGTCGGGGTAGAGGCTATTGCCCACCTATTGTTTATGGGAGGCAGGATGAGAGTAGGTATGGAGGCTGACTGTGTGAAGGGGAAGAGGGCAGGGGAGAGCATGGCAGTGGTGACAGGCATGGGGAGGTATGGTGGGAGACAGGGTGGGCTTGATTGTGGATGAGAGGGCCAACGTGGCTTACATCATTGAAACTGGTTGAGCATAGGGGTTCCCCTCTCTGAAATGTGCCCAAATGGGTTTCAAGTGTGATGCCAACTGTAGCTCTGGGGCAGAGGTGGGAGCATGGTTGTTGTTATCCAGGAGTCTCTGGCAGCCTTTAGGGGCTAACATAGCTGAATTCACATTTGTGAATTTTATACTGTGAGATTGGGCTGTAGGGATCAGCTGGGATTGCTGCTTGCTTACCTTCATCCCTGAAGTTTTGCAGCATCCCTGCCTGGGCTGCTCGATTCCATGGCCATGTTGGCAGTGGAATTCCCCAAGCTTATGGTCCTAGGAGACCTCAACCTGCCTTCTTTGGGCCCAGGTTCAGAGGTGGCTCAGGAATTCATGGCTACCAGAGAACCATGGACCTGATCCAATGTATTAAGGGCCCAACCCACTTTGGAAGTCATTAGATCTGGTCTTTTGTCTCTGGGAAGTTGTGTAGTGATCTGGGTGTGGAAGACATTCACATCAGTCCCTTTCCATGGTTAGATCACACCCTTTTTGGCTCTGGAGTTCTCCAGGCCAACCCCCCCACTGCAGGGAGGTGGGCCCTCAGTCAGCCCACCCCAGGTGACTGATAGACCCAACTAGGTTTCAGAAGGAGCTTGTTGTTGTTTTTTCTGGAGGCTCGAGATCATAGTTTGGCCAAGGCCTTAGTTGCAGATTGGGATTTGTATGTGGCTAGGGCCTTGGACTGGATTGTGCTTCTGCAAACTTTTTGTGTTCATGGATCCAACATGGCACCTTGGTTTACTGAGCAGCTGCAGGTGAGGAAGTGACACAAAGAACAACTAGAGCGCTGCTGGCATAACATGAAGAGTGAAACTGACCAAGCGCAGGTAAGAGCCTTTATTAAGATTTACCTTGTGGCGATAAGAGCAGAGAAGTATACTTACTTCTCTGCTCTTATTGCATTCTCAAATAGCTGGCTGGCAGCCCTATTTAGGGTGACCAGTCCCTTGTAGACAGGGAAGGACTGGGGGAGTCTTTTCAGGACCATGTTGTCCTAACTGCCAGGAAACATGCTGAGACAAGGAACTGGTCTCTAATGTTTATTGCTAGTACATAACAGGAATCCTAACAAACTGAAGAAGCGTGGGAAAAACCCAGACATATAAACCCCAAAGGTTAAGGCAGTCCCGATCTGTATCTCTTTGAATGGCTGACCAATTCCTCAGTGCTACGCATGCGCTTGACAGTCTGGATGGGAGCCCCCTGCTCGCCATCCTTACTCATGACACATGTGAGGAATATTCTCATTTGACTTCATTCAGAATTAGACACCAGCTGAGTAGGTCCTTTGGAAGTGTCCAGGGCACATCTGAACTTGGTTATCTAGGAAGAATTTGAGTTGGTTATTCCTGAGGAAGTACACAGGGTCCTTGGGGCTGTGATCTCTGCCACCTGTATTTTGGCTCCAAGTGGTAATTAATGCCTCCTTGTGGGAGGGGGTGGTACCACCTACCATGAAAAAGGCGGTGGTACACCCGTTTCTCAAGAGGTTGCCCTTGGACCAGACTGTACTAAATAATTTTCATCTGGTCTCCACCTTCCCTTTTCAATGGTGGGATGAAGCAGATTATCTGGACCCTTTTCAATCAGGATTTAGGCCAGGTTACAGCACTGAGACAGCATTAGTCATGCTGCTAGATGACCTGTGGAGGGCTTGGGATGGGGGTGATGCATCCATCCTTGCCTTCCTGGATCTCTCAGCAGCTTTCAGTACCATTGTCCTCTAGACTGGCTCCAGGAGTTGAGAGTGGAGGGCACTGTTCTGCGGTGGTTCTCCTTCCTCTGCCAGTTCTAGTTGGTGTTGGTGGTGGTGGGGGAATAGATCAGTCCCTAGATCTTTGCAATGCTTGAGTCTTTTGCCCCTCCTTTTAAAATTTACATGGGACTAGTGGGAGAGGTCATCTAGTGGCACAGGGTGCAGTATCATCTATGTACTGATGATACCAAATTATACACCTTCACCCCAGCCAGCCAAGTGACACTATCCCAGTACTGGCCCAGTGCCTGGGGGCTGTGAGGATCTGGATGGGGAAGAACCAGTTTTGACTCAACCCTAGCAAAACAGGGTGGCTCTGGGTTTTGGTACCTCCTGGGGCCAGTGATATGTCATCTTTGACTCTTGCCAGGATAGCCCTCCCCCACACAGAGCTGGGCAATTTGGGGGGCCTCTTGGACTCATGATTCCTGCTTGAGGAGCAGATAGTAGCCTTGACTAGAGGAACCTTTGCATAGATCCATCTTGTGCACCAATTGTGCCATTCTTGGACCAGGAGGACTTGCTCATAGTCACTCATGCTGTGGTCACTTTCCAGTTGGATTACTGCAATGTGCTCTACATGGGCCTACTCTTGAAGAACATCTGGAAACTACAACTGCTCCAGAATGTAGCAGTATATGCACAGTTCTGGGCACCTATGGTTTGCCCATGTTACACTCCTGCTGTGCGAGCTGCACTGGCTTCCAATTTCTTTCTGGGTACAATTCTAGGTCCTGGTTATCACCTTTAAAGCCCTAAATTATATGAGACCAGGCTACTTGCAGCACCTCCTCTCCCTGAGGATATCTGCCTGTCCCACCAGGTCAGATAGGATGGGCCTGCTCTGGATCTCTTTTCTTAAATGTTTTTCTTAAATTGCCACTGGGTTCCATGAGTTTTTATAGTGCTTTATAAAGTTTTTATTGGTTTTTACTCTATTGTTGGGGGTGGGGGTTGTTTTTATTGTTTTGTATGCTTCCCAGGGTTGTTACAATATGGGAAGCTACATAAGTGTTCTTAAACAAATAAATAAAATAATTGAGAGTTAATCCTGTTGTGGGGATTTTCTCTTTGAGTTAGAATGTGAGAGAAAAGTCCTTTTGAGCTAGCTCAAACAAACAAACAAATAAATATAAGAAAATTCCATTGGGACTCCATTTTATGTTATCCATTAGATAATCAGGCAGATAATCGTAAGGTCCCTGCCAAACATGAAAACTCCGGGGAGCCTGTGATCCACAACTGATTTGACCATGACAAAAGTCAGATGTTAATGTCCTCCATATTCAGAAGATACCTCATCTACTCCATGTCAACTGCCCATGTCTATGTAGGGTCCCAATGATTCGCACTAAGCCCATAGTGGCCACAGAGGCAATGAACTTAGAAGCTACACTGGACCCTTCCCCAGGGCATGGAGGTTGAAGACTAAAAGCCTGAAGAACTCCAATACCAGCCTTGAGACTATGTCCAGGAGCATATGAAAGGCTGATACCAGCAACCACCCTAACACGTCTTTGCAGCTCAACTGTACCCAGCCACCCCTGGAGCAGTGCTCCTCATCACTGAAAGCCTTTCACATATATCCACAGCAACCCTTCAGTCAGGGGCAACTATAGGAAGGAGTCAAAAAATCACAACACAAAAAAAAAGGGAAAGGACTTTGCATAGTCACAGCCTCAATCTTGACTTCCTATTCTAGCTTACAGGCCTGGTATTTGCGGGTGGTCTCCCATCCTAGTACTGACTATCTTCCTTGGCTTTTCAACATCAGCCACAATCAGCAAATGGTGCCATTTATTATAGTTTGTTCACTAAATCCTGGTTAAACAAACTATTAGTGCAATGTGTATTAATTAAACAATAACAGCTCAGTTCTTATTAAAACTAATGCAGCTTAGTTACAATTAATTTATTTTAGTCTAGATCCAACTCCATATCCTGCTATATGTCTTTCCTAAGTGGCAAGTGTCAGCACTTCAAAAGGTATCTCCCTATTTAATGGCCTGACAAGGAGCAACTAAATTGACTAAATGATTAAATAAGGATTAAATAATATATTTGAGCAGATATTCTACATGGCAGCTATGGAAATTGTCACTGATGGGGCAATTTTTATAACTATTTCAAGCAACTGGCAGTAACCAAGAATCAGAAAGCCTGTTGAACATTGCTCTCAATTGTTGGCTGCTGCAAATCAACAAGTGTTCATGTGATTCTAGCCATCATATGAATGACCTCCATATGGTGTGTCATATGGTCACTGGCTCTTTGCTTTCAATTCTTCTGGGACTTCGTACACAGTGCACAACATACTCTTTCCTCAGCTGAGCTCACTTGCTGAAATCTACCGTCTGCTTCAATTCTTCATGTCTTTTCTCTGTCTGAATTTTCTACTTGATATTATCCCTTCTAAAAATGCTTGTTGCATGAACAGATGGTTCAGGAAACTGGCAGCTCCTCTTGCTTCACCTTCCTATTGTAGTTTGTTTTGCTCTATGTTTCAGGGGCCATGCTGCTCAGTGATTCATTCTCATACCATGCTGAATGGCAATGTATATTATGTCTGTTTGAAGCTATGTGTCTTGGGAGATCAAAGAAATACCCAATAGGCTATAGATAGTCTTTTCTAACACATGCACAGCCTGTAAGCCTTCAGGTGGATGCTCCACACTAAGCATGTAAGAACTAACAGCAGTTTATCTACTAATTCATAACTAAGACTTCAGAATATTATTCTGTCAAATATAGAATTATTTACTCTGAGATTACAAATTTGAAATAAAGAAAAATGTATTACTAAAGGGAGTGAAAGTTACAGAAGGGAGGAGAGGATTGTTGGACCACTCCAGAAGAATATATTTGCTTACGATAGACAAAGGATACTTGTCAGATCCCCCCAATCAAAGGATTCGCAGAACCCTTTATCAGGGCATCTGCCATCGTTTCCTTCTCAATGGGTGTAGGCTCTGTGTCGTCAGATGGGAGGGGGTGTGAGGTTGGAGTGTGAAGTGGATTATTATGGCTATGGAAGACATCAAGGACAATGAATTGAGATACACCAGAAGCACCACCTGGAGGGGAGGGGGGGTGACATACTTTCATGGGAAAGGGAACCAGTTAAGGAAATGTAGTTTTAAATCTAGGTTTGAGCGGGAACTCTCCATTCACAGCTTGACCTCTGTACCATTCATTTCGCTTCATTAAAACAGTTAAAGGAACACAGCCCCCTGACTGTTATTGTGTGAATGCTCGAAGGAACAGGTGCTGACATTAAGCTGCGAATCTCTTGTGTTCAAAAACTCTTCCTGAGAAAGTAACTCAGCTGAGAGTTAACGAAGCATGCCGAAACACAGGAAATCCCGAGCAAAGCAGCCATCGCCTCTGCCATCATCAGAGAGGTCCGTGCTGTATGCAAAGGTAGAAGAAGAAAAATTGAGTCGGAAGAGAGCTCAGGGAGCGGGGAGAGCGAGAGTGAGAGTGGGACAGAACCCCGACTCAATACTACGGAGTTGGAGAGCACGTTTCTCTCACTCAATTTCATGCAAGAGCCTCAGACTCCAAGAGTGAAAATAGAGGAACCAGTGATGGGACCTCCACAATCAGGTGCCAAGGAAGAGGAAGGAAGGGCCCCTCCACCTCTAGATGCACAAGTAAGGGTGCTGAGCCCGGGACCGGGGTCAGACCACAACGGGACACTGCAGGAAATGCGGGGATTAGAGGCGAGGATGACTGCTATGGAAGTGGTGCTGCAACAGGGTTAGGGACAACCCGCAACTCATTGGGTCATCCTTTCAGAGATATTTCATTACCTAAACACAATGACCATGGTTCCAAAGCAGCCAATTGCTGCTCAACCATTGGGCCTTGCTGCCAGCCGATTGGGCACAGCAGTTGGAGTGGGAGCAACTTCTGACTTCCTGCCAGCTTCCCCATTGACTTTGCTTATGGGAAGCTGGCAGGGAACATTGGAAATCACTCCTCCTCCTCCTCCTCCTCCTCCTCCTCAGCTGATCCACAGAACTGCCTGCCACTTTGCTGGGGGGAGGCGGAATAAAGAGAGCCATGGACTGCAAGGAAAACTGCACCCCCACTTCCCATCCCAGTGTGTCCCCAAGGGCCCCCTCCTTCCAGGGAGGAAGAGAACTCACCCATTGATTGCTGCCCCCCCCCCAGCCAACCCTACCTCACCAGCAGGCATCCAAGCCGCTCTCTCCTTCCTTCACTTCTCATTACTGCTAAGAGATTTCAAATTTCAGCCTCAGTTTCAAAGCAGCCAATCACTGCTTGCCCATCAGGCTTTACCACCAGTTGATTGGACTCAGGGGCCAGAGGGAGGCAGGAAAAGGGGCAGGGATATACCCGCTCCCATCTTCCCTTGTACTATGCAATTTATGGGTTTCTGGGAAATGTAGTCAGAAGGCACAGTGGCACTGAAGCCGCCACAACTTTGCCAAATTTCAATCCCATGGGAGTAATGAATTCCAGATATTGGATGCATTCTTTAAGTTAGCCCATTTGAGTACATTGATTCAAAAATTGTTGTGATGCACCATTTTGCCCAATTGAAGGTTACAAACAGGCAAACACTGAGAGTTTTAGTAGAATAGAGATACATTACCCATCCTGCTATTATCTTCAGGTCTCAATTCTTCAGAATTTTTTTAAAATTAATTTGCAGGTAGCTTTATTTTATTTAGAAGACCTAGAGCAATGTTCTCCAACCTATAGCAGCCTTTCTCAACCCAGAGAAGGTTGCTGTCCAATCTGCATAATCCTATGATCAACAGATCAATTTCATTGTTGCAATGTTACATTCCCTGGAGAGGAGTGACTAGCAGGGCAACTGACGCTTAACCAGAATCTTAGTACTACAGCGACTACTGAAACTTCGCTGGGGATAGTAGTTAATATCCCATCCTGAAATCAGCTGATGAGTTTCAGGTAGAATAAATAATATTGATCCCTTCTGTTAAACTTGGTAGCACAACACAACAGGTGTGACAGAAAATTTTCTACTATACAGCACCAGAGATTCTGGAACACATATTCAGAACTGCCACCTAAGCTGTTTTGATTTCATTAAAGCTTTCTACTGTATATTAAGCTTTCATATTTTATTCTCATGCTTGTGTCTTTGTGGCATCTTTCAATGGCTTTAAAATTTGGGAGACAACAAATATGAAATGTCATATGCAATAGACTGTCAAAGATCAAATGCCACTGCATATCAGCTACAAGTTGGATATTATTTCACATTGAACTAAATGCCATTAAATACCAACTACTGCACACCAACTATCAAACATGATCAAATATGAAATACTATTGCATCAATTATCACGTGATGCTGTATCACTTGTCAAAAATAGAAATCCAAATTAATTTGTCAAATTCAAATAAAAAGATTAAATATCCTCATCAAGCACTAAAATGCAGAAAATTATTCTGTGGCTTTTCACAATCAGAATTCCTCAAAAGCCTTGGAAATCACATCTGCTGAATCCTAGCTATGTTATGTATGAGTGTATGTTGTTGTTATTAGCCTAAATCAATTCACTGCAGCATAAAGGTCTCTTCACTGAAGGCAGTGGACTGTGATATAGCACACTAGTCCAGGGCAGGTCAGTAGAGAGATTTTTTTTTACTTCCCAGACTAGGGTTGAGAAAGTGATTGGCTGAAAGTCACGCAGCTGGGTTCTGTGCCTAAGGATTAGAACCTGGGTCTCCTAGTTCCTAGTCTAGCATCTTAGCCACTATACCAGATAATTACAATTTAAAAAATGAAAGCAGAAAAAAATTATATGAGGGCGAGTATTTATTTATTTAGCAAGTTTATATGGCTGCCCATCTCACACAGAGTGACTCTGGGTGGCGTACAATAATACCAACAATTAAAGCATTCTACAAAAACCACTTAAAATGATTAAACCTAAATAAAAACAAGACCTCAAGAGAGAATGCAACAGAATATTACATGTGATGCAACCAGCACATGGGCTTCCTGTTGCCAGGGGATCCCCAGGACTGTTGAAAACAACATGTTTTCAGAGATTTCCAGAAGGCCACAAGGGTTGGCGCTAACCTCATTTCAGAGGGGATGATGTTCCAAAGGGTGGGTGCCATGGCAGAAAAGGCTTGTCTCCTGTGTCCCATCAGATGGAACTCCTTAGCAGACAGGACCACAAGAGGCCTCTCCTGCTGGACCTGATGGGGAGAGACCATACATACCTACATACATACATACATACAAACATACATAGACTATCACCCATTTGGGGGTATGTAAAGCAAGAACACACAGCTATATTAGAAGGAATGTTTCCAGTGACACTCTCTCCTGTATTAAATTTATCATTTCTTCAGTTGTTAGATCATGCAAATCTCTGAAACACTGTATCTAATTCCTGTGGGATAAGATGTAACCAGATGAAAAGAACTATCTGAAGAATGTGTCAGTTTTACTTGTTCTAACAGAAGAGGGAAATGAAATTGACAAGCATGCCATTAAATATTCAGTGTATGTTACAGCCCTGGAGCACACAGTCTAAGCTTTAAATCACGATTTTAAAAAATAAGAAAAATTAAATATATAATAGGATGCATCTGTTCAGGAAAGAGTTCGAAAGATGTTTTCTGCAGCCTTCTACTTTTGTTTAAATAATTATATTTGTTCTCTATTCTTAAAAGAGAAAGTGGGCAATCTCTCTTAAAATGTATCAAACAGTTCTGACAAGACAGGCATCATTTCATGATATCTCCATCTATTGAACTGATACCTGTGGCACATCAAATGCAATCACAGTTCACAGAATGCTCATGATAGCACAGGAAATATTAACTAGAAAGTAAATTAGGGAAATGATTTTTTGCAGAAACAAAAAGTATATTGTAAGTGCTGGGAATACATGATTTCCCAACAACTTCCCCCAATTCTATCCTGATAAAACAAATCTCCATTGTATTCAGTTGTGATACTATAAGAAAAAAAAATTGGATTCATCTCAGTAATTGAGTATTGTTGGCTTTAAAATTGATTCATTGATAATGTGCCATCATAAACTCTTAACAACTAGGTAAAGGTAAAGGTTTCCCTTGACGTAAAGTCCAGTCGTGTCCGACTCTAGGGGGCGGTGCTCATCTCCGTTTCAAAGCCTTGGAGCCGGCGTTGTCCATAGGACACTTCCGGGTCATGTGGCCAGCATGACTCACGGAACGCCGTTACCTTCCCGCCGAAGCGGTACCAATTAATCTACTCACATTTGCATGTTTTCGAACTGCTTGGTGTGCAGAAGCTGGGACGAGCAACGGGAGCTCACCCCGCCGCGCGGTTTCAAACCGCCAACTTTCCGATAGACAGCTCAGCGGTTTAACCCGCAGCGCCACCGCGTCCCTATTCTTAACAACTAGATAGATCAATTTTCCCCAGGATGATCTGTTCTCACCTTATACGTACCTTCAGGACTTCCAATTGTGTACCCATCACTTCAATAATATTTCCCAGTATTGTAGACTTCTTCAGAGAGCTGTTTTTGCAATATGTGTCTGAAGTAGGATAATTTGAACCTGGTGACTTGTGCCTCGAGTAAGAACTCTGGGTTGACTTGTTCAATAATCCAGTTGTGTGTTTTCTTGGTTAGCTATGGTGTTCTCAGAAGTTTTCTCCAACACCAAAATTCAAATGCCTCAATATTCTTTTTATCCTGCTTCTTCAAAGTTCAACTTTCATTTCTATAGAGTGTCACAGGGAAAACAATTGGCTGCATGATTCTGATCTTGGTAGTCATCTACACTTCTTGAGATGACAGGCTATAGAGGTCATTGGAGACTTCAATTACTCTGATACCTGCTGAATAACTAATCAGCTTAGAATGGGAACTTCAACAGATTTTTTAACTCTGTGGCTGGCAATTTCATTTTTCAGGTGGAAGAAGAAATGGGGACATCAGTTACACTGGATCTATTTGGTCAATTGACTGAATGTGTCAGGCATCTTGGAAGAAAACATCCACTTTATTATGAAGTTCAGTATAACTGGAGGAAGAAAAGCTAAGAGAAGTCAATTGGATATCTTGGACTTCAGGAAGATAGATTCTAATGAATTCAGGTGAAAGATAGACAGTATAACATGTTTTGAGTTCCTACCAGATAAACTCGTCAAAGACAGAAAGGAGACCTTGAAAAACGAGATAATGAAAATATAGGAATAAACAATCCCCACAAGAAGGAAAAAATGGATAAAGTTCAAGAGGCCTGTATGAATTAATAACAAACTTACAAGCTGAGAAGCACAAAGGAGCTATATAGGAAATGGAAGCAGAGGTTGATGACTAAAGAGGAGCATAAACTGGTAGCTTGAGTCTGTAGGGATGGTGATAGGAACCCTAATGCTCAGAATGAGATCAGTCTGGTGATGAATACGAAGTGAAGCATCAATTTATTGGACCTTGATACAACAAATTCTGCAGTGATTTACATAATTTGTGTAATTATGTCAGTGTCAAAATGATGTAAATCCTCACAATGCCTACTCTCCAATTCAGTGGACAATCCTGAAAGACAGACCTCCCTCCCCCAATTAATTTGTTAAAAAGAGGTTTAACTATAATAAGAAAGGTTTGGGGGAATGTTGTCTGAAAGAAAAGAATCAAGGAGGCTGTTCAGCTGTTCTACAGGGATGGTGGAAAACAAGAAAAGGTGAATCTACTTCACAACTTCTTGTCATCTGTCTTCTCTCAGAAGAAATCACTTCTTCCCATGACCGAGGAAGGAGGGGGGATGCAGCTCTCAACTGATCAAGATTTGCTCAGAACCAACTTTGTTAGCTTAAATGAATTCAAATTTCCAGGTTGCTAGGCAACATGTCTACAAACACTTAGAAAAAATGATACCATTACTAGAAGCCAGTATGAGTTTGTCAAGAACAAGTCATGTCAGACTACCCTTATCTCTTTTTATGACAGAATGACTAGTTTGGTAGTCCATGGGAATGCTTGGTTGAAGGAGATGGGCATGTTCAGTTTGCAAAGAAAAACCCAAGGGGAGTTATGATAGCAGTCTACAAATATCTAAAAGGCTGTCACGTACAAAAAAATATGAACTTGTTTCCTGTCAAAACTGAGAGCAGAAATGGACCAACGAGTTGAAATTAAAAGAAAGGAAGTTCAGGCTGAATATTAGGAGTGTTGGAAGTTCTGGCAAATCCAGCATGCCTCATTTGCATGTGAATTAACATGTAAATTAAGTTGTCCCACAATGCAATTCTGAGGAAGCTGTTTGTTGCCACTCCCACTTCCTCTTTCTCTCTTCCTTCTTCTCCACCAGAAGCAAGCACACGGATGTGTGCTGCTCTCCTCCATTCTGGGCACCATGTGGTGGGCCTGGAATTCCCCTTTCTTCCATGCAGCTCTTGGCAGCTGTAGGGCTGAGGGTAAAACTAAGTATTTAGAAAGAAAAGAAGAATAAAGGAACTTCATCTTTTTCACCAAGATGGATGTAGCAGAAGCATCATTAAAGTCATTAAGAAATTCCTTTTACTTCTTAGCCTAATATGTCTAAGCATATAATTCTATATGTTTGGGAGGGCTAAGAGTGCAAGATCCATAACCTGTATTTCTCTGGCATGCTCATTGAAACTATTTTAAGATAATTCTTTTTCTGTGCCAGCTTCTCAGCTGTGTTATAAGCTCTGCTCCATTTCAGTGGTTCTAGCAGGCCACTAAATTGGCTTCAAGGAGGAGCTGGGATGGGCATCTGTCAGGAATGGTTCAATGGATTCCTGCAATGAGCAAGAGTTGAACTCACTGACCTATAAGATGCCCTCTAACTTCTATGATTCTAAGGAGGTCTTTTTCCCCTTCCAAAGATATGTGAATAGCATTTAACCTGATTTTTCCTCATCACCATTTTTTCTGTAGCAAATGTATGCATGCTTCATCAGAAGTAAATCCCTCTTAATTCAACAGTATTTACTCTCAAATTAAGACTGAATAGGATTACAGCCTTTAAATTGGAGAAAACCACAGGACATACAATGCTGACTCTGTCCCACTGATAGGGTCTGTTAATGCAGTATGTTTCTCCATGAAGCAGCTTGCTCCAGCAGAACCACGCATTACACAGTTCACTGAAGCAGCCACTAGGACAGGATCCTTTGTGCATCACTTCCATTAGTTCTGCCTCAGACTGTACCTATAATTGTGTAAATGGTACTTTCAGCTATCTTAATTTAAAGCATCCTAAGAAGCATTCTTTCTTCTTTTGGAAGATTTCTTCTAACCACACATTCTTTCTAATCACACAGCAAAACACAGGATACAACGGTCTACAGCATGGGAAAGCAATTTTTTTATAATTAGTGGGAACTCATATGATAAAAGATCATCAGCCAAGTGACATAACAATGCTAACAGGGAAAAGGCAAGGCAAGACTTTCAGCCTGATTATTTCTTTTGTGGGTGGATTTTAGTCTCTGGGTGCATATGTAAGTGTGGGCATGCATGCCTGTTTAAATTTGTACACTATATTATGCCTACCACCTATTTGGTGTGCCTTATCTACTGAGTTTCCCCGGAACAAGTCAGTGAAGACCTACAGCAATTATTCATTGTTGTGCAGATGACTTTTAGTGGCATAACAGAAAAGGCTACGGTTCTGGTGCTGCACCATGGCTGGGGACCCTCGTCCAGCTTAAAGGCTTTGTGTTTCCCTCTTCCACTGATCTAGGCCCAGCCAGCCTTCTGTGGTGCTTATTTCTAAGAAAAAAGGCATTGGACTGATCTGTTAAATTATTAATAGTTTTCATAGCCTTTTTCATTTCATCTATATTTTCCTTTCTCTAGCTTTGTGTCCCTTCTTCTGTTTTTTCTTATTTTTGCCAGTCATCTAGTAAGTCTACACCCTTCCTACAACATTTTCTCTTGTACAGTATCATTGCCTACTAACACTCCCTTCTCTGTGAATAATACTCACCCTTCTGGTCTCTGCTGCCTTATAAAATTATTGCATGTTTAAAATCTAGAGACCTGCCAAGCATGTCAGCTTTATGACATGGAGCAAGGCTGCTGGGTTGCCTAGCAACCATTTCTCACTTCTCTGATGAGTCATTTGCCTGTTGCAAAGCCTTGCTGAGGTAAGCAGAATCAGTAAGGGAAAAACTGCAGCAGCAGTGGCTCTTCTTGGTTTGTTAATTATTGGCCCCAGTAAGAGGCTGGAAGTGCAGGATACCTGGGAACGAAGGACTCTGAAAAGGTGGTGGAGGAATAGAGAAGAATTCTGTCCAAGCCAATTTTCTAAGGAAGTAGGCTTTTTTGTACCATGATATTCTTCTGTCTGCTAGACTGAAAAATCTCATGTTCTCCAATGGCCTAGAAAATAGGTTTCCATTGGGCTGTCTTCAAATATTATTTCTGCACTGTGAGTTTTAATATGCTATTATATTTTGGAATTATCTTTTTCATGTGAATGACATTTTTACATGACAATAACAACAATCCATTTGTCAACTGCCCAGTGTCTTTTCAGAGTCAGGAAGTTCTAAAAATCCAATAAATTAATAAATAATAATAATTTTTAAAAGAAATTTTAAAAGAAAGCTAGATATTATACTTGGATTCTCATTCAAGGTGGAAAAAATACTGCCTCAGGGTAGTCCTCTTGCAGTTTACAAGTTTTCTCCATTCTTTCCCTTGCTTCTTTTCTTAAACCAAAGAAGTACAACATGAATTTTATTGCTTCCTTTGCAGTGACATATTTAGGAAGACAACCTTTAAAAAATAATGTAGCCTGAAATAGAGGGAAAATGCATAGGTAATTATGACCTTAATGTTAAGCTGTTGCTTAAGAATTTTCACAGAGGCAATTGTGACAAAGAGTAATAAGTTATTTACTGTATTTTCATTAGTACTCATTTAATTTATTTTTTCTTTTGTCTGGAAATAGTCTGTTCATGAAATAGGGCAGCTTCCAATAATCATTCATACATAACTTGTTAAATAGAGTTCCTCTATTCTTTTGTTCACTGTGTGTTTTAAAAAACAAATGAATCACAATAAACTTTGTCTGGTTGCTATTTCCTACTCCCATACTATTTAAGAAAGAAAAAGGCTATTTAAACAAAATATAATTTAGACCTACATACAGGTAGTCCTCGACTTATGACAGCAGTTGGGATCAGAATTTTGGTTGTTAAGCGATGTGGTCGTAAAGCTTTGTTCACTCAACTTTTTCATGAAGTATCTACATGACGTATCTATATTATTTTCCTATATTCTATGCTTTGCCCATTTTTTCAGGTGCATAAAATACACCCTTTCGAAGGGAAAAAACACAAATGAGTGCATTTGTGCAATTAGCCATTTTTCATCATTTAAAAAAGTGTAGGCTTTAGTGTGTATGTGAAGTTAAATAGTGGTTCTATTGTCAAATACTTTCTTCTCTGAATTTGAACTACTATCTTTTCCTGTCAACATCTTGTTTGCTTTTCAATTTATGCTAAAACATATTATTATACATTATTTTCATTATTAAATATTGACAAAATAACAAATGCCATTTCATTATGAATTAAAAACATTTATTCTAAACGCAAACTTTTTCAGTGAATTTCCTATTTGTTTCTGTACTTTGTAGTTTGCTCAGAACACTTAAAACAATTTAATGTTACTGCAGCAATTGGGCAATGATTACCACAAGAACTGGAACACATCAGGTTTGGCACTACTCTTGCAATGTTACCATATCCATCCTTTCATCTACTGGCATCTTACCTTTGGGCAATTGAAGCAATTTTCTTCCTGCTTTTCTTTCCAAAGTCTCAACAGAAACAAAAATCTGTTTTAGAATATGCGGCACTTCTGTTCTGCAGGGCTTGGACAACTCTCTCTTGGTAAGGGAACTTCTACCAAAGCCTTCCTTCCAGGTCCAGGGTTCCCCTTTCTCCCCACAGTTGCACAGACCCCATAGCACCAGACCCTCATTTCTCTGAGATTTGTAAAGACAGAATTGTTTTCCTACACATATGTGCCCCATACAAAAACTGTGTGGCTGGTTTTTTAATAGATAATTTAATAGCATCTGGGATAAAATTCCTTCCCTGTCTCTGACAGAACATTAGAATTGCTGTTGTACTCTTAGGGATACAGAAGAGGCATAATTAGCTTGGGCTGCTTTGCTTCTAGCCTACTGAGGAAACAATATCTAGGTATTTAAACAAATTAATTTGTTCCAATGGTTTGATTATCTATATACAATTTATGAAACTGGTGGTATTGGAAAATACTATGACTTTGGTTTTTTGATGGCTGATAACAAGCTGCTGTTCCTTATGGTGGTGAGTAAAAGCCTTAAGACCCTTCATAAAACCAAGCTGGGTTAGTGACCAAGTAACACCATAATCTGCATAAAGCAGAACAGGCAGTTAGTTGTCCATTAATTTCAGAGTGTGTAGATCTAGATTTTGTAAATGCTTGATGAACATGTTTATGTAAATATTAAACAAGAATGGGGCCAAGATGCACCCCTTGGCATTTATGATTGACGAGCTGTCCAGCACAGTTGTATCTAACTCAGTTTTATATTAGCATAGAGCTTATATATGTAACAACAAGCATTTGTCAGCGGTAGAATTCTTAAGGTTCTCCCATAAATAGTGTCTTGAAACATGAAGTAAGTTATATTCACTGTGCCTCTTAGCTAAGACTTCTCAAGGAATCATCACAATAAAAACTCAATACATGTTTTTTTTATTAGAGATACCAGCAGGTGGAGATGTTGCACACAGTTTTCTATGTTTCAGCAGGCAACTGTTCTCTCTCTGAAAGTATACCACATGGTATATGGTCTGACAAGTAAAGTAAAAATGTCAGGCCTACTAGCAACTTTGTGAGTCCCTCTTTTCTATAGTATATCTAAATTCCTAGATGACTTTCATAAGTTATAAGCACCACTTCATAAGCACAAATCATAATTTAAATGTCTTACAATTGTGATTCTGTAATCTAAAAACTATATAGTGTAGGCTTTGTGTTCACACAATTTTCTTAGTCATGTCACTTGCAAACATAATATTTGTACAACAGATTAAACTTATTTTTAATCTTATTTAGGATTGGTGTGTGTGTGTCTGTGCACGCACGCCTTAACATGTTGCATGAATACAGGCCAACAGATTAGTTTATGATTTGGTGCATTGAGTCAATGCACTTTATGATTCAATGCATATTTAGAAATTGGGTTAACCCAATTACCAAGTTGCATATGTTATATTAAAAGAACAAATTTCTCCCTGTAACCCAGTAGACAATTTCCATTTTTTTCACACTTACAGTTTTAATAGCTGTTTAAAAGTCCTTTCATTATTGTTAAGAGACTGGCAGATCACGAGATCTGCAGCAAAACCATTTTTTAAAAAAATCCTTGATCTATGTGGCCTAGATAAAACTTCAGAATTTGTAAATACTTTGGTCTATAAATCACATGCAATGCCATAGTTGGACTTAGTGTTTTGTGTTAGTGGCTACTTTTGTTTTCTTAGAAATGTATTACACAAAATTGTCTCCAGTGCTTTGTGGATTTGTTCTTTGGAGTAAGTTTTAGGCTACCTTCAACTGGGTCCACATATAATGTGTAGTATGCTGAACCAACTATACAGTAAATTCACATGCAGTGCCATAGTTGGACTTAGTGTTAAAGCTACCAGATCTAGGTTGCAAATATCTGGAGGATCTTCATTCACTCACTCACTCACTCACTCACTCACTCACTCACTCACTCACTCACTCAGTTTATATGGCCACCCATCCCTCAACAGTGACCCTGGACAGCTAACAATGTTGAAAGTTCAATAAGACAATCAAGAACAGTAAAAATATACATATAATGGCAGTCAAGGACCATAACAGTCATCAATTACACCCATCTCATGGGCCCATTAACCTCCACACCCAGAAAACAGCCCTGCTTTTAACACCTTAAGGAATGCCAGCAGAGTTAAGCCTGCCAGATCTCGGGGGATATGATGCTCCAAAAGGCAGGTATTGCAACTAATGAGAGTGTGGAGTTTTCTGTGTCTCTTTTCTGACATCTATTGGTTGTCCGGATCTTGCAGCTCAAATTTGGTAGCTCTACCTAGTGTGCCATTGGAATGCAGATCACAGATGAGGTTAGCTGTAATCACAACCTAAACCCACTGTTTGTACTGCCTGATCTGGTTTGGCCCTAGCTATTAATATAACTAAACAATAAGATAGGATGTGGGAGTGGCAGTGCTTCAACCACCACCACCACCACCAGCAGCACATCTCCTTTTCTTTGAAAATGATTTTTGGTGTTTCCAGAACATGGTCAATCTCTGCTTTAGAAAGAAAATATTTTGCTTTACAAGTTGTAGAATGGCAACCTTAATACTCACTGACATTCCAGAGGAGGTAATGGGGCATTTCTACAGAGAGGAGGAGAGGTAAGAAGCAATCAGATGTGGGGAAATGGACAGTTCCACCCAGCCAAGCCACACAAATATGGCTGAATATCAGGCAGTAAGAAAGGCCTGGCAAACTGCTGATTGTCTAGGTTATGGACTATGAGTAAGCTTTGTATTTAATGAATTAGCATGACATGTAACCATATTTATACTAACCTGGTTCACATTCTTGTATGGGTTTTGTCCTCAGGAGTAAGCTCTGGATTCTTGGCATCAAAAGACTATTCCCTTCTGTATGCCCCGTATTTCTATCCAAAGCATTGTTTTTGTCCAAGTGATGAGATATAACAAAAAATAGAACTTCTATACTTTTGTTAGATAAAAGAAGAAACTTTCACATCTGTAGGTAGTTATGTTAGCTGTAGCTGCTGAAATTTTGTTCTGTGCATTCAAGGTGCTGCTTCCTGCAGTTCTGTTTTCTTTATCCTAAAGTACAAGTGCTGGATCCAGAGCATCAAGCAAAGCACCATAAGCCTACTTCAAAGGTTATCAGCCAGCATTTGTTAAACAAGCAGATCAAATCATGTTCTCAGTGCAAGCTTGTAAGTTTATTAGTTCTTCAACCAGAAGCTAGGGTTAATCTTCTAGAAGTGACATAATTATCATAACCAGCCATTACAGCTGGTCATAGTCTTTCCAGGAATATTTGATAAATGAGTCAGTAAATGGATGAGTCATACTTGTCAATTACCAGATGCCCTTGTCAGCTTTGAGTAAAGTTTGAATTTGGAAAGGTATGTCTCCAAAATGTGAGGTTATACTGTATAGATAGAATATTCTGAACTACAAATCTTGTCTTATAATGAAAAAACAACAGCAGAATTCTTAAGGCATGTAAGAAAATGATTCTATGCATGTAAGAGAATGATTATTGCAAAAATGGTAAAAGAAAGGTATTATATAACATGTATACAAAGAAAAGATTCTTGTGAAGAATACAGTCAAAGAGAGCAAGAAACTGTTAAGATTAAACAAGCAGAGAAAGTGCACAGCAATATTGATGGAAATTAAAAATTGTTTTGAAATGGGTAAAGAGGGCTAAACCAAGAGACTCCACCAGAAAGTCATGTAGTGATATAAGATGATACTGAAGTGAGAAAATGATGGAAGATTTTAGGGAGCTGTGTGAGAATGATAGTAATATGACAAAGGATGGAATTGAAAGAAATACTGCAAATGTTAGTGTCCAATAACATTGCAAAAAAGTCATTAAAGCTGTGAAAACATTGAAGAATGTTCTAGGTATTGAAGTATAAAGTATAGATATTATTAGGATTATTATTAAAGCTGTACAACACCCAATTCCCAGTGACTCTGAGGGGTTCACAAAGTATGGTTTGATAATGGACAGGCTGTGAGAAGATTTTGGCTTTATTTTTATAAAATGAATAATGACACAGTGTAATATGTCATGTGTTGTTGTTCATTTCAGGTTGTATTTGTTGGCAGATGCTGGGAAAGCCTTTAGCCCAGGAGAGGTCAAAAAAGTCACACACCAAGCATTTCTATAAAAATAATTTATTTACAGAAAGCAAAAACAAAAGCAAAACATTTAAAGGACTTAGCCCCCTTTGGAGCAAGCCTTACTCGCTACATATCGGCAGTGAGAAAAAAAGGAAGTGAGAAGACAAGTCCGGGCAGCTCCTCCCCTCCCCCCAGGCTATTTGCATGAAGCACGTGAGAGGAGACAATCTAATACAACCCCTTCACCTGGCCAAAATGATTTGATACAACAGCAGTCTTAATCTATTAGTAGGAAAACCTCAACACTCCCCTTTTTACACTACAGATTAAGATGCAAACCAATCTTCTCTGACTTTATATGTCTTTCCATTCACATTACCATTATCTCCCCTTTGGTTTAACAGAAAGCTACCATTCTTCTTCCTGTGTTTTTCCAAACCTAGGTAATTGGTCACAACTCCAAGGCTTTTTTAATATGAAATGGCTTTTCATGCAGGCTTCAAAATCAAGCCTTTGTTTTTCTGTTGATGTGAATAGCAGCAAATCAACATAAATGCACAGATACATACAGCCTTGTTTGTCCTTCTTCATATATACACAGGGATCTGCTTTTCCTTTTTCAAAACCAAAATTCTGCAGTTTTTCATCTACTTTTTGGTTCCAGGATCTAGCAGCTTGTTTTAACCCATAGATTGACTTCTGCAGTTCACAGACTAGATTCTCCCCTTTTTCATAGCCAGGGGGTTGCTGCATGTATAATCTGTGGTCTAAATCACCATAGAGAAATGCAGTCTGAATGTCATAGTGGTTAACTGACATTCCTTTTAGTGCAGCAACTTTTAACAGTAATCTAATTGATTCACCTTTAGTAACTGGTGCAAAAGTCTTGTCAAAGTCTAAATCTTTCCTTTGAGTGAACCCTTTTGCAACCAACCTTGCTTTATATTTTTGGATTTTGCCATCAGCATCCCTTTTCAGTTTGAAAACCCACCTACAACCCAGACAGCGTTCATTGGGAGGTAGATTTACCAGTTTCCATGTTTTATTTTCTTTCAAGGATGCTAATTCCTGTTGCATGGCAGAATGCCAATTTTGTGCAATCTCAGGTGGTAAAGCATTCACTTGTTCTAAAGACTCAGGTTCTGTGAATATGTGAAAAGCCTTTACTGTTTCAGCCTGAAAACGTGATGGAGGAACGCCTTTATTACTCCTCTGAGATCTGCGAGGTAATACAGGGCTTAAATTTTGACTCCTATCACTTTCCTGAGAAGCATCTATCTCATCAGACAGATCTTCAGTTTGCTTTTCTGGTTTAATGTCCTCATCAGGCAAAAGATCACCATCAGCAAGTCCTTGCTGTTCTCTTGTGGTGGTCAGTTCAACTGGAGAGCTAGAATTTAATCTCCCCCAGTTTTGTTCAGCAAAAGAAGCGCTTTTGCTAATTATTAATTTCTCTCCCATTATGAACCTGTAGCTCCTCTGGCTTTGTTCATAGCCAACAAAGATGGCTTTCTTTGTTGTGGGGCCTCCTTTCCTTCTCTGCTGTTTTGGAATGTGAACCCATGCAGTGCTACCAAACACTCTAAGATGGCTTACCTTTGGTTTCACACCATAAAACAAATGGAATGGAGTGTCCTGAATCATAGAGTTATACAACCTGTTCTGAACATAAGTGGCAGTCGATATAGCCTCTCCCCAGAACTTAAAACATAATCGTGAATCTTTTAACATGCATTCCATCGCATTTTGCAAGGTTCTGCCCTTTCTTTCAGCAACACCATTTTGCTGTGGGGTGTACGGGTTAGAAAGAATTTGTTCTATCCCTTTTTCCACTAGGAACCTTCTGAATTTGTGAGAAAGGTATTCTCCTCCTCTATCACATTGGAGTGCAGATACAGGCCTAGGGAATTTTCCATTTGCCCATGTCACAAAACTTTTAAATTTCTCAAATGCCTCATCTTTATGTTTTAAGATGTAGATAAATGTGTATCTTGAGAAATCATCAATGATGGTCATTGCATACCTTGCTTGTCCAAGACTTGGAGCAAAAGGACCAATAATGTCAGAGTGTACAATTTCCAAAGGTCTAGTTGTAACTCTGTCACTGTGCTTACTCACAGGAGCTTTTAGTGTTTTGCATTCTTTGCAAACTACACAGTCTAAGTATTTATCACAGGATTTTATCTTTAGGTCAGCACACAGCTGTGGCATTTGTGCTATATACTTGAAATTAGCATGACCAAATCTCCTGTGCATCAGGTGTACACATTGGTCATGATATGGTGTGTTGCCAACTGCAGCCTTGCAGCTTGGCTTCCTTGCATTTTGCACAATGTACAAGGAGTCTTTTAACATACCAGTAGCACACAATTTCCCATTTTTACGTATCTCACAACCATTTTTCTTAAATGTTATGATATACCCTGTTGCAGCCAATTTTGCCACAGATAAAAGGTTTGATTGTAAATTTGGCACATACAACACACCTTTTACAGTTTCTCCTAAGCAGGATAAATACAAGTCACCTTGTCCCATAATTTTGGTCACAGACCCATCAGCCAAAGATACACTTTGTCTTTCAGTTTTAGACAGTGACACAAAACAGCTTTTACAATTACATAAATGACAACTGGCCCCAGAATCTAACACCCATACATCAGAATTACCCTTCTCAGCAACCTGTGCAATTCGGCTTGTCTGAAGAGCCTTCTTCTGTGTTGCCCTTGTGTTCTTCTGCTCTGTCTTTCTACTCTTGGGTCTCATGGCACAGTCTCTTTGCAAATGTCCAGCTGAACCACAAGTGAAGCATCGCTGGCTTGCTAGCGCTGTGGCCTCAGGTTCCTTTCCCTTCTTTTCCCTCATTTTCTGGTCTTGCAGCTTTCCTGAAGAGATGGGGGGGGATCTTTCCTCTCTCTTCTCCCATTCAGCGAGTAAGCGCTGTGTAACATACGATGGGGTGAGGTCTGTTTCAGGCATAGCCTCCAGGGTACAAATCAGTGTGTCCCATGTTGCATTCAGTGAGGACAGGAGGATATAGGATTTTGTGAGAGGTGTAAATTCCATTCCTCTCTCCTGCAACTCAATGAACAGCTGCTGAATATAATGCAGGTGCTCAGGAAGGCTTTCTCCTTCTGCAAGGTAGGCTCTGTACAGCTTTTTCATCAGAGTAACTTTACTCCCTGCTGTTGCCTTTACATATAAGTCTCTCAAAGCGTCCCAAAGTTGCTTTGCAGACTGCATGCCTCGCACGTGGACTAGCTGATTGTCCTCAACTCCCAAGATAATGGTGGCTCTAGCCCGCTCATCCTTTCTCAGCCATTCAGCACTGGGATTTTGGGGGGTTTGCTCACCAATTGGCAGCCAAAGATCCTCTCTGCGAAGATACATCTCCATCTTCAGGGCCCAATTCAAATAGTTGGTCTCTGATAGGCGCTCCAGAGGCATCGCTGAGGGCTGGGAGGTAGCCATGGCTTCTTCCTTCTTTTGCAAGTCACCTCAGCTAGCTTCTAAGTCCTGCAGACCGGCAGTTGCTGGAAAATCTCCAGGTGGCTCCAAAGAAAATCTTCACAGGTCTTTGCTACCTGCCTTTAAATTGTGCACGAGGTGTGGAGCTGACCTCTCTTTTCTCTCTGGGTTTTACTGCGTTGTTTACTGGGCCCATAACCTGTTGGCAGATGCTGGGAAAGCCTTTAGCCCAGGAGAGGTCAAAAAAGTCACACACCAAGCATTTCTATAAAAATAATTTATTTACAGAAAGCAAAAACAAAAGCAAAACATTTAAAGGACTTAGCCCCCTTTGGAGCAAGCCTTACTCGCTACATATCGGCAGTGAGAAAAAAAGGAAGTGAGAAGACAAGTCCGGGCAGCTCCTCCCCTCCCCCCAGGCTATTTGCATGAAGCACGTGAGAGGAGACAATCTAATACAACCCCTTCACCTGGCCAAAATGATTTGATACAACAGCAGTCTTAATCTATTAGTAGGAAAACCTCAACAGTATTTACCTAATTTTAAGACCTGCTAAGGACCAGATTATTTCTATTATGTCCTGATACGTAAAACCATAGAACTCAAAGAGGGTGTACTTTCTTTTTCACACGACTGTATAGTATATTATGCTGAGCCAAGACCAAACAGATCACATAGGTGCAAGATAAGTATCTCGAATCAGAAATCTATTTTTTAACCAACCCAAATGTGAAGCAGGATTAAATTAATAAGAGATGGTTTTTGGGAGCCAGGCCAATCCTTCTGCCCTCCCTAGTACTGTTATGGCAACAATATTTTCACAATATATCAGAGACTTTGCTTCTCATTTGCTGATATCAGTCTATTAATCCCATAAGTTGCACAGAATGTTTTGCCACTGAAATAAAAGCATCAGGAGTGAGCAGTAAAATCCCTTTCCTGTTAGCTCATAGCTGGAATAGCATATGAAATGCTGACATACGCAACAAATACACCATATCATTATGCTTACATATTTATTGCACTGCTGCTGGCAAAAGAGTACATCCAAATGGTCATTGTTATTCAGTCATTTCTGACTACTTATGATTTGAAGGACATCATTTTGAAAGGATTGTCTATTATAAACTGTTTCTTTAAGCTTTTGTAAGCTTCTATTTGTGTCATAAGTGACAGCATCTAGCCACTTTATTTTTATTTATTTATTTGTTTGTTTGTTTGTTTGATCAATTTATACACCTCCCCAGTTGCCAAAGTGACTCTAGATGACATTACAAAAAGCAAAAACAAAAACAAGAGAACCAGTAACAAAAATATTTGGGGGAGATGGGCAGTAATAAAATTTGAATAATAAATAAATAAATAAAAAACCATGTTGGGGAAAATGCCATAAGCACCTAGGATTAAAATATCTAAATCACTGTGCCCCAGGACCTGCTGAAAAAGGCACATTTTTAAGAGTTTCCTAAAAGACAGCAGGGTCAGGGCCATGTGGACTTCAGGGTAATACTGTTTCAAAGGACAGGGTAGCCATGGAGAAGGTACATCTCCAAGACCTACAAGATGACATTGTTTTAGCAATGGGACTTGGAGTATGCCAACCTATTACATCTAATATGAAGGGCAGCCACAACTGAAGTCCTGCAGCTATCCAGACTGTGAGCTGTGAATGGCTTCAGAGGTGACAACCAGAACCTTGAATTATACCTAGGATCTGACTGGTAACCAATGTGGCTTGTGGAATATTAAGTGTCACCCAGGTAAACCAAAGTATACCCATTATTATTTGCCCTGCCACATTCTGGACCAGCTGTAGCTTCCAAGTGGTCTTCAAGGTCACCCAGACTGCACTGCAAAAGTCCAAATGCAAGGTAACTATATCATGAGTGACCATGACAAGGGCCTCCCAGTCCAGGAAAGAGTATAATTGGCATAACACATGAATCTGTGCAAAGACCCTCCTGGCTATTGCTGCCACTTGTTCTTTGATCAAGAAACATGAATTTAAGGGAGTCTCCAAAATTACATGCCAGTTCTGCCTTGGGAATTGCAACCCCATCAATAACTAAAGCTGGAAAATTTCTGGAAATGGAGAGCCCTTGAATCCACAGTACTTGGGCTTGCTCAGCTTGAGCTCAAGTCTATTCCTCCACATCTGAACCCTAACAACTTCCATTCACCAGGAAGAGCCTCGACAGGATCACTTGGTCAGCCAGGATGGGGATATTCAACTTGGTACCATCTGCATATTGATGATACCTGATGCCATGCTGGCTGTGAAGGAATGTAGACTTGGCCTTGGGAGTGGGGAAGGAATGAGTGAACCATTAAGTGTGGGGGTGGGGTGGGGGGCTTTTAGAAAAGATTACTCAGTTTGAGAAAGGAAAGTATGAGAAAGAAAATCAAATAGCCCCACCTTGATTTTGTTTTATAGAAGATGGGGCAGACAGAAACTGACAGGCTTTCAAGATTCTATTGTTCTACCCTGCAACAGTAAAGAGCTTCTGTACCAAGCCTGTTTCTCAACCTTACCTACCTCAAAGGGCTGATGCTGGCAGAGGACTCACCTAGCGCACCTAGCAGCCTCGTGTCGATAATGAACAGGAGCAAGAGAAGCATCAAGATTCGAGGAAATCTGCAAAGCCTAGGCTTGATCTCTCTACCCCCCAAAAACAGATCCAATCTTGGCTTCTGTCACCTGTTTTTGCTTTTTCCAGGGATGAGATCTTTTTCTGATTCTTGCCTTCACATTATGTGTCAAAAATTAGTGCTTCCAGTAAGCAGTCTGGTTTTACTTTGTCTAATATTGAATTGTTTGCTGTTCTTATGGTTCGAAGTAGTCTCATCATTTTTCTCCAGCACCACAATTCGAAGACATCATTTTAATTTATTCAGTGTTCCTGATGGTGCACTTTCAGTCATATGTTATAACTGGGAAAACCATAGCCTTAACAAGGCATATCTTTGTTGACAGTATGATGTCTCTGCACTTTAATCCAAATTCTTGCATGAAAGCACCTAGAGCTGTCCCTAGAACTCTTAAGTGAAAAAGTAAAAAGAAAAGAATATTTTTTGCTAAATACTATCAAATCCCTCCTTTGAATAAGTTCAGACATAGGGCTTCCAGATCTGGGTTACCATAAGTGGATGAGTAGAGCAAAGAGATATAGAGAACTCTTCTTAATCACCACCTAGTAGTCATCTGGATTTTTGCAACCCAGATCTGGTGGCCCTAATCAAATTGGAAGCTCACTGACAGTATTTGATGTTGCAAAGCAGAGTCCTCAAAGCATGACTCTGTGCTGAAGCTGACTAAGAGATATATGATCAGTGCTGCTGTGATATCATAATGGGACAGAGAAATTTAAATGATAAATCTATCCAGGAATGCTCCTTTTAGCTTTTCAAGCCAGGGAGAGTCAGGTTCTAGTCTGCCTTGAGCCATGGAAGTTCATGGAGGTGACTTTGAGCAGTCGTTTTCTTTCAGCCCAGCCTACCTCACTGGGTTGCTGTTGCACTGTGGTTAATTATAAGCGCAGACTACATTTTAAATACAACCACTAAGCATCTGTCTGCTGAGGGGAAATACGTTATTTTGGTGTATTTTTAGTATAAAATATTTTTTCTAATGCCTTAGAAAGAAAGCATCAATAAAAATCATTGCGCTATTTGACTCATCCCATTTGTTCAAGTGCTGGGAAATTCCAGAGGGCAGCATTTATTTAGATTCAGTTTCTTTTGAAAGAATGTAATTCATACCTTATAAAAAATAAAACAGATGAAGACTCCCTTGAGTCAGGGTAGCCTCATGGCAACTGCAGGGACACATGCATTAAGGAACACGTGCATCCTTGTTTTTTTTCAATTTCCCAGTCTCACCTCAAGTCCTGACTTTCCTAGTGGTTTCTCATCCAAATACTGGCCAAGTCTGTTTAGTTTTTTCAAGATCACCCAAGGTCAGTTAGTGCTGTAACCTGCTTAGCCAAAGTTTATTAGCATTTGGTAATATCTGAATGTAGCTACAAATATACTACTACATTTGCAGAGACTTAATGACCCCATTTTGGTACCAAACAAGGAAAAGGAAAATCATGTTGGAAAATCAATGTTTTTTGTTCTTAATATTCAGTGATATAATGTGGGGAAGTTCTGGGGTGGAGCCAGTGACTGTCTATACTAATGCAACACAAGCAAAACTCTGTTTTCTTGATTGCTCAGTTTTATATTTGATAGGAAATCGTTGTACTACTGAAAAGAAAATGAAGTAATATTATTAACTGGCACCTAGAGGTTTCCTTGTATTCAGCATGTGTCATACCTGACTCCTTCAAGGGTATAACTGAAAACTGCTGGATAACTGAAGGATATCAGAAAAATATTTGCTGTGCATTCTTCTGAACCCAGGTATATGTTATGCATTAATTTTATTATTGTAGTTGTATGACTACCTATCAAGTAGCCTATTATTTCATGTGAACTGGCAAATTATGTTTGTAAATCATCATATCCAGTTTTGATTGGCAGGATAAGCCAACATAAAATTAAAGTTCTGAGAGTCAGGTAAACTGGCAAACTAATTTTTGCCTCAAACCAGGAATGAAGAAAGGGAGAATCACTGCATGTCATAGAGGAGGAAGGGAAACTCCATACTTCTGGCTTATGGGAGGCTCATAAAAATTGAGAATGGCCAGAGGAATGCTGCTACCATTTTAAAATTTTTCTGGAGGCAAATATCAGCAGGCAAATATCTAACAGCAAAACTTCCATTTTACAGACCAGTTGGGGAGAGGGATGTCCATTATTCCCAGTTGTCCGTTAAATCACAAATTATAAATTTGAGGCATATGTCATTTTCTTAATTATATCACTTGCATAACATGCAAATCACTGCAAATTACATAAATTGCATCATTTGCATAATGATGTCACTACACAAAAGACATAAATTAATGCAACTAACTTAACTTTATTGTACATGTAACTTCTTCTTTTCGACTACTTCATTATTTGCGGAGGAAGTCTGGACAAAAAAATTGTATCTGTTAAATTGCTAAATGGGAGTCACATTGGGATTTTATTATACTGGCAGTTCTTAACCTATTTGGTCAATTAATTGATTCAACATGTTATAGAGATCAGCTAGGACCTTTCTCTTTGTCCTTCTGGAGCACACTCAATCTAAGATTTTTAGTGCTGTTTTTCAAGTGCTGTGTCTCAAATGCTGGACTATAATTAGAGATAGGAATGGTGAAGGAAAAGGCAAGGGAATGGCTGTCCATACTTAAATGTTTCGGTTAAGACTACTATTTCTCTTTCCAACAGGATTAGGCTCCTTATGCAACTGATATAATTAAGAAAATGACATAAATTACCTCAAATTTATAATTTATGATTTAATGGACAACTGGGAATAATGGATATCGCTCTCCCCAACTGGTCTGTAAAATCGAAGTTTTGCTGTTAGATTTTGCCTGTCAGTAGTTATCAAACTTTATGGAAACAAGTCATGGTTTGCTTAATCACAGCATATTAAACCACAATACACTGACTTTACACATGCTTAGCCAAATCAAGCAAGCCATATTGGGTTTGCACAAGACTATAGTGTATAAATCCAGCCTATGTAGTTAATTTATAGTTCAGCTTGTTATGTGAACCAGGACCAATGGCTAATTGAGTGAATCATGGGTGAACATGCCCAATGAATAAGCCTTCTATTCTACAAGTTAAATGTGGCAGAACAGTTCAGATTTCATTCTGTTTGTTGGTATGTATGATTTAACAAATTAGTGAAGGCATTAAATATATCTGTTGGCACTCTTAATTATAGAACTATTTCCTGACAAACCTTTTATAGTACGATTGTACAATAGTTCCTTTTTCTATAATCTCTTTGCTAAACTTTGACTATTCTATTAAGACTTACCATCAGAGTTCTTAAATTACTGATTTACGTATTTATATAAAAGTTAATAACCAGGATACCTGATACAAATGTCATCATCAAAAATCCTACCTACTAGCTTGCATATAAACTTATACATCAGTGATTCACCAACACTGCTAAATGTCCCTATAGAAGAGAAGGGGGGGAGTTAGAAAGTGGGGGCAATAAGTATGTGTGACCCAGAGTTTATACCTGTAAACCTGACAGTTCCCCCGCCCCCAGCACACACTCATTGAATAGGGCTTATTTATTATTTATTGCATTGGGAGCTGGGGAGTTATAAGGAGTAAAACGAATGTCTTAAACCTTGCAGATACTTACGGCGCTCATTCCACTATTTAAAACCCTGAACCCCCTTCCAAAACTGCGCGCGTTCCAACGCGATCTGTGTATGCAATCCAGCCCGAGTTGGAAAGCTTTTCAAGTCCGCTACGTTCGTCGTTCTCCACGTTTGCTCATGGGACTCCACAAGGCGCACAAGGGCTTGATCGGAGAACTGAGTCGTCTTCGCGCCGGAAAAGACCCGGACAAGCGCGCCGGGAAAGCAATGGGCCCGGCGGCGTTGGGACTCAGGGTAGCCACGACATCGGTGGGAAGCTTCCGCTTTCGGGGCTGCGCGAGGAGCTGTCAGTCAGGGAACAGCCCCATCCCAGGGTGATGTCAGCGGATCAGCTGCTCTATAACAAAGCGGGGAGAAGCGGAGCGTGCGAGTGGCCCAGACCCTTGGGCACAGCGTGGTCTAAGGGGAGACTGCGTGAACCGGGCGGCTCTCTTCGGGCTGGGGGAGGCGGGAGCGTGGCTGGCTCCCGGCGCACCTAGCCACGCCAAGGCGCCGCAGCCAAGCAAGTGGCTGCTTTGCGATCGGCGAGCTGAGCCATGGATAGCGACGAGGAGACGCTGGAAGAGACCATCGAGGGTAATTGCGTCGATTGGGCCTGAGCCAGGGAGGGAGGAGTTATGCGAGTCGCTCGTGGGCGCCGTGCTGGGGGACGTTCAGAGCCCGAGGCGGGGAGAGTCTTAGGTGCTTCTCTGCACTCAAGTTCTGCACATCTCCACGTTGCGACTATGGAGGAAGGGCTCCTCCTCCTCCGAGAACTGAGGGAACAAACGGGGCCCTTTCTTTCCGCCTTGTAGCTTTCCGGGAGGTCCCCCTGATCGGGGTGTGCTTAAAAGATCAAAAAAGCGAACCGGAAGTTTCTATTCTTCTGTGGAATCGGTATTTAGAAGCTGGTTTGGGGCGCATGGCCCCGCTTGGACTGCACTTTGGGGGAAAGTCGCTTGGGGTGAAGAAGCCTGAAACAACCTTAAACAAAAGCGAAAGGGATCGCGGCTTCCGTCCGCAGGGACGACGGCGCTCCAAAGCTACTGCGGGCCTTTCGTCCTCCTTGTTCTCTTCCCGGGCAGAAGCGTGGCGTGGATGCGAGTGTAGAAGCGTTTCTGTGCGCTTAAAGCGTGCTACGTGGTTAGCCTGAAATCTGCTCGCTGAAATTTCCGCTACAGTCTGGTACTTCCCGCTCCAGAGCAATGTATTCTGAAGTTGAGAGTCCGAAGGGGTGTTCAGCCCTCCGAGTGGGTTTTAAAAATATATCGTTTGCACCTTTGTGCCTTAGTTTCTCGCTGCGCTGCTCTTACGAGGTTCAGAACAATACTTTTGTCAAAAATGTTTTCAGGGACCATGAAGGCTGTGAGAAATTTGATATAATTTGAGACTCTCATCATTTCATTATTGCTTGAATAATCTGGAGAAGTCAGAGATTGAAAAGTGTGGCTAAAATTGAAAATCTTGACATAATTTGAGTGCTGGGCTGCTTTAATTTCCTGCATTGCTGTTGTTTAAAGATACTGAAGTCCATGCCCCACAAACTTTCTCCAGTAATTTTTAATGTGAATGTATATTTCTGATGAAAAATATTAAAATGTGTAGTACTTGGTTAAAGTGAAGATTTGGTCTTAAAAATATTCTGAAACAACGGCATAGGGTTTTCACCCCAATCTTAAATATTCATTTTTTACTATTGCTGCTGGAAATTTCTAGCAAGATTTATAGAATTGGCACATGTTGAATTGGTTAATTCTGGTCTGTAAAATAATAGCTACATTGCAATCCTGGCACCATATAATTTGGAAACAATAACTGTTGTCAGGTGAAGATTCTGCCGTTTGAACTAATGTGAATTATGCTTGATTGCTGACTTAATGTTTAAAACCTGAAATATATTTCAAGTAGTAATTCATTAAATATGGAATTCTGTTCCTTGTTATATACAAATTGAGCTGTGTGAGCTTAGTTGTGGGCAGGATTATTTATTTGTTAGACTTAAATCCACACCAGTACTACACAATCATCATTTTCCTTCAAAATAAAGAAAAGTCAAACGTAATTGAGTAATTCGAATGTGGGGAGAGGGCTACTCTTTAAAATCAGTTCAGCTCATCTGTGTGTAATCTGTAAAAGAATGGCACATACACAGAGGAGAAACAGAGACAAGCTAGAGGAAATATTTTACTAGTACTGTGCAACTGAAAACTTAAACTGAGCTCTGATTCTCACTGAATCATTAGGGCACATCACTGCTTATTTTACTATTTATGCATTCATTCTAGCTTATATTAGGTAATTATAGTGTATACTAAGTTATAATGGGAGCTTATCAGTAGTTTTAATGAGTAAGGTCACCAAAGTAAACAGTCAAACCCATACGGTACAAATGTCATCAAGTTATGAATCCTCTTGGTATTGATGTATTACTAATACCATCAAGAAAGGCCCAAATAATTTTTTTAAAATTTTTGTTGGATTCTTAAATTCAACAGCTCAAATGGAGGAAAAAAAGAACTGTTAAAGCCACAGCCCATGTTTTGCCTTTTCTGAAAGTTAAATTCATACAAATATTGTTGCAAAGTTTAACTGGGAGCACGTACATACTTATGTAAACATATCCTTCCAATCTTCCAGCAAGCAATGAAGAAATAAACATAGTGAGCAAACCCTATTTTCAGCCTTTCTGGAGTAAAATGAAAGCTAATAAAATAATTAAAACACCTGTGTGCAAAATATTTAACTACAGTGTGCAACTGAGCAGAGATACACCCTTCCAATGACTGCAGACATGTGCAAAGAACTTCCTGCAAGAGGAGGTATGTTATGTGTCTGGGCATATCCAGCACAAGTACTCTGGGTGTGTGCAAAGCATGTCCTACAGGAGGAGGTTGTTACGTGTCCGGACACGCACAGAGCATACTGTCACTTGATAAAGGGGATGTTGGTTCCATGTCCTAGCACGTGAGGGCAGAAGCAGCAGCCTTTGTCAGGCAGCCAGGAAGCAGATTTGTTTGATCTAAAATTGACCCTTGAGCCTCCAAAATGAAAGGCTAGGAGAAGAAAGAGACACTGCAATCCTGAACCATAAGGACTTTTTGAGAATGTGCAGGATGAAATTACACTGCCTTTTCACTTTAGCTTCTACAATACAGCAAACAGTTAAGTATAAAGATTAAGAAAAAATAGTACTTCAGGTTAGTTCTGTACCCAATACCCTAATTTTATTTTATTTTGTATTAATTTTAGAAACTAAGATCTCAAGATATTAGTATGACATAGATTCTGAAAGTCTGTATCATAAACATCCATCGTTCTCTAATGGGTGGTCTACATGACCAAGAAAACAAGTTTATGGTTGCATTAAAACAGAGCTCATAAAATGCTTTTGTTGTAGACTTTCCAAACCTGAGTCTCTTTGGATCATCATAAATATTTCCAGAAAGTTGGATAAATTATATTTCGCATAGGATACTTTTGTTGAAATGGCAACCTTCATATATTGCATTGAGGAGGACATTAATCCACTTTTAATAATGTTAGTTACTGGGGCTGAATCGCCTATTAGTCTGAAAAGGCTGGTATGTCAAAATTGCTCCTGTCAACTATCACATGTTGGCATTCTCCCATTGAATTTTATAATAAAATATATTTACATACAAAGCAAAAGCAGTTTTATTTCTGTTTAGCAATGTCAGACTATTAAACAGATACAATTTAATCAAAGCAGAGTATTCAGATCAGGCTTCTTGGTCTGACTGGTTTTGCAAAGATGTTAAGAATTTAGGTGTAATGCAGTTAGTTTGTGACATTAACATGAGGCATAAAGGCAGGAACGTACATGACTGTTGAAGTATGAGGTTTTTTGTCTTATCCAATGAATTGTACCATTTCATAGCCAAGAAGACCTTTTTTGAGAATGGACACAACTAAATGGATATTACTTTTTTTTTTTTTGAGAAGTAGCCTTGTTAGAGGCAAAATAGTATTTGTGAACTTTCTCTTTTTTCCTTTAAAGAATGAAATATCAGACACACAATGTCAGGCTATGAATTACCAATTTTCACATAAATATTGATAGAATTTCAGATTCCTTTTGAGCATTCCTGCAGCAATTCTGACCTCTGTTATGTCACTTTTTTCTTTAGATTTCTTGGATGATCAAATCTTTGTAGCAGAGTATAATCTCAGTCACCAGTGGGTGGACTGATGCCTGACTTGGCTCTTGAATAGCCATGGGTATGCATCTGGTTGCCTGGATTTGAGAGGGATGTTTCTGGCTTTGAAAGAGAGGAATGTTTCTGGCTTTGAAAGAGGTAATAGTGGACCCTCCCTTGAAGAGGCCATCTCTTGATCCAGCAATGCTGGACAATTTTCACCAAATTTCTAAGCATCCTTTTAGGGAAGGTTGTTGCTATGATCTACACTTGAATGGCCAGTTCTAGTCAGTAGTCATGGGGGAAGAGTGTTGAGTCCATGGTTGTTTCAGTGCAGATTACCACAGAGCCTGGTCTTCTCCCCAATGTCATTTAAGATCTATTTGAAACTCTGGGAGTTTCAATTGGTTTGGGGAAAAGTATCATTGGTATGCTAATTATATTGAGCTGTACATCACCACTCAGGCCAGGCCAGGGATGCTGTGAAGGTGTTAAGTAGGTGACAGGGACTGGATGAGGAGAAACAAGTTCTGACTAAACCCTAGTAAGACAGAGTTGTTGTTCATCCATAAACATCTTGGCCTTCCTGAAACATTGGTTACAGCTGTGGCTCGGGATGAGGTCCACCTGGACTTGTGCCTAGGGTGGTCTTTTCCCAGCTTCAGCTGATATGGACTACTGCAATATCTTCTACTTTGAAGATAATATAGAAGTATGCACTGATTGGTAGTAGGCATTTGGTCCCAATTCAGAATTCTGGCTATTACCTGTGAAGCCCTACAGGACAAAGCACTGGGTTACCTTAGCAACTATCTTGTCCAAAAATTTTTGGACAAAGGCTTTTGCCCATCCATAATTGAGAGTGCCCTGGTTAGGATCCTGCCCTGATGTGAGGTGAGGTGGGCATGGGCCCCAGTAGGCCTTCTGAGTAGTGGCCCTGATTTTGTGGAATATAATGGCCCTGGAAGTACACTTAGCCATCTTGTTTGTGGCATTTAGGAAGCTTCTTAAAACCTTCATTTTTAAACAGGCCTTTAAGGATGTTGATAAGTGGAAGGAGGGTGGCCATCTTATTTTTTATTATTTTGTTATGATTATTGTTTGTACTTAGAGACGTTCAGCTTACATTCTCTGTATACTACCCAGAGTCATTAGATTGGTGTGGGATAGAAATTTTGTTAATACATAAATAACCAACTCATGAACTAGTGTATGCTTGTGTGTGACTACACATATGCATATATACATATACTTTTACATAGTACAAATTAACTGGCTACTATTAAATGGGCCATAGACATATTAAAAATGTATTTCAGTACATACATTACCAAGCCTAGACAGATTCATTCTCCTCTAGCTTAAGAGAACTGATCAGCTATTTCATTGATTCACTGATTCACTAATTCACTGATTGAGCATCAGTCTTTATATGGTTAAATGAAATTGGTTATCAGTTTACATATCTCTAATTAGTCATTGCTAAATTAAAAGGTTGGTGCATACATGAAATTCTTGTATTCAAACAACAAAAGCAAATTACAGTCACACATCTGTGGATTTTAACACATTTCCCTGGAACTGGAGGTCTTGGAGGATGGGGATTTCTTGCTTGTCTTGAGGTCACCTTCTCCTGAATGACACTGTTACACGAAAAATGATATATTTGAATATCCCATTCACCACATTTTCATATTGCTACAAACAGAATTCTGTTACTCAAGGAGAAAATATGCTGTTATGGGACTGTGTGTGTACACGATGTGTGCATTTTGACCTTTAGTCTTCTTATTAGAAGAGGTGAGATAAAACAGATACCTGCTTGTTTTGTTCAGCTTTACTTCTGTGCAGTTCGTTTCATTTGTACAATCTCTACATTTATTCACACTGAAAGAACTTTCCATAATCTCTAGCCTCCTTTGTTCTGATCAATCCAAGTATTGCCAGTGTTTCTACATCTTTTTCATATCCAATAATATTATGAATGTTGGAAGTTTAGCAAAATGTGATCATCCTTTGAATGTGCTCCTCAGTTAAAAGGCTGATTCCAAGCATTGAAGTAAAGTTATAAGATCAATAGTCCATGATCAAAATCTATAGAGAAGCTGTGGAAAAGTGTCAACTATAGTTAATGATGCAGTCTGATACAGCTCAGCTTTGTCTGAAAACTGACAGTAATAAAATCTGTGTTTTCTTGGGTAGCTGATGCAGTTCTCATTCTTGCAGATAACCAGGTAAGTGGCAGTATCTGCAGGCTGCTTTTTTTTTTAAAGCCAGTTCGTTTGATCTGAGTCAAAAATCTGAGGACAAATGTTTCAGATGATTAAATATTTTATTGTCAAGAAATAAAACATTGGAAACAATTTAACTTAAGAACTGCTGCAAGTGCATCATGAGATACAGTATAGGATACATTTGAATCAAAATACTTTTCTTGTATATCTAAAAACTTCTGGCTGCTATGGATTGAGTCAGAATCTCTGACTTTGTATGCCTAGGTGTGTAGAGAATGGAGCAAAATAAAACCTACAGCTCCATACAATGTATGCATCTAGTATGCATTACATTTGCTGCAATATTCCTGCTGTCAAAATGGTGTATGAATTTAGAATATAATGAAATAAACTATGAGTGGTGTTGACTCATCTGATTTGGTCATATTTATTTATCTCTCTGAGTCATGCTTCAAAATGTTTTCACTTTTTTACTTCATATATCAAAAACGTGCAGGTTTGTCCATGGGATAAAGAGTTTTTGGGAACATGCAGATATAAAATAACAAAGTTTTAAAATATAACTGCTTAATTTCTTTAGCACCCATGACCTATTATGGATGATTATGTGTTTGAGTTCTTTTATCTGTTCAGCATAAAGGTCATTTTACATCAGAGAACTGGATCAGTAGCACTTGTCTGGCAACTATGTTTGCACAGTTGATTCATTCTTAGATCTCTGCATGCATACAAGTAAAACTTCCCTAATAGAATGTGATCTCTCCAATAAAATGAATTTTGCAGAATGCTGTTTATTTGGTCCTTATGCAACTTTCATTCTCCACTCAGAACCATGTTTCAGGCTCTGAAAGAGGAGAGAAATTCATTATTTATTGGGGTCTTAAATAATAACTTAAGTGGATAAATACTAAATTTCCCTCAAGCAAGAGGGGGGCAATTTGCTAGAGGAATTTGAGTTAGTTTTTGGGACTGGAGAGAATCAGAGTCCACTGCCATTTCATGTAAGAAGAACATACTGTTTGTGTTAGTTCCTCTGGTTTTCAAAATAGTTTTTTTTTTATTATTATTTTTTTAGGAACACTTGATGATGATGATATGCCCCATGGGTTTTGTATAGTCACATATTCTTCCACAGACAGATTTGAAGGGAACTTTGTGCATGGAGAAAAGAATGGTCATGGAAAGTTCTTCTTCTTTGATGGAAGGTAGACATTACTGTGTCCATGGTTTCTTTCAGAAATTCAGAATTCATATTTAGCTATAGTGTATTTAGCCACAGTTTATTTGATATACCAAAATTAGTGGGCATGCATAACATACTAAACTAGTTGCCACGATTTACAAGCTACAATGATTGGGATCATACAACATGCTGAGCTATAAATAAAAAAATCAACAATATGGCTTGTTGATATATGAACCAGGCCTGGCTATTTATTTGTTGTACTGATTTTTTAAAATACAGTCAAGTATAATGACAAGTTACAAGCTCCATTGGCCTTATACCCTTATTTATCATTCTTTTAAAATTAATGTTTTCATAAAGTAACAAATTATTTGTACTTTAGAACATATGATTGGCACTGCATTCTTTGACTACTGTTCTATACATTGCTATATGGAACAAAATTAATTATTAAGTTCTTAGCAAAAGTAGACAAGTTATAAGTAGTAGATATGTTCTTAGTCTTCTCTAAGTTCTCTAGTTCATGTTCTTTGCTGTGAAGTCATTTCAATGCCTTAATAGTGTATTTATGATTTGCAGCCACAATTGTTGTAGTCTCTTTAAGATGATCGACCCAAACTGCTGAAACTGATAAATGGGACTAGGACTTAGTCCCTTCCCCTTTTGTCACATCTTTGCAATAGTTGTCCCATTCCTTTAATGGAAAACAGCAATACTATATCAATACAGAGTCCCCTTTTCAGGAGAGATGGGCGGTGATAGAAATTTGAAATATAAATAAATATAAATAAATAAATAAGGTTGGAAAGTATAAGATATATTACAAAGTACAGCCCTTCACCACACACGTTTTATCAGAAAAACAAGACAGATTTTTAAGAACATTCTTTAAATAAACTAAAATGGTGATTTATATCATAAAAAACAAAAACAAATTGGTCACAGTAAAATCTTGGACATGAATAGCCTGTCAGATAGGACAGGTTTTCCATTTATGCTGAAAGAAAGCCAAAGAAGAAAGAAGAAACATCTACAGGACTAATACTGCAGAACCATGGTGCAAGCACTAAGTAGTCCATCTTTCTTGTGGTCACTCAGTTTGTTGCCCACCTGAAGTATGAAGAGTGAGGTCTTTGAAGTGGATATTAAGAACATCTGTTGGAAGGAGGCCATATTTATGTGATCAGATCCTAAACAAATTTGGAAGGGCATCAAGATTTTTTTTCTGTAAATTAAGTAAAATAACATTTTTGCACTATTTGTTTTTCTTTGCCAGCACGCTAGAAGGCTTTTATGTTGATGATGGTCTGCAAGGCCAGGGAATATATACCTATGAGGATGGAGGGGCACTTCATGGCACTTACATTGATGGTGAACTGAATGGGCCAGCCCAGGAATATGATGCTGATGGGCGATTAATATTCAAAGGACAGTACAAAGATAATATTCGGCATGGATTTTGTTGGATTTACTATCCGGTAAGTTGGATAATTTTCTCAGATATTTCAGTATGTAACACTAATTGTTATACTGAGGAGTCTGCAGGGATCAAGGGAGGGCATCACATCAACACAGTGCAGGCTCTACCTCCTTTGTACATATGTGTGACGTAAAATGCATTACAAAAGGGGCAGATCTTACCACACAACAACACAATGCTGTTTTCATTATTTTAACTTCTTCACAGCTAAATGGAGATAGCTTGTTACATGCAAATTATTATTTATTTTATTTTATTATTTTATTTTATTATTACAGTTGTGTATTGACAAATCTGGAGTGACTCATGGAAGTTCACAACAAGAATAAATATGCGTAACAAAGTATACAAGTATACATGTATAATATACAACTAAAGCTAGAAAGAGTATCAAAGAGTAAAATAAGAAAAACAGAGATCAGTGAAGTTGTTCCTAGCAGCCTTTTAGAGTGACTCCAGGGTTATGTTGCAAGTAACACAACATAAATAGTGTTTGCTGCCATGTGTCAATGTTGTGTGTGTGACTAAATGCATGGACTACCTTGTATGGCTTGGATAGGGGTTTTAATAAATACTGTTGTGACCATCCTTACCAACTGTGTTGTAGAAGAATTACAGCAGAATTGCTCTTGTTTTCATAAATGAATAGCTCTATTCAGGATGTTCAAGCTAGTGACACTTTGCCTTGATAAATACTGAACTGGTTCTGTAGTGACTCTGTCCTTCCTGAATACACCCCTCCATTGGTAACAAAATGTTCTCAGTTAGGAAACTTGAAGAACAAAGCATGCTATTAGATTCCAATACTTTTTTCCTGACTTCCCTCAAAACAGGTTTGAAGGCAATGTTAAGCTATTGAAGAAGACCTAATAATAGCCTTTTGCACTCTGTTCTGAATAATCCTTAGGAAAGTAAGAAAAAAATATACCTTGCTTTGCAGCCGTAACTAGGGATGCAAATAGCTGTAATAGTAAAGTGTTTTATATGCAACATTCCTCACCATGACACCCTTTACATGTACTGGGACTACAGTTCCTAGATTTATTTGTCAACGTGGAAGTAGCATTTGCATCACATCTGAAGATTGCCAAACTGGAAAAAGCTGAAGGAGCATTTGGCAAAATTAATAAACTCAATTATTGCATAATCCTTTCTCAAAGTTATGCTAGCTGAGAAACACAGGATGGAGCATGTAACACGTGCCCACAGAAAGAACTTTCTGTCGTCTGAAGGTTGACATAAGTATATTTTAATAATTTGAAATTATGAGCTGTCCTAGGAAAACTCTCTTTTGAAAACCAAATAAACCCACCAGCAGAACTGTTCTGTTGGTTAAGATACACTGAGCTGAAAATAAGATAGAGAAAAACTGGGGAATGGGAGGAGCTGAGTTAGACTGCATCCAAATGAGAATAATGCCAATATAGGCTAATGATAGAGTTAGATCTGTTCTAATTGACAACGTATGAATTCCAATGAGAGCAAAATTTTAGTCCTTTGCATCCTAATCCACCGTTTCAGTCATAACCACCCTGAAGTTTAGATACAGCATAGTTTCAAAACTCAGTGTTGGCTTCTGACTGTTTGAATCAGTTAGGATTGAGCTGTTGGGTTTGGAACAGAACACAGTAAAATTTGATTATTTTTTCTCTTTTATGCATCTTGTAAATGGGACCTGTCACTCAAATAATTTTCAGAGCTAGACTGTTTGGGAATCCCTATTGAGAGAGCTTTCTTTTTCCATAGATATCACCTCTTTTAAATTTCTTTTTAAAATGTATATGCTGCCTTCCTCTTAACAGGACCAGCATTTTATATTAATAGGACTGAAATGGTGAGTGGGGAGGTGCAAAAAACAGGGTAACTGAGGTAGTAGGAAATGAAAGAATAAAGTTCTGATTGATACCTGTTAAGCCAAAATATTATCCAGATCAGGGTTTTTCACACTTTGTTCCATGGAACTCTAAGGTTCCATGAGAGATTAAGGACCATTAAAAAAAAAAGCTCATTCAGACAAAGCCAATTGCCTATCCCTAGAACTGTGCCTCTTGATCAGGGTACTGGGAATTTAATTCAATTTAATTTTTTAACAGTGACCATGGGTTGAAACAGTTTGAAAACCCCTGATCTCAATATTGAGATGAAGATATTGGTTAACAATAATCATTATTAAATTAAAAGATAGAGAACACATAGTATTTCCCCTTAAAATATATCCATAATTTTCAGAAACACTGTTATTGCTTCTTTTTCAGGATGGTGGGTATCTGGTTGGAGAAGTTAATGAAGAAGGAGAGATGACTGGAGAGAAGTTAGCCTATGTATACCCTGATGGGAAGATGGCATATTATGGGCACTTTATAGATGGTGAAATGATAGAAGCAAAACTGGCAAACATTATACTGGCAGAGGAAAAAAAACTACAATTTGATATACTACCAGGCAGTAAGTTTTCTTTGATGTACAGTGTTACATCTCACAATATGTAAATGTCTGCGTCCTCTTAAAGGTTTGAAAACTTTATTAAAGTATTGTATTTATAGGCTGCCTTTAACCCTATGAATTCAAGGCAAAATTCTTCCAGTGTCTAATTGGGTGTGTTTTACTTAGTAATGTAGTGACGTGAACCTACAGTATATTTAACATTAGTAATTAGGTTGGGTTCCTGTATTTTGAATGTGGATCCCCATTTACAAAAGCCAAATATATAAAAGAAAGAAAGGACTCTCAAAACCATATATAAGCTAGTGTTCCTAGTGTTTCTTTTTTCAGGCAAGCTAATGATTTGAATCTTCATATGGACAGTTTACAAAATAAATACAAATGTTGGAGTCCATACTTTCACTTACAGATTAAGAAATACAGCAGTATTTCTCAACCCTTTTTGAATTCTGGTTACCCTTCTAAATTTTGTCTGTTTTCTGGGGTCTACCGAACAGTCAACCTCCTGTCTTGCAGCCATGTGTTGAGCCCTTGCTTAGAATATTGCTTTTGAATTCCAGATTATAAACTCCCTTAATCCACTTCTGTGTATCTACTACATAGTAGTGGAAGGAACAGAGAAAAGAATAACAAAAAAAGAAAAAAAATATCCTGTGCTTTCGTTGGGCAGGTGGACATTGCTACTACCAAGGATTACCTTATCTAAAGCTATCTGGTATTCTTTCAGGGAGCACAGTTATGCAAACAGGCTAAAAAACACGAAGAAATGTAATCTGTTTGTTGAAAAAAATTAGATGTGATATGGTGGCTGCTGCTGATGCCTTTAGAACAAAATTTAGGTTGTAATTTATGCTTTGAAAGTAGGATATACTGTAACTCTGTAAGGTGATAGCATTCACAGACAGATCCATTTTTAGAATTTGGTTACCAAGGAAAATATTTCTTAATAGATTCTAGACATCTAATATTCTTAGCTGTCTGTTTGACATGTAATTTTTAAGTTTTTAGGATGTATGCCAAAATACTCCTGCTTAAGAATAAAGCACACAAAAATAGACAGTATTTTGTGTTCCACACTAATGTTATTAAAAAATTAAAGGGATAAATTGTTATTTCTTGGGTATGAAGTTCCATTGCGAGAAGTAAATTATCTTTCTTTGATGAATTACCTATGGAAGACTTGAAAAACTATTAGCATTTTAGGGGCTTGCAGCACATTTACTTGCTGAAAAACTGTTAGGGTAAGTCCCATCAACTTCAGTGATACATAAATATTGATTTAAAAAAGAATTTAATTATAGAAGGAAGGAAAATATGCATTTGTGCCATTTTAAAAAGAGACCCATTTGTAAAGTATATACAGATAGACCTCTTTTCAGAATTGATTAACAGTAAGTCAAGAAGCATTATTTTTAACTTGGGTGAAACTAAACTCCTGTAAGACTACTTACATGTGGAAAGAAAATTGAAAATGTTTATGCAAAATGCTGTATTAATTGATCTTAAAACAGCTATATTTTTTAAAATATTAAATTTTCCTAACACCTACTGGATGCATTTTATGCTATACATTATTTTCTGCACTGATTTATTATAGGCCCAGTTTACAGTTTTGATAAATCTACTTCATCCTGCATTTCTGCAAATCCACTTCTTCCTGACCCTTATGAATCAGAGAGGTAAAATACTTTATTATAGCTTTGCCTTTCTGTTGAAATATATGCAAAGAATATTGGGTTGGATTACACATGTCAGCACATAATTCAGCATCCATTTCCACCCCTGATACCACATTTGACATCAGTCTGGTCATGTGGTCCCCAGCTGTGCACTGAGCTGCCCAAGGCTGCCACAGTGAACTCACAAGGCTGCAGTGGGATCGTGAGCTGCTCGGTGGAGGTACTTCACAGTTTTGTTTAGGAGCACCATGAAAAAATTTCCGAGATACTCCGGGTGCTGTGAGCTGAGAAACGTTGGGAACCTCTGGCCTAGCCTGTTTTCCCTTGAGTTGGTTTTGCTTCCAGTCTGTTTACTGGTTTGAGTGTGGGGGGGACTGTTTACTGGGGTGGAGGGGCAGGCAGGGAGATCAAAAATTGATGATGTCAGTCATGACCACACAACCAAAGCACTGCTGCTTTTTACATGTGTGCAACACATACTAAAAATGGGTAGAAGTTTGATCACACTGTCAGAACTGTCACCTTGAATTTTTTTACCACCCCTGCAGATTTCCCTGACATTACAGCATAGTTTCATACAGTTATACTCAGAAATTTGTGCTGTGTATTAAATAGGACTAATTCCAAGGCAGGTTTCAAAGTATTGCAGTCGTGATTAACTTTAAAAACCTTTTTAAAATAAATTGTATATTTGTACCCATTTTTAATTATCCAAAGATCTCCAGAACTTAGGCTAATATGGAATGGGTAATGTTAGTCTTTTTAAAACATGTAATTGATGTGAATTACTAGCCTTTTCCTTTAAAAGTTTTTTAAACTATTTGTTTATTTTGACATATTCCAAAATTAACACTTAGCAATCTGAGTTTTGCTTCTAGATTCTCATGTGTGCTCTAATAAGATCTGTCCTAGAAACCTCAGTGTTTGAATGTATGAATGTATGAAGTTGTAAATAAGATGCTATTTTTATTCATTGCTTTAATTTAGGGTGTATGTAGAGGCATCTCTTATTTCCAATGCTGGAGAAGGTTTATTTACTAAAATAGCTGCTGAAGCTGGCACAGTTCTATCATTTTACAATGGCGTACGACTTACACATCAAGAGGTAAAGTACAAAGAAACCTTTTCATTGCTGTTTCTGAAACAACTTCCATATTGCTTATTAATATTACCATACCAGTTGCATAACTTTCATTATATAGAAGGATGGGATATACATGCATGCCTTTTATATTAATAGCTTTTGTGCTAATTCATATCTGCTATTTCAGATGTATAAAGATCTCCTAGTAGCCATACAGCATTTATTCTTGGAAATATCAAATCCTTCTTGGTTTCATGATGTAATTTCATTAAATACTAAGAATAAATTTATACTTTCTCTAGTGACAGAAAATGTGTAACTAGTCTGATTTTTTTTTTAGCTAGTTTGGTGTAGTGGTTAATGCCTCAGGCTAGAAACTGGGAAACCCTGAGTTCTAGTCCCGCCTTAGGCACAAAGCCAGTTGGGTGACCTTGGGCCAGTCACTCTCTCTCAGCCCTAGGAATGAGGCAATGGCAAACCACTTCTGAAAAACTTTGCCAAGAAAACTGCAAGGACTTGTCCAGGCAGTCACCAGGAGGCAACGATGTCTGCTTTTGCATAAAAAAAGTCTGCTTTTGCATAAAATTAATGAAGGAGAAATGTGAAATATTTATCTATCTATCTATCTATCTATCTATCTATCTATCTATCTATCTATCTATCTATCTATTTCAAATTTCTGTCACCGCCCATCTCCCCCCAAGGGAGGACTCTGGGTGGTTTACAAACAAAATAACCAATTAAAACCATAAAGCATAAATTACGATACAAAGCATCATTATCAATAAATAAATATAAGATCCTTGTGGCGAAAAGTTCTCATTCAATGGGGAGGTCACTACAGTACCAGCCACCCCCAGGAAGAGCTGTTGCCCTTCCCATCCCAAGTAAGGCGGCAGAACCAAGTTTTCAAACTCTTCCAGAAAGCCGGGAGCGAAGTTGCCTGCCTCACCTCTGGGGGCAGACTATTGCAAAGGGCGGGCGCCACTGCAGAGAAGGCTCGCCTCCTGGACCCCGCTAGATGGAATTCCTTCGCCAACAGGGTCCATAGCATGCCCTCTCTGCATGACCGGATGGGACGGGACGATGTAATGGGGATGAGACAGTCACTCAGGTACCCTGGTCCCATGCCATGTAGGGCTTTGAAGGTGATAACCAACACCTTGAATTGGACCCGGAAGCAAACTGGCACCCAGTGCAGATTGTGCAGGAGTGGTGTCTCATGTGCTGATCTTGAGGCACCAGTAACTACTCGTGCAGCCACATTCTGGACCAGTTGAAGCTTCCAGATACTCTTCAAGGGTAGCCCCATGTACAGCGCATTGCAATAGTCTATATGGGAGATGACAAAGGCATGAGTGACTGTCTGGAGGGCATCTCGAAAGGGCATAACTGACACACAACATGAAGTTGTGCAAAGGCCTTCCTGGCCATGACTGCCACCTGTTTTTCGAGCAGGAGTTGTGAATCCAGAAGGACCCCCAAGTTACGCTCTAGTTCTGAATGGGGCAGTGCAACCCCATCCAGAACTAAAGATGGCAATTTCCCAGATACAGAGGAGCCATCAACCCACAGCTACTCCATCTTACCAGGGTTCAGCTGAAGCCTGTTGTTCCCCATCCAGACCCCCACAGCCCCCAGGCAGACACTGCATCACTAACCTCACCCGGGATGGAGATATATAATTGAGTATCATCAGCATACTGAAGATACCTCATCCCAAGGTGACGGATGATCTCACCCAGCGGTTTCATGTAGATGTTGAATAGGAGAGGAGAGAGAACCAAACCCTGTGGTACCCCACAATGGAGGGGTTGAGGGTCAGATCTCTCATCCCCTATCACCACCGATTGGGACTGGCCCTGGAGGAAGGAGGTGAACCAGCGCAAAACCATGCCACCCACCCCCAAATCCCTCAGCTGTCCCAAAAGGATACCATGGTCAATGGTATTGAAAGCCGCTGAGAGGTCAAGAAGACCCAGGATGGATGTACTCTCCCCATCCCGCTCCTGCCAGAGATCATCCATAAGCACAACCAATGCAGTCTCTGTTCCGTATCCTGGCCTGAAACCTGACTGAAAGGGGTCTAGATAATCCGTTTCATCCAGAATCCAAAATGCGTGCCTAGGATTGCAGGTACAAAAATTTTCATGAACAGTTACATTGGAGTGGAAAAAAAAAAATCTACCCCCCCCCCCGACCCCACTTTCTTCTCTGACCTGATGTGGCATATTTGCTAAATAGTTTGTATATCAGTTACTTTCTAACAATATGTAACACAAAAAGTGCATGTCAGTTTTAATTTGATAAAAATAAATATTTGTCATAGCAGTACTGTTTTGAATGCCAGGTAGACAGCAGGGACTGGTCTTTGAATGGAAATACGATATCCCTTGATGATGAAACAGTCATAGATGTTCCAGAACCCTACAGCCGTGTAACCAAATACTGTGCCTCTTTGGGGCACAAGGCAAACCACTCATTCACCCCAAATTCTGTTTATGACTCGTAAGTATTTAACTTTTGCTTGTTGCTTGAACTGTCAGGATTATACATAGTAATGCACTGGCGGAGGGGGTGGTGTATACAGACCCTGAGGACGCAGCACTAAATCAAATACATGAAAAATTGCCTTAGTTAAAAATGGAACTAAGGAAAACATTTCTAGAAAAAGGTGCCAGCTTGATAGAATAGCCACCTTTAAATGAAACACAAGCATTAACCCAAATGCTAGCCCACTCTGTGTAACTTCATTGGTTTTACGTACTAGTTTTTTTATGGTTGATATCTGAAGGAATATTATGGGTAGCCTAGCATTGCAAAAGTGTTGTTATATAGCACAATACAGGAAGAGATCTATGCTAGACTCAAACAAGTTAATTGTACTTTACTGGGTTCCAGAGAATTGAGTTACTTATGTCTAGGGGAGTTTGCAACTTGCAGCTCTTGAACCAAAGTTCTCATTGGAATGGAGCAGACCTTTAAAACCAGGTTGTAATTAGTCATGGAAATCCTCTTTTAAATGAAACCCAGAAATATACTCTAAAATAAGCCTTTTAATGCTATTTCTTGTGTGTAAGCATAAAAGATCTTAAAGTAAGTGTAATACCTTAGTGATTTAGTGCATTATTGATTCAGATGTAGAAATAAATAGTTTGCATTTCTATTTTTGTTTTCTTGAAGCTGTATGCCTATTTATTTTCTAGGTTTGTTCACCCTCGCTTTGGACTGATTAAATGTATTCGCACAATTCGAGCGGTGGAGAAGGATGAAGAACTAACAGTGGCTTATGGATATGATCATGGTTCCACTGGACAAAATGGGCCAGAAGCACCAGAATGGTATCTGGCAGAACTAAAAGCCTTCCAGGCTTCCCTGAAAAAATGAAATGCAAGCAGTTTCCCTGTTCAGAAAATTGAATCTATGCACTATCTTTAAAACTGGAATTAGAACAGCCAATGGTTGATCAGGCTGTTGTTCTTCAACACTTTATCCTATATTAGAAAGAGTGGGAGATTTTTTTGTTTTTGTTCATTGCAGACTAATATAGTTTAGCCATTACCTTAAAATAATCTTTACATTTTAACTAATATTGCAAAATGATTTGTTTAATATGCTACACAAGGTAGTGTGATTTTTTTTTTTTTGGCAACTACTCTGTATCAGCAGCTGTCAAAATATAGAAGGAGAGCCTTTTTAAAACCAAGGTTTTATCCATATTGTGGTTTCACTGATACTGTGCAACTACATTTTGTATTTGTCATATCGTGATGATAATAGAACTGTGCTAGCGTTAGCATTCTAGAAAAACAGTATAGTTTCTATTCTTAAAGCTTTTCAGAATACTGCTTTAGGGTGTTTTCTGTTTTGGTGCACAAGAGACCTCTCTTTACATTATCATCTTCTTAGATAAAGACAGCACAAAAGTTTAAACTACAGTGTTACTAGTCAGTTTTTATGGCTCTGGGGATAAAAAAAAATGTGTCTGAAAGACCAGAGTTGCTTTAACTTTAATCATGATAATCACATTTGAATGACTTTAGTTGTGCATATGTGCATTTGCTGTTGACTGTTTTTGGCTTTTTACACAAATGCTGGAGAGCATAATTGCAGTCTGTGTAAAAGAAATGAATCAAGGATATACCAAGAAATTCCGTGTGTGCTAAATTTCTACCTTTTCCTACCTTTAAATGGTGACTTGCAGGATTATGAGAGCTACCAATATTTATCAAAGGCAGATTTCTGAAGAGTCAGGATAGTAACCAGAGGAATCCTATACCGCAACCTTTTAAAAAAATTTGCAGAGTAATTCATAGGGTTACAGGGGAAACTCAGAATTTCTACTCTGAAGCAAATTATATTTACGATTGTCAAACAGATTTATGGGAATTATGAAAGCACATTTTACTAATTCTAACAAATATTTAGTAAAACAATATCATTACAAAAAAGTAAACTTTCAGGGGTCTGGTAGCCAGTTACTGGCATTTTTTAAATAGATTTTCAAATAAGTGCAATACATATTTGCAGAAACTTTGTTCTGTAATGATTGTAATAGTAGAAGTGTGTATTTGCAATGTGCCTATTTATTTAAAAACAAACACCATTGAATTCAGTGGGACCTTCTTCAAATGTAGAGGATTTCATTGCTAGTTCTTATGTAGAAAAAGGACTCTGCATATGATCCTTATCAGCAGGCTGAGGATCAAGTTGAAGAGAATTTTCTTCAAGTTTTGGATTGGCTTTTCAATATAGTAAAATGTATAGATGAGAAATCAGCTACGCTTTGACTCTGAAACAGGGGTATCCACAGGAAGCATGTGTGTCAACAAAGTCAAGATGGTGGCTGCAACCAAGTGATTGAAGCTCTCCCTGGTTTTGATGTGTGATACACATAAAAAAGCAGCAGTGCTTCAGTTATGTACTGTAGTCATGGCCACCATTTTGACTTTTCTAACCTACCTGATACTCCTGCTCTGAAATGACACAATGCGCCTTATCCACAAACATTTAATTATACCTATTACTGTAGGGTCATGATACCAATACCTATTGATCTATTATTTAGGTCTATTGAAATTACTCAGTAGCCAATAATGTCCTTTCTGGAATTGCCTATTTTCAGTTTTATGATGAAGTATTTAGATGAGTATCTGACATGATAATGAATAATAATAATGTCTTACTGTTTTTCTTTCTAGTAGTAGACAAATATATCAATATATGCTGCCAACTTCAGGTAAAAACTCCAGCAGATTCTAGACTCTCCATGCTGATAGGCTATTTATTTTCTCTGGAATCAGTTATCATTTTTTGTTCAGCTGCCTTTCAGAGACTGGCAGTTTTTTTTTATAATGAACAGTATTAATACTCATCTTTTTAATAAAGAAGTTTCTTACCAGAGATTGCAGCATTTATTTAGGCTGAAATATACCAACATCGATTTTGTCTCCATGCAGTGCCATTGTAATATATTTTTAAAAAGTGTGCATAAGATAGTTAAGACACCTTAGAAACATCTGCTGATATAGTAGCAATGTCCCCCTTTTAGGGGGAGATGGGCGGTGATAGAAATGTGAATAATAAATGTAATTCTATAGACTAAAAGCAGTAGGAAACACTGCAATTCTCCTACCAGCTTGTTCCCTGACTGTTTTTAAGAAGTAGGAAGTTTACCGCTAACTGAACTAAACCTGTTTGCTGCAGATTGAACCACTATTCTTCCGTATGAAGTATTATTTTTCTGGTTTTTGAGAAACTTTTAGATACAGTATGTGATAACTGCAGTAAGTCTTTCTTCTACTGCTACCGGTTTGAATCTTTTGCCTAAAGCAATATTATTGTCTATGTAGGAGAGCTCTTTATCTTTAGATACGTGCAGTTTTCCTTTTCTTTCAACAAAATGCTGAGATTTACTAATGACTAGCAACATGTAGGCTAGAAACCAGGACACCATGAGTTCTAGTCCCACCTTAGGCATGAAGGCAGCTGGGTGACCTTGGGCCAGTCACTCTCTCTCAGCCCTAGGAAGCAGGCAATGGCAAACCACTTCCAAAATCTTACCAAATAAACTGCAGGGACCTATCCAGGCAGTTGAAAACTGACTCAAAGGCACCAAAAACAAACAAAAAGTGTCCAAGAAGGCAGAAGTGGTTTATTTAATATTTGCCTTTTAAAAGTAAAGAAGTAAGACAAAACACTTAAGTGCAACTTTATTCTGATATATTGTTTTGTGGCAGTAGGATCTTTTCCTAAATAGGAGGTAAAGATTTTGCATTGCTGATCTTTCTATGATTGTTACTACAATCTGTGTAGTCTAGTATTCTTCAGCAATGGCTGGTTAGAAACCTCTAAAAGTCAACAAAAAACAGTGAAAGTAAGGCCATTTACTCAAAATCTCCAAGGCTTCTAAACGCAAGTGTTTAATTTATCTGCAGCTGCTATACCTATTGATACATCAACCTTCCATGACAAAGTGTTTTAAGACTAGTTACAATCAAGGGGAGAAAGTGACCAAGGACTATGGCAGGGAAAAAGCCAGCTATCACTAAAAATATGATGAGAAGTCTATATGAGCAATTATATATTTTATGGAAAGGAAGCTTCTCTTTGCTTTCAACCAAAATTTGCTGTGGAAAAGCTTTAGAGATCCCAGGATTAATTAGATTTGTCGATATAGGCTCCAAAACTATTTTTCTTGTATTAATTTCTGATTCTCAGTAATAGTATATTTGAAAAATGGGAATAATTTTTTTTATTATTTTCAGCAATTCTTACAAAGTGACAATTGCTGTCATGACTGAACTTGTGAAAATTAATGTAAAAAAGCAAAGCTGGCGAGTCAATAGAAGTGCTTTGACAAACAAGTCAGTGGCTATGTAAATAAATTACAGTATAAAATAATCTTCCTCTTCTACAGATTTTTGACTGCTAAGTGAGCAGTAATTGAGTATACACTTTTTAAAAGGTCACTGTAGACCTTGCTTTGAGTAAGTTATACGTACAGTAGCTACCTCCACTTTCTGGAATGTCAGTGGCAATTAACAGAGACTTTGGTATTTTCTGAATTCAGTTGTAACTGGCAATACTATAGCACTATGCCAAGTAATTTCTGGAAATTACTGTGATGTGAGATCAATCATAGACATCTATTTATAGCAGTGAAGATGCCAAAATGAAGAAACACATATCATATGTCATGACACAAATTCTGCTGTTTCGTACTTGCATTGCAACATGTGCATATATGTAAGGAGTAGAGTTTATGTTGCAAAATGCGACACATGTTTAGTCACCTCACCAGCCCCCTGCAGATTTCTCTGAGACTAGATGTATATTTTTAGGAGAGAAAATAGAACATCTGAATAGTTGATTTAATATGGAATATTGAGGAAGGTATACCACAAGATAGATAGATAGATAGAGATGATAGAGATGATAATAAATCTATTTCCAGCTCCATCCCAAATCTTATGGTCCATATTTTTCTCTGTGCATAAATACAGGAATTACAGTTATTCCCTTGGTTAAAAAAAAATCATTTTTAGGTTTAGGAGCCTCTTTCTCAACACTTTACATGATCAGTTTCTATATCCCTTCTACTCTATGCAGTATCCTAGATTTAAATCCTTATGTGACTGTAGTATGTAAGTTCCAGCTTTGTAACTAACAGTAAAACAGTTTATTAATGCTAATTTAGTCTGAAGAATAGAATAGCTTCAAAACTGTTACATAAATTACACAAATTCTTTTTGCAGTAAAATTGCTCTTTTTTTAAACTGAAAATTAAAATATGCATGTTATAAAGACTGAAATTAGGGACTACAGTATTACCTATTTAGTGAAATAAGCAAGTCATAGTTTCATCAACAACGGTGTTTTCTGTTTCAATCTATGTGTAAAAAAAGATTCTAGTTGTATAGCAATTATTTTTATGGAAAATAGAAGATATAAAATATATTTAAAATTGAAAAAAAAACTTTTTTCCAAATTTTCAAAGGCAGTGATATAGGCCAAAACAAGTAGATGGAACATTTTAAACTACAGAGATTAAATAATGTCATCAACAAGGAAAAAATCAGACAGGTGAGAGAGATGATCTAGCTTTGGCATTTTGTTACTGAACGTATTTTATATGTATGGATTACATATGGGCATTGTATCATACGTCTAAGTGCCAGTGCCAAATAGTTATTGGTAAAGGCAAAATGCATTATAGGAACATCAGGATTTACAAACTCAGATCGCTTTACAGACTTCATGTATGGATTCATTTTTGAAAATATATAAATACTAATATGGCAGACATAAAATTCCTAGCATTTTTTTTGTTTTTGAAGTTTTTCATATCATATAGAGTGCATATGATGTTTGTGTTGTTGACATAAGTTAATTCATTTGTGGACATTAAGGTTACTTTTAAAATGAATATCTTATGATTTGGTAATATATGCCTATTGCTACAATTATCTGAGATTATGAGAATTTTTACAGAACTCATAAAATTTCTTTAAGCTACTCTGGCAACTCTATCAAGAAACAGATATGTAGATGTCTATAGTAGTAATAGTGTGAAATGTTAACATATCGCAGGATAATCGAGAGGGAAGTGGTCATTATTCAATAAACTTGCAATCCAAATATACATTTTATTTCTTCTACTAGTCAATTGAGAAATCAGAGTGAGAATTCACACCTAAAAATGCATGAAGGATAGTAGTAATTGGCATGCTAGCTTTTTACAAATACTTTTTCATCATTTTAAACCTGTGGAATGGTAGGTTATGATGTTGGATTAGGGCTGGGTAGACCCAACTTCAAAAACTGGGTCTGGACTGGGTTTTCAGCCCAATGTACCCCAGAGGGTGGCTGTGGGGATAACATGAAAGGAGAACCACCTTGAGCTCCTGAAGGTAAGTCAGGATAGAAACATAAACACATTTTAAAGAAAGGGTAACATAATAGTAATAATAATAATAAAGTTTATAATAATAAAGTTTACAATAATAATAATGAAATTTATATGCCACTAACTATCCTCATCAAATCCTATGACTTTTGTTAGCTTCCTTTTAATGTAGCTGACTGATATAGAGTGTCTAAACTTGTTTGTCAAATGTAAGGAAACACAGACAAGCAATTTTTAAAAATGGACATAATGAGTTAAATAACTTGGAACTCCTTACTTGAGCCATCTGTAAATATATAGCAACTGCACATGTTACCTTGGACCTCAGTGTTATATATCAGGTTTTGATTAAATTTCCCATTGAAGAGAGCTAAATTTAGAGTTTATTATTAAGGATTCAGTCCTTTATATGCTTATTCGAAGGCAAGTTTTACTGGCATAATTTTTACAGAACTGCATATAATTAAACTATATACGGTTCTGTGTTTGCCTCCATTCAGGTATTCTGAATGTTTGCACGTCTATCACTGAATGCAATGTAATCCTAGCTTCCTATGAGTTCTATTGATATATCAAGGGAATTTGAGTGAAAAGATAACGCCAGAGTTTGGGGCTTGTTTCAGTTATTAATAAACACATTTTCCAAGGTAAAAGAAACGCACACATGCATACATGCACAAACACACACACATTTAATCAGGTCACAAGGGATACATTGGGCCAGTTGTATACTTTATTAAACAATTGGACTGATTTGAAGCAACCCTGCACCATGTAAATCTTTTAGTGAAGTTCTTACCATGCAGTTTCTAGACCTACATTATGCTCCATTTAAAATAAATTTCTTAAGATCTCCGTAATCTGGAAAAGATTTCTTAATAATCAGTCAGAGGTAGTCTTTAAATGATTCTGGGAAAATACATGGCTGCTTTGAAGATTTGTACACAGATGCTATGTATGACCTCATGGGCTTCAAAGCACCTTTTCAGAATCAAATCTGCACAACTCTAATATTTAACTATAATATTCAAAACAAGGATTTCAAGTATTCCACAGAAATTAACTATTTCAAGCTACTTGGGATTTAGCTGTGAATGATCTTAGCCAAGTTTAAACTGTAACTACTGTGGCAATAATTTCAAGATAAAAGTAATAATAATGCACAAGATTTACAAGATCAGGTGATGAGTCAGAGGACCAAATCATTTCCTCATGCAAGAGACATTAATAAAAAGACAGTTTTCAAAATGCAATCTTACCATACGAAGTAATACTGTTATATCAGTATTCTATTTGTTCATAATGGGTCTACATATATTGTAGATAACCTTTAGAATAAATAGGAGTCAGGATGACTAAAGCTCAAGAAGGTATAAATGGGAACTTTGAGAAGATTCTGTGCATTCACAAAGTGTAATAAATGTTTCAGATTTCTATGTCAAGAGAATAATTATGGAAATTTTAAATGGACATTGATAACAGCACTTTCATATCCAAGAGTTCAGTCTGCAGTAATGCCTTCTTTTTTGTTCTAAAACAGTGTTTCTCAACCTCAGCAACTTTAAGACATGTGGACTTCAACTCCCAGAATTCCCCAGCCAGCCAATTCTGGAGTTGAAGTCCACATGTCTTAAAGTTGCTGACGTTGAGAAACACTGTTCTAAAATGTTTCATATCCTAAATGCAACCTTTATAGTACTGATGAAGCCAGGCAATTAACCCAAAAACTGTATGCCCAACATTTGCCACCTGTAGACTGTTTTATATGCAGCACAACACAGCCATTATTTGAGATTGTTGACAAATATAGTTTCCATGAATTGAGTAGTATTTGGGAACTAATTCATGGGAACTGATATGATCACTACCTTCATGAATGATAGCATGTTGACATCCATGTGTCATGCTTATGCTGTGTTGCTTGCAAGAGAGTGCACAATGGAATCCAATCCCAACAGGCAATCACAATTATTGTACACTGTGAACCACTGAAACTACAATGGATGGTAGTGAAATGAATCTGTCATTTTTACAAGACTTCGTACATGATCAACACTTTTGGAATGCATTATAATGGTTTCACCTTTTTAATGTAGATATTTGCTATTGTACATTATATTCTAATTCAGATTTCAACATGTTCATTATATTCTAATTCACATAGCTCTTGCAGTGATTTATAGTGATTCAAATTATTTAGTGTATAATCATCTATCTACTGTCCCACTGAGTTCAATGGAAGTTATTTGCAATTGAATCTTCCCAGACCTGTAGTCATACTCGTTTGAAATGCATATCTCAGCTTGAATGACTGCTAGTGATGCTAAATGGAAATCCTAGGTATTTAGTATAAAAATTTTGGAAGGCATCAACTGGTGAATCTGGTGTATTGTGAGTTTATTTATGTGAGAATTGCATCTATTTGTAGTGAAGGTACTGTGTTTCCCTTCAGTTTTATTCAGTCTGTTTTAAGATGGGCATACCATTTTTAAATTTCAAATTACAAAATTACACCCAGAATATTTGCATATACAATATAGAAATATTTAGCTATCATCTAGAAACAAGCTGCTACTTTTACATAACTGTCACATGGAAGTCTGTACAGTTTTCAGAGAGACCCCATATTTTAACTGAATATTTAATAAAATGGGCATATCATCATGTTTCATTTCAATTAAAGATCTGACTAGGTTTATCTTCGGAAATTTGTATTCTCTCCACTGTCTTTCCCTCTTTGGTACTTCCTGTGAAACTTCCATATTGTAACTTATGTAAGCTTCTTGCAGACAGCTACTTCCTTGAGTTAGAAAAAAATCCCCTTAGCCTAGTGGAGTGACCCATTTTGTTCTTCAGATGTGACTGTATGTTGTGTTGCACTAGGTCTGTGTATTTACAAACCATTCAACAATATGTTAAATATTACTCAGTGACCTCAAACTTCTACTTTACTAGGATGATGAGCCTTATTGACATCTATAGGTGTTACTTATGATTTCTAAAACTCTGGATAAAGTTTACATGAAACATAATTGCACTTTATTTATAGAGTTTGTTTTACTGTATACTGAACACACTGAACACACAGTGAAAGAAGTAGAAAAATGTTTCTGAGGGAAAAATCGCTTTATCCTGCATTATGAAAATAAAGCATTATGTGAATTACTTGCCTTGACACAATTTAGTTGCATTTCTTAAATTGTCCATGATAGTAAGCATTAAATTAATAACCTGGTTTATATCTGGTCAAACTTGGACACGGATGGAAAGCAAAAAAAGGCCCATGATAGTGAAAAACAGATTTTTCATGGTTTTTCAATCTCCAGTTCATTTCAATGTGTGTCTAATATTGTATTATTTTGTAACAGCTTTGCAGTTTCCTGCCCTTTTAAAATCCTTGTAAATTATTTATTTTATAAATTTATAAATTTATTCACCGCCCATCTCTCCCCTATTTATTAGCTGTGTGTTATTAGCAAATAACTGATTTTGAGCAAAATAAGGCTAGAAGACTTACACAGAATCTTCAGTTTTTTACAAGCTACTGGCAATGCATCATGCAGAACTAATTATATTAGGAAATTTAAAAGGGCAGAACCTCTACTGTATATACATTGTTTTACTTTTCTAACTATTGTTTTGTACTGTCGCTGTATGTGTCATTCATACATCTTTATACATGGTGGGGGGGAAACTGATAATGAGCACAAAGCTCATTGTTCATATGAATCCACCCAAGAAAAACTATTAATTTAAAATAGTGCAGTTATGATTATGAAAATATTTACCTTGACCTACATGGTGGGGAAAGAGATATTAAGTTAAACTGTCATGCTGGAAAAGTAGACTGACATGCATCCATGCTATGGTGAACTAGTCTAATGATGATGAGAGAGTTGCTAAATGATGCAGAGCTTATGAACTGAAATACGTTTCGGTCACTCAAAGCTGGCTAATACAAAATATAGTTTTCTTCTGTGCTGCCAGTTATGATCCACTGAGCATTCCAGTTCTGTTTTCTCCAAACACTGAACATGATTTCTGCAGCTTTGGTTTCATTTCCTGAGGAAGGAAATCATGGAGTGTTTATTGGTGATAGATAATATTAGCATTTATTTGCAAACGGACAGGCTAAGCAGCAGAAGGAGGGGTGCAGCATCAACAGCAGACCACTGAAGTTCACTGCTCTCCTATTTTAGTGAGATCACTAACGTCCTAAGAGGCAAATTCAGTTCTGTTTTGCTCTGTTTCTCAGATATAAATTTGCTATTTTTACAAATGTCTTAATTATCTAACCTTTGCCTGCATGATGTTATATCACTGGAGTTTTGTGGACAAAACGATTTACAAAACTGTTGCTAAAATAAATCTTAATCATAAACTCCACTGAACTATAACAGAGACAGAATCAGTTCGGCAAAATCCCCCAAATATCTACAGATAATGTAGTCAGCATAGCTGACACTTAACCAGGGCCAGACACTTATTCATGGTGAATTCTTCCGATCATAGGGTGGGAAAGGCCAAGCCCCTGACCAGAACAGGAATCCTCATACCATCCCAAACAAGGTCCCAGAAGATTCCCAGATGATGTGGCATACTATTGAGGTCAGCAGTTTTCTAGTCTTTTATCTTTTGTGATGCAAAGGATCCATCGGGGCAGGTGATCTTAATATGATTGGAGCCACTATATGGAACAGGTGGTAGGGAGGCCAATAACTCTCCCAACCCCCAATTTCTAAAAAGAACACCATGGAATGCAAACTGGAGAAGCAGAGGTACTGCTCCAAACAAGATATTTTGTGGCTATACCTGCCTCTTGCCTCTGTTTCCAGCTTACCTGCTATGGGAAGCTAAGCTAGTAAGCCAGCCACAGGCTATGGCCACAGACAGTGGTTAAGGCTTTAGCTTCAACCTCATCATAGCTCTGTCCCCATATCTGCACATAGTTGCACATCACACTCTCAAATTGCATCCTGCATAGTTGAGGCTACCCCATCCTCCATTTATACCTTTCTCATTTTTTCCCACTACTTTTATCAGAATAGCTATACAGTATGTTTAACTATACCAGTGGCTTCTACTATTTCCAGAAGGCAGCTCCTGCTCTCTCCCCTATTTATTAGCTGTGTGTTATTAGCTCCTGCTGCTACCAATCTCCAAGTTCCTTCTTCAGATAGCAAATATATTTTCACTACTCTTGACTCAAAACAGAGCTCACACTGCCAGTTTCAATTTTTGTGAAAATGTTTTCATGTCTTTAGCACTGCCATAATAGCTCTCTATACCAGTGTTTCTCTACCTTGGCCACCTTAAGCTGTGTGGACTTCAACTCCCAGAATTCCCCAGTGAGCATGGCTGGCTGGGGAATTCTGGGAGTTGAAGTCCACACATCTTAAAGATGCCAAGGTGGAGAAACACTGCTCTATACAGTTATTTCCCTCCAAATTATGGAAGAACATATACATCCATTCATCTTTATACTTTTACAAACCAGAGGTTCTTGAATCCTATGATGTGCAAATTACTTCTCATTTGTATTTCCACACCTCTTTTTTCTTCCCCTGCTTGTTATGTTTACATTAAACAACAAATTGCCAAAGGCCTGCATTTCCTGCATAAATGTCCTGCATGAATGTCCTGAATAAATGTTGCCTCAGGGCAAGATTTTGCATCCTAACTCTGATGGAAAACATCGCAATACAAACCATTTGCATGAAATGAGAAAAAATTGTATTTCTGGCTGAGTCTTTTAAAATATCAAGCTGAAATATTAAGATGTAATAAACATCGTTTTCCTGTATGTGACTCTAAAGCAGAGTTGGGCAGTCTTGTATTGTAAAATAAGTTTCAGAGCACAGCTTCCATTATCCTTTATCACTACAGTAGTTGTGCTGCCTAGAATGATGGGAGTTGTATGCCGACTTAACTGGAGGGCACAAGGATCAGGAAGGCCGTGTCTCTTCTCCACGTGCAAAATGTGAGAATTAATTCTTTGTGGGAAGCCCTGGTAGCTGTGCACTCAGCAACTGTGTTTGTATAGTTAAATAGCTATAGGCTGGGAGATGGAGAGTTACCAAATACTTCTTAACAGGTTAAACTCCAAACTGATACAGGGACTTGGTATTTCTTTTGTATTGCTTTTGTACTGCATGCAGTGGGTTAAATCCAGAGGTGAAAGGAAGGGCAGTACTACCTGTAAAAGGGAAGGGCAAGTAGACATGTTATGTGGGTGGAGCAAGGCCTTATTCTGATTGCAGGGAGAAAAGAGTGGGGCTCGGCTGCCAGAGCCAGTCCGTGGATAACCAAGTCATTCACCAGACTGCACCTGCTGGCCCAGGCTGGCGAACCTCACAAGCTTCGTTTGAGCAAGGAGGTTAAGCCTGGCTTAATGCCAGGCACACACACCACACTCCCACCCATTGGGTTTGGCTGTGTTTCTCTTTCTCTTTGACGGGCAGGACGTGCAAACACTGCCTGTTTTTCTCCAACTTCCTGCTCATTGCTCCTTCTCTTTATTGGCACAGAGTGGAGGAAAGGAGAACGTTCAGAGGTGAGTTCTGCTTTGAATATTGCCTACCACAAGCAAAAAGGTACTTGAGAGACTGAAAGTATCTTTCTCTGCTTTTCCAGCATTAAAATCTTTTGCCCTTTCCTTCTCACGTGCTTTTGTTTGATCTTTTTCCCTACACAGGTTCTGATTACCTGGTTATTTTAACCTTCCCAAATTGTTTTAGCAAATGTTCCATGGCTGACAGCAGAAGAATTATCTGACTACTTGGAAAGGTTTCACACACTAATGACATACAGCATCACAGGCATGGAATTGCAGCCATGGTTTTCCATGAGTGGGACATTCTGGAACAATAGAGTGCTAATAAGACGTGGACCATGAGAATGTAGACCCAGGACGCTCAGTCTGATAAGTGTGGATTGGACAAAGTCAATGACTGTGAATAAGTGGCAAGGAAGTTGCTTGCTGCTAGCCAGGTTTTAAAAAATAGGCCGTGATGGTAAAGCAGAGAAGAGTAAAAGACAGCCATGTTAAGAGGGCTTGTCATAGAAGCCACTTGATTATTGCTCTGGAAATTTCAAATAAATACTAAATATACTTTATAAAGAGGCACACAAAGCATAAGTGGAAATAAGATTCCAGGTTTTGTATATTATTTTTGCGTATATTTCTTTACTTCATTTTTATACATGAAACATTTGGATGGCTGCTCTTTGTGAGTAAATAAACAGCAGAAACAGAAGTTTTTGCAGTCGGCTCAGGAGTCAAGTAGCCAGGAGTCACAGGATTCCTTCTATGCTCACAACCATAATGTAGCCTATATGGACAAAAAGTCTACCCATCCTCATTTCTTAACCACTTTTGGAAGTAATTAATCTACAGATAGAGATTTCCTTTGCGGCAAAGATAAGATTCCTTTCAGTAAATTTAACCTTTTTTCTGGATTACAAAATTAAAAAGACACTTTAAGGATTGAATTCTTTGCAAAAAGCTTAACAAAGATGGTTTAAGAAAGTTTTAAATGGATAAAGGGAACAGTTACTTTTCTATTTTTATTTTTATTTTTGATGAAAGTGCTTTTGCATAAACTTGAACTAAACTAAAAACAAAGGGACCAGACCTTCCTGGGAATGCCTTGTGTTTACTATTAAAGAGTGCATGTAATTGGCGGATTTTACAGAACAAAAGATAAAGGTAATATGACCCAGGCTGTGATGCTTTGTTGCTAAAGTGATGCAGATTATGTTGTAACTTGACACTACAGAGTGCCATTAGAGACAGAAGTGTCAAAGGCACAGAAAGACAAAAGAAGGGGGAAATGGTGTGGGGGGGAAAGCTTGCCTTTTACTTTTCTGTTGTTTTAGACAGTTTCATTTTTGGATTATAATATCATAATGGCAACCACTAGAAAAGCCGCAAGAGAGGAGATTGTTAGAGCAAACTGCAGAGAGAACAATTACACCAGATTTGCTTCAGAAACTATTTGAACAATTGGGCAACACATTAGAAACTTTTGAAAAAAGAATGGATGAAAGAATTGTGAAGATGAAAGAAGAGACGAAAGAAGAAATTAAAAAGATGGAAAACTCTATAAAACATGTCTGGAGAAGTAAAACAAATTAATGACAAAGTGGAAATTTTAGACAGAAGTTATTGACAGTTGGAAAGAGAATTTGATAGCCTGGCTCTACTGGAATTGAGAGAGAAGGAATTTTGTTTTTCCTTGATTAGAGAAAAGTCAATATCTATGTTTATTGCTGACTGGAAACTCCTTATAGACTTTTTGCATGAAACAGAAGAAAACAAACTTATGATTTATGGCTCTGATGATTAGAAAAAGTAGATAATAGAAAAAGCTGTTTGTTTTGAAAGCAAAAAGTAAGAGATAATTTTGTAACTGTACTGATATTTGGGGCAAAGAAAATCAGAAGCTATTTCTTTTTGTTTCTTTTTATTCTCCTTTTGCACTTTTTGTCTTTTTCTTTTTTCTTTTCTTTATATTAGTTCTTGTTAGTTTTTAACTTCTTTTCAAAACTCTTAATAAAAAATTATACAGAAACCCCCCCCACAAAATGTCCATTAGCACTTCTTTAAACTTTAGCTGACACACTGACATTTCTAATGGTAACCTCATGATCTCGGAGAGATTTCGCTGGCCAGCATCCACCCTCCAGCTGGCATTCTCTGCTCCCCCAGAGATGTCAGTCAGTCCTAATCCTCACTGGAAGCTCGCAGAAGTGCTAATGGGCATTTTGCAGGCATTTTCTGTTCAGGACATTTACAGGGGCTGATTCTTTCAACAATCTCTGTGCTTCTTTCTGACTTGAATATATGTGTGTATTTGTATACAGTGGAATGGATCGCTACAGATATTTCATCTTCAACCAGAGAAACATGGTGGTATTGGGGCTATTCCAGATAGTTTGTGCTACAGTTTGTACCATCAGTGGATTAATAGAAGGTGCTTTCAGAAAGGAATCAGCATTGAGTAAATCTAAGATACCCATTTGGGCTGGAGTGGTAAGTTACATTTTCAATCCTCCCTCCCAGAATTTATTAAGAACTTGTGGTCAGTTCCAGGGAACTTGCTGTTTCTTACTCCACATTCAAGCAAATAAGCCCTAGATTTCATAGTAAGGTGTATAGCTAAGTACATAGTGTTTCAAATGACAATTATAAAGAAGAAAGTTTCAGTTATAATTTTTCCACTTGCTTTAGAATGGCAGGTTGTTGCTTTCTAGGCTCCATGATGTACTAGTTGATTTGTAGGGTTTCTTATATAATACATATATCATAGATATATAATAAACATCTTGCTCAGTGGGTTTCTGGGGTTTCTGAACATTGGATGTTTCTACCAGCATCTCACTGATAACCTTGCTGTCTAGACTACTTAATTCACCCATCTAATATATGCAACTATTTGCCTTGGTAGCAGTTGATACAAAGAAAGAATGCAAATGTATGAAAAGCTCTACTGAATCCAGCTATAGGACCATCTAGTCCAGCATTCTGTGTCATACAGTGGCCAACTGAATACATTTGGGGAGCTTGCACAGGACAGTGAATGATCCCGTCCAGTACTGCTTGCCAACAATCAGGATTTAAGCCATGTTGCTTATGATACAGGGGGGAGTAAACAATGATAAAAAATAGTAGCTAATGATGGCCTGATCCTCCATGAGTCCCAATTGTCTGCTATTAGCACAACTCTGACAGCAAGTTCTAACGTGGGGTGTGGTATCTGCCATATTTCAGCTGTTGGAACTGCCTATTTAAATAACCTTCTAGTTTTGATTTCTGAGTCCTATATGAAATTTGACCTCTGAATGAGCATAGAGAAACTGATTCTTTAAAAAAGTGTTAGTTCTTGGGATCAGCAGAAGATAATTTAATTTAATTCAATATAATTTAACCTTAATGGGGATTGATTTGTGGGAATTTGTGTTTGAGCTCACTGCCTACCTCTGGCCTGGTCTTGAAATATTTCCTTGTCTCCATTTAGCTCATCATTTTTTCCAGCTCTCTAAATGTCAAAGGGCAGTTTAAAATTAGGACAGGAGAGTAACAAAACTTGCTGCAGTTTGTCACTAGTATCTGATTTTTTTAAATAGTATCTTGTATATAAATTCTTGGTTTTTGTTTTTCTTTGAGATGTATTTTGTTGCCACCTCCTGAACAATGTTGTGAACTTCTGTCCAAAGTTCTTCCAGGACCCTATCTACTAAATCCAGCCCCTTAAATCTATTCTTCACCTCCACTGCATATTCACTGAGTTAGAGCCAGACATCCTGAAGAGTGAGGTTGATTGGGTCTTAAGAAGCATTGCTAATAACAAGGCAGCAGGAGATGAAGGTATCCCAGCTGAACTGTTTAAAAACTTCTCTTAGTGGTTTGGGGATACCAAGTCATCTTGTCTGCCTCCTGAGGAATCTGTATAATGACCAAGCGGCAATGGTAAGAACAGACCACGGAACAACGGACTGGTTTAAGATTGAGAAAGGAGTGTGGCGGGGTTGTATATTCTCACCCTACCTATTCAACTTGTACACAGAACACATCATGCAACGTGCTGGGCTGGATGAATCCAAGGCTGGGGTTAAGATCACTGGAAGAAACATTAACAATCTCAGATATGCAGATGATACCACTTTGATGGCTGAAAGCGAGGAGGAACTGAGGAGCCTTATGATGAAGGTGAAAGAAGAAAGTGCAAAAGCTGGCTTGCAGTTAAACCTCAAAAAAACCAAGATTATGGCAACCAGCTTGATTGATAACTGGCAAATAGAGGGAGAAAATGTAGAGGCAGTGACAGACTTTGTATTTCTAGGTGCGAAGATTACTGCAGATACTGACTGCAGCCAGGAAATCAGAAGACATTTAATTCTTGAGAGGAGAGCAATGACAAATCTTGATAAAATAGTTAAGAGCAGAGACATCACACTGACAACAAAGGTCCACATAGTTAAAGCAATGGTATTCCCCGTAGTAACATATGGCTGTGAGAGCTGGACCATAAGGAAGATAGATGCTTTGGAACTGTGGTGTTGGAGGAAAATTCTGAGAGTGTCTTGGACTGCAAGAAGATCAAACCAGTCCATACTCCAGGAAATAAAGCCGGACTGCTCACTTGAGGGAATGATATTAAAGGCAAAACTGAAGTACTTTGGACACATAATGAGAGGACAGGATACCCTGGAGAAGACGCTGATGCTAGGGAGAATGGAAGGCAAAAGGAAGAGGGGCCGACCAAGGATGAGATGGATGGATGATATTCTAGAGGTGACAGATTTGACCTTGGGGGAGCTGAGGGTGACGACAACCAACAGGAAGCTCTGGCATGGGCTGTTCCATGAAGTCATGAAGAGTCAGAAATGACTGAACGAATAAACAACAAACATCCTGTATATAAAACTAAAGTCTCTTTTGAGTCAAGCTGGACTCCTAGAGACTTCATAAACATGTCCATGAAGTTTTCTTGGCAACAGTAAGGAAATGATTTTTGTTACCTTATCCCACAGATGTTTTTTTCAGCTTCCAGTCCAGTCTGCAGCCCTCCCATCCAACCAGACGACTAACCAGACATGACCCTCCTTAACTTCCAAGCCCAATCAGCCAACAGGGCTATAGATAATTCTAAATATGGAGATTGGCTGTAGTTCCCTGTGTGGATAAAGTAGCTTCCATGGGTGAGGAAGAGCTTTGAGGGTCTGCTAAGTAAGAAAATTAGGACTTTTCATTACAGTATAAGAGTGTCTCTGGTTGACGTACTGTATATCTTTGTGGAACTAAAGATTCTGACTTTATGTGTGCTAAAATTAACCATAGTACAACTTTATATTCATGATTTTTCACTTTGTCCGTCTGCCCCCCTCCCCCCTTCTGTTTCATAGTTTATGAGCATTCCTGGAATTATGGCTTTATATTCATCTCAAAAAAAGAATCCAGTTCTGGTGAGTTTCTATACTGTTTATTTGTTTAAGAGCAGATTTCAAAAGACAATGAATTTAATGTGTTATAATTTCAATAATAATGTTATTTATTTATTTATTTGTTTGTTTGTTTATTTATTTTTCACATTTATATGGTCGCCCATCTCATACAAGGTGACTGTGGGCAGTATACAACGATGAGATAAAAACAATGAATACATAAGAACAATCATTATAAAAAGTAAAATTATTTAAAATATTATTGCAAAATTATAAAATCACTATAAAACATACCAACCCCAAAGAGAGAGCAAGAATGTCAGTCATAGTGGAGCCATCTAAGAATGTCTCCTGTTCCCAAAGACCCCCAGGCCTCACAACTCAACCACTTCCTAAACAATAGCAGGGAAGGAGCAAGCCTAATTTCAGGGGGGAGAATGGTCCACAAGGAGGGGCTCACAGCAGAGAAATAATAATAATAATAATGATGATGATAATAATAATAATAATAATAATAATTTATTAAACTTGTATGCCACCCAACTCTCAACGATTCTGGGTGGTTCACAACCATCAACGCAAGAAATTACAATCAAATCAATACAGTGTAAAAGATAAAGATAAGAGATAGCATGCCTGATGAAGTGATGGGTCACCCTCTCCCTTGCCAAAGGCCTGGGTGAGCAGCCATTTAGCTTTTATTTTTACCATGTGTTTTAGTGGTTTACATTCCCTAAACAACTTTCTATTTGATTCCTTCAGTGCACTTCACAGAGAATCAAATTCATCCATATCGTGGCCGGTTCATTTTCAGATATTCAGATATGGTGTGAAGAAACATTTCATTTGTCTTCCTTGAGGAAAATAAATAAATCAAATCAATTTTTTTTGTTTTCTGTATCCCTTGTATAGGTGAATGCCATGATAACTGCGTCTGTATTTACCTGTTTCACCACTTTAACTGTAATAATTTATGCTTCTATGACATTAGAGTATGGTGAAAAATATGAGGGGTTCAGTGATGTGTCCTCTAATCACCCAGCCATCGTAAGTAGTATACTTTGTGTCAAATATTCTCCATTAAAGTCCTGTTCTTTCACAAACATTGCACATTATTCTAGTTCATGCTCCTAGTGCCAATCTGAGTACAAAAGTTATAGTCCAGTCTTACTCTGGTTCCTTTAGATTATTAGGACTATTGGTCCTGTAATCACCACCAGTGCATGATAGACGCTGAACTCTAACCTATTTGGAAGGCATCGGTTTGAAAGATCTCCTTTAAACTCTGTGGTGTACAATGCAAATCCAAGGATTAGCATCATCCTATGCTACCAAATGGTATAAAATAGTTATAATGTGGTTTTCTCCACTATTAATTGCATAAGAAATAAGAAGAAAGCAGTATCTAATTGCCTCTATCCATCAAGAGTGATCTAGAAAGCATTAAATGTAAAGCTTGCAGGATGTGAATTCTGAAAATTCAGGTACATAGAGCACAACTGAAAGCAATGCATCTATGTAGTCTAGTGACCAAATATATATGATGTGAATTTTAAGTTCTATGTCATTGTAGATCACTTTCTTATTTGTTTGATTTATATCCCCATATTCATTAGGAGCTCAAGGCAGCATCCATAGGTCTCCCTCTACCTATTTTCTCTTGAACTATCTTTGCACAGTGGCACTTTGGATCAGTGTCCTAGCATTAGGTCTTGCAATTTTGACAAGCTTCTTTTTCCCTTGGAAAAAGAAGACCGTTCGTGTTAAGTATCATGCTAATTACACTTTTATAACTTATATTAATTACACTTTATATTCTGAAAGCTGTTTTTTTGTGGTTGGTTTGGGGCAGAAAATATTTGTGTGTATGCAATAACGTGTGTGTGTGTGTGGGTGGGTGGGTGTGAGAAGAGATTTTGAAAACAAAACATTTCTAAGATTTACATTTAAGTTAGAGGTGGAAGAAAATGGAGAAGAGAAGAGTGAAAAGGAGAGAAAGGACAAAGACACCCTTCCCATTCATTGTTGTGAAAAGAAAAGCTAAGTAGCTTTGTAACATCATTAGCTTTTCATTAACTATAACACAAAGTTCTGTAAGCCATAGCAGTAATTTACCATATGTACTTCCATAATTCTCTCACAAATTGTATGCTGGTACATCATAATTTCTAAAGTTACTGTGATGATCTGTTACCATTTTAAAAAAATATTATATTGCTGAAAATAGCATCATAGAAGTGTAGAGTTGGAAGGGACCTCAGAGGTCATCTAATCCAAACCCCTGCACACTGCAGGACTCACTATCCTATCCAACCTGTTTGAAAACCTGTAGTAGTTTTACTATATTTTTTTAAAAAGCAACTAAGAATTTCAGGTATATCTATTCCAATCATTCTGCAGCTTTCACACCATCAGTGGAAAAGATTCCCCCTCTCCACACATTCCCAAATCTACCCAAGAGTGCTGAGAAACCTCTGAGAGTTTGAGGAAGGAACATGAAGATGTCCCAGTGCATAAATAAACATCCAGTTGCATTGTTTGCTTTTATTTTGATAAAACATATATGTGCATTTCTGTATTTTGAGCTGCAGGTATTGGTGCTGGGTAAACTGGTTCAAGGAGCTAACATTACAATGATGATTTCATCAATTTTTAGTATATTTATTGTACTGATGATTGTGTATGTCAGCTGCCGAAGTCTTCCATGTTGTTCGTGCTATGACAGTATCACTGGACTTGTAAGTAGCAACAACATCAAGCACAGTGTGTTCAATCATGAATGCATCACATTGTAACACCACTCAAATTAAACAATTGTGGATGTCAATCAGTCCCTAGATGGAAATAGCTTGCATCCCTATAAATTATTGTAGACTTTCCAAGGAATGGGTTATTCATATATAAAACGTGGGATTTGTTTTCCTTTGCATGCTCTAGATATACTTTTCTTGGGCTACTTATGTATAGAAAAAAACTAACTACAATTCTGAATTCAAGGTTTGATGATTAAAAAGGCTTAATTCAATTTCAAGGATGCCTTTTTGTGGGATATATGCAGTTTCCTATAAATACGGGAGTGTGTACATGATTCAAAAGATATTGCCTATTGTTTCATTATTCATCCCTCTTCTGGAAGGGATTCTTTTGCGCAGCTTGTTACCAGGTTATTCATGTGAATGATTTAGAAAAATGCTCTTTTGAATAATTGCATTAGTATGCTATCTATAAAGTAGTTAAATATGATATGATACATAAAATTGATGTCTGTTGTATGATAGTTAAATATATGCAACATCACCATCACATTTTAGGACTGTGTACAACAAAAGTAGCAATGGTATAACTAAATACATATATTTAAAATGCCTGTGCAAATAAGAACATCTTTCCCTGAAAAGCTTTTAAACAAAAGTTCCACATGCTCTTACAATATATTCCAAAACCCAAGTGCTACCACAGAACATTTCTTCACATTGACTAATTTTATTAGGCACCATGTTTAAGATCTTCAAAGATTAGCAATAGCTTCCAAATATGTGATTCCTATGTTGCTATTTTATTTTGAACCTTAGTTTTATTACAGAAGTATAACCACTTTTTGTTAAGTGAAGTGTGCAATATAATGAAATCCTAGGTTTGTGTCTAAATTCTGGTTATCAGTTTGATCCTCATGCAAGCCTGCTTTAGTATTTTCACATTCTCATTCTTAGGAGCAACTAAAAAGTAATGAAGACCAGTTACAAACTACAGAATTAGTCTGCCTTTCACCTGGTATGTAGGGTCTTCTCATTTTTAGAACTTCATTGTTAAATTATATTAAATATGCAAGAAATGTTTGAGCTTTGCTATATGTGACATGTTTATTATATCCAATTTCCATTATAGATCAAGAGGACAAAATTTTTAATTCTCCAGTAAAACTTGCACAACTAAATGCAGAAACAGATAATGAAATAAGTGAACCTCCTCCATACATCAGGCTCACTTAGAAACAAATGCGAGAAGGATGTCATGTAAGAGACCCTTGATAGTTTTTAAAAATTATTAAATCTATGTAAATAAATAAATACATAAACAGTTTAAAGAAGTTGAAAAACTACTGACTTTCTTGAACAGATCCTGAAAATAGAGGCATTAACATTATTGTTTATCCATCCACACATCCGTCCACACATCTGTCCACATATACACATTCAAATATATGAATGAATGTAGTTTCATGATTATGTACAAAAATATTTTACTACAAAAATAAATAAAAATTATATTTAAATACCTTGAATTAGAAATACAGATAGTGTGAAGATGTCTCCCAGATATATTCCTTTTCTATATTGAAAATTGGGTGCATAACCAGAAAGCAGATTCTATGGTAAGCTTAATTTCCTTTTCAGCAGAGAAAGCTACAAAAGAGGGAAGCTGTCATGAGTAAGGATGGCGAGCAGGGGGCTCCCATCTAGGCTGTAAAGCGCATGCGTAGTACTGAGGAATTAAGTAGCCATTCAAAGAGACACAGATCGGGCCCGCCTTAGCCTTTGGGGTTTATGTGTCTGGGTTTTTCCCACGCTTCTTCAGTTTGTTAGGATTTTCTGTCATGTAGCAGTAATAAAACACTAGAGACATATTCTTGTCTCAGCATGGTTCCTGGCTGTTAGGACAGAAGCAGTACCATGCCCTGAGACCATCCTGGTTATATCACCAGTTTTCCAGATCAGCATCTGGATTTTATTCTTGTACAGAATTCAAGAGATTAGTTTATTGCACTCATGACCTCGTGACCTCCCGTCTGGATTACTGCAATGCGCTTTACATGGGGCTGCCTTTGAAGAGCATTCAGAAGCTTCAGCTGGTACAGAATGCAGCTGCATGGGTAGTGAGTGGAGTCGGATATTCGACACACGTAACACTACTGCTATGGGAGCTGTATTGGTTGCTGGTGTGCTTCCTGGTGCAATTCAAGGTGCTGGTTGTCACCTTTAAAGCCCTTCATGGCTTGGGACCGGGTTGCCTAAGGGACCACCTTCTCCCAGTTGTTTCTACCTGTCCAATTCGATCTGGTAGATTGGGCATGCTACGGATCCTGTCAGCTAAAGAATGTCAGTTGGCGGGGACTAGAAGTCATGCCTTTTCAGCCGTAGTGCCTGCTCTCTGGAATATTCTCCCCTCAGAGATTAGGATGTCCCCAACCCTGTTGGACCTTCATAAGGCCATGAAGACCTGGTTATGTGCCTGGTCCTGGTCCCGTTTCTTGGTTGTATTAACATCTTACATTGTTTACTTGGCAGCCATGTATATTTATTTTTTATTGTAATTGTTTTATTGTTTTATGGTTTTTATTGTTGTAAGCTACCCAGAGTCACTGGTTGAGATGGGTGGCTATAGAAATTGAATAAATAAATAAATAAATAAAATGTTTTAAACTTGGTTTAAGAAAACTACTGTGTATCTCATATTCACTTCTACTGACTTCTAAAAAGCTAATTTCCAAACCAGAGAAAAAGTTTTCATGTAACCTTATGTACTATCACTGAGGACAAATTAAATTCTTCTGGTAACTAGATAGGTTAGTGCTTTATTGTGAAGTTTTAAAGGCAAGAGGGTACCAAGAAAAAAGTTCTGCTGTGTGAATGGTTTCCAATCACATAAAGTTGGGTTTCCAGGTTTTTCTTCCCTTTTGTGTTTAATTCTTTGGATGAAACATGACTGTCATATATATTTAAAATAAAAGGGACTACCATTAAAAGTGGTGTCCTCCTCCATATACCCTTTTGGCACATATTCTTTATCTGCTGAACACCGGAAGGCTTTTTTAGATATCACACATATCTAAGTCACATCTGCATCCAATGAGACCAACCCTTCCAATTTCAGTTTTTCTGAATATATATCTAATATTACATGAGTGTTATTGTCCTTGTATGAAATTAGACTGACACAGTATCTATGGTGATATCATCTATAACTGACACACCAAGGTTGCTATCAAAAATTTTGCTTTACATAGTTCATTTTTATTTCCATTTCTCTTACTGTTAACATAGGTAACTTGTTGTAAAAGCTTAATTTGTTGAGAAATACTTAACTTCTCTGGCAATTTATTTAATTCTTCTTTCCTCTTTATCTCATCCAAAATTGCTTGTGTTTTCTCTTGCCTCTTCTTTTTTAGTTCACTGTTATTTATTTATTTATTTGATTTTTATCCTGCCTTTATTATTTTTATAAACAACTCAGCGCGGCGAACATACCTAATACTCCTTCCTCCTCCTATTTTCCCCACAACAACAACCCTGTGAGGTGAGTTGGGCTGAGAGAGTGTGACTGGCCCAAGGTCACCCAGCTGGCTTTTGTGCCTAAGGCAGGACTAGAACTCTCAGTCTCCTGGTTTCTAGCCCAGCACCTTAACCACTAGACCAAACTGGCTCTGATAAAGCTTTAATTGCATCCCAAACCATTCTTAAATCAGTACCTTTGTTTAAATTATTTTCAAAAAGTTCTTTTAATTTCTTTTTACAATCCTCCTCTATTGCTTCTTTCTGTAACATTTCAGTTAGTCTCCATATAAAAGAACTGGATTTCCTTTTATAAACGAAACTCACAGGATTATGATCTGAAAAAGCCTTTGGTACTATCTCAACTTTAGAAACCTTAGTAGCCAAATTCTTTGAAATCCATATACTGTATATCTATTCTTGAAAAGGATCTATGTCTTTCAGAAAAGCAGTGTACTCCCTTGAATTGCCATTTTTCTGTCTCCATGTGTCCTCAAGCCCTAAACTGTCCATCAAATCAAAGAAAACTTTTGGTAATTTGCCTTGAGTGATTTTAATATTTTTCTCAGAAGTTCTGTCCAGTTGCGGGGAGATCACTCCATTCCAGTCTCTCATCAAATACCAATATTTCATAAGAGAAAAGAAAGTCTATAAGTCTCCCCATAAGTCCTTTATGAAACAGTCCTTTATCCTCATTTGGGGCATAAATTCCCAATATCAGAGTCCCATGCACCCCAACAAATCTACCATGGTCATCAGTTAATACAAGTTCTGGTTTTAGTTGGGGATTTACATAAAAAACAACTCAATGTCTTTTTTCAGTTCCTGCTGAAATAAATTATTCACCCAAATTTTTATTAATTAAATATTTTATGTCCTTTTTTTAAAATGTGTATTTTGTAGGCAAATTATATCTTGTTTTAATTTTTTCAAATAAGAAACTTTTTCTTTTGAGGAGCATTTGCTCCATCTATATTCCACATATTAAGCATTTCTAATCCATAATCAAGCCAAAATTTAGAAAAGTCGATACCTGTATACTGTATGAACAGATACCTATTCATCATCGGTACAATTTTGTACCGATGATGAACATATAATTGCTAAAATGTATAAACTTTTGTTGAAATTTGAAATGGAAGAACAGGTTAAATAATGTATGATTAAGTGGGCTAATTAAGTGTATGATTTGGTTGTAATATACAGATGGATCAGTGGGAAAATATGTGGTCAAAGGGTTGAAATTTACATTTTGTCATGATCTTAAACAGAATTTTTATAAAATGATGTATCATGGTACATGATGCCAGAGAAATTATCTAGAAATGCATAAAGGCATTTCAAATGTATGTTGGAAATATGAACAACATGAAGAGACATTTTATCACGCTTGGTGGACATGTAAAAAAGCTAAAAAAAATTGGATTCAAATACACACATTGATACAGAGGATTTAAAGATTAATATTCAATTGAAGCTAGAACTTTTCCTTTTAGGACTGATGGATACACAGTTAGAAAAGAGTCATGGAAGATTATTTCAGTATATGATTACTGTGGCAAGATTATTATATGCACAAAGATGGAAAGTTTCAGCACTACCCACCATGGAGGAACAGTTGATGAAATGGACAGAACTTGCTGTGGTGGCCAAACTAACTACTTTGATTCGAGGCAGGTCATTATTGGCATTTATGAAGAACTGGAAACCCCTTATGAACTTTTTGCATAAAAAAGAAAATGATTTTGTGACTTATGGTTTTGATGATTAGAAATAGGTTATAGAAAGAAGGGAATTATGATGTAATCTTAGAGAGAGAGGTTTGATTAAAATTGTATGTATAACTGCTGAGGAAGATTGGAAGCGACTTTATATATTTTTTTCATGTTTTCTGTTCTTTTATTTTCTTGTTCTATCTCCTTTTTTCTTTGTCTCTTCTTTTCTTTTCTTTTCCTTTCCTTTTTTTTCTTTTTCATTTACTAGATTTTTTCTTTGAATGTATTTATTATATATGCAAAATCTTTTAATAAAAACTTTTTTTAAAAAAAAGAAATCTCTGTTTGAAAGTAAAAATCACACCTTCTAATTGATCCCATCAAAATGGCATATTTTTCTCTTCTAATCTATCAGTCAAAAAAGAATACTCTTTTCCCTTATGTAAGATTCTAATAGGAATTTCTTTAAGAACAATTACTGAACAATTACTGTATTATCAACCTTCAGTCTTCTATTAAAATGCTGCTGCAAAATTTGATCTCTTGTCATCTTCCTGACAAAGTGCACCAAGACATTCCATGCAACATTTCTTATTCTTGCAAATATTGTATTTATTCTATATACGTTATCAGTTTCTGCCTCTTCTAGTGAATAAAACATTCTAAGTGTCCCCTCCTGCATCTAGAATCCAGAATACATTCTACTTCATATTCCTCTTTTCCATCCACTAGAACCTGGTGGGGTGGGGTAGGAACTGGTGCAGAATGCAAGAGACAGGGTGGCTGTTGTCAAACAAGGAGCAGCCAGTGGAACACTGGATGAACCTTCATTGAGGCAGGAAACTGTAAACAGAAGCCACTGATCTAAATTGATGTATAACAGGGAAAAAGCCAATAAACTTAGAGTTCTGTGCTGGTCTATGACCATAATCAACAAATCCATTTATTCATTCCACTTAAGAGTCTAGCTTAAGTGGAAGGGAGGCAAAAATTGAGTGGAAACCCAAACCAAATCCCCCACAGCAATCTTGGTGCCTATGTGCATCTGCTGCACACTTGTACCCACCCTTGGCCAAATCTGTTTCTTGAAGTGGACCTGGAGGCAAGATTGGGGTTGGTAGCTATAGACTAGGAATGCAGCAAGTTGTTATAGGCAAATTCTGCAAGAGGCAGCCATTTGGTTGACAGGTAGTCCTCGGGTTATGACTAATTGGGACCGGAATTACATAAAGCACATCACATGACCACATCACTTAGTGATGGCAATCCTGGCAGTCACCATTGCCATTGTTAACCAAATCCCACTGGTCATTAGGTGAGGACCCACCAAGCCATTTCTTGATCCCTTCCAGCCCTGAGCCTTGGTAAGGTAAGGAACTGACTCCTCTTGAATTCCTCCCACCTGCCTATCTCTGTTCTGTTTCAAGACCAGAGTAGAGGGAGATGGCCAGGCTTGCATGACAGCACATCTGGCAGTAGGAACTAGATATTAGTCCCTCGCTTGTTACTCTGGCATAACAAGAGCAGATGGAACAGCAGTCCATGCTGATTGTTACCAGCCAGCCAACTTGTATAAAAACCACCCAAAGATTATTTTTAAAACATTTTAGAATTTTTTTTTTAAATCCTCATAGGATAGAACTGGTGCATTTCAAATCAGAATCTCCTGCACCCCTTGTTCCATGGTTCTCAGCACTGAGATTATTTTTAGTTAGAAATAAACCTCTTGAGGTTCTTAGCTAAGCCACAGAAATCAAAGTCACTAATCTCTAATTCTTTTCAATTGGTGCCTGCTTAGAAGTTAAAACAGGCATTGACCTCTGTCACAAAAGCAGGGCATAAAGCCCTTAGAAGAAGAAAAACCTACCCAGCCAGTACAAATTATACTCTTCACTATTAACCCTTTTTTGTTGTTATACTTGATGAAGAATTGTCAACATTTCTGTGCAGTAAAAAATTGTGGAAAAAATAATCAATGAAATGAAAACCCTTGCTCTACAATCAGAACAGAAAATGTATTCTGAAAAGCTCACAGCAGGCCAAGAAAAATCACATGCTGTATGTACACACACAGCTTCAGTCAGCAAATACATGCTCACCAGCATAAGATGAGCAGCTCACTAACATGCAAAGCAATATAGTCTTAAATTCTGTTATTTTAACCTGTACTCTGAAAACTCAACTCAAAGTCAAATGATGCACTACTGAGCACCTCCAAGCCTCAACCTGCCACCAGCTCCAGGGCTGCCACTGTTGTGCTGGCCGCCAAACTGTTGATCAGCATGCTGGGTATTCCTTTGTGGCCCACAAGCTTTTTCAATTTATCGTGTGGCCCTTCCCCATCTACAAATTTTAAAGGCCTAGTCTAAATGTAGAGCAGCAGAGATGTAATTGATTCTTGCTGCTTTATACTGAATAGGCTGGAAAGTCTGATTTTTAAAAAAAAACCCAATTAAGGGTTTGAAACAACTAAGTTTTCTTCCAAGCATAAAACAAAGCCCTTAAAACACACATATCATTCACAGGTTGAAAGATCTAAGACAGTCGTTTCAAGGATGGGAGGTTCAAGATAAAAACATTTTGTCTATCTTTAACCTCTAATATTTACTAGTAGAGTACCCATGTCTGTTTGTTTGCAATAAAATGCAGTGAAAAAGGAAACCACGGCAGAGGAATTTTATTTGCCAGCATTTATTCATTTAAAATACTGTACTTAGTTTGACAGATGACAATCCTTCATTTGAAGGGGAAGGTAAAGCAAATTATGTTAAAGAAAAAACTGAAAACATTTTAGATTAACAACCGAATCTGTATGGTAATCCTATCAAAATAAATGGTGCTGAAACAATGTTATAAAGCTGAACTTTATGAAGTATTATGATACTGTTATTTATACTAGTTCAAAGTAACAATTTCAGAGGTTCTTGCTATTAAATGAATGACATTCTTACATTCTACAATTTTTTAAAAAAATGATTATGCATATGAAGAAAGCAGGTAAATTCTCTAAAGGAAAGTGTAATCCCATTTGAAAAATATTTTTAAGAACATTTCATTAAATAATTGAGGATACAGCTTTTAAAAAATATTATTCCTGGATGGTATGTAAATCAAAACTATAATTAAGGCTTAAAGTGATTATCTCAAAAATCCCTTATTTCAAGCAGAAAAAGTATTTCATATTTGTTATGCAAATAAACAGTACACAAAGACTGAAAAAAAAAAAATCTAAAAATCGTGAACACAATCCATTTACACATTTGGCCATGCAAATGAATTGTATTTTTTGTACTTTATTCTATTTAAGGTGCAATCAATATATTTCCTAATCCGAAATGCTACATTTTTATACATTAGTATATTAACTTGCAATAGAATACATATAATTTGACAATTACCTAATAGTATAATAATTACATTTAACTTCTGCAGTTATCTTAATATGACTATAGAAGGTAAACACTTTTAAAGACAATTTTCATTTTTCAGGAACAACACACAGTACAAGCAAGCGATAATTAGGCCATTGCTCTTTTAAGCATTAATGAGTAACACTGATATTATTTCCTTTCATTAAAATCCCATAATCCCATGGCTTATTTTCCCAAAACATAAATCTAACCCAAAACTGAACACACAGGACAAGTGGAACATCAGTTCTATGAAGTTGAAGAATGATACCCATTTAAACATATTGAAGAAACAGGAATGAACCTCTATGCAATTCACTTACGCATGAACTAATTAATAAAAATGTTAAAAAATATTAATAAAAATAAAATCCTAACTAATTAATCACCAAGGGACGCGGTGGCGCTGCGGGTTAAACCTCTGAGCTGCTGAGCTTGCCGATCGGAAGGTTGGCGGTTCAAATCCACGTGACGGGGTGAGCTCCCGTTGCTAGTCCCAGCTCCTGCCAACCTAGCAGTTCGAAAACATGCAAATGTGAGTAGATTAATAGGTACCGCTTTGGCAGGCAGGTAACGGCGTTCCGTGTAGTCATGCCGGCCACATGACCACGGAACTGTCTACGGACTAATGACGACTCTTCAGCTTTGAAACGGAGATGAGCACCGCCCCCGAGAGTTGGACATGACTGGACTTAATGTCAAGGGAAACCTTTACCTTTACCTAATCACCAACATTTTGGTTAAAAAGATACTCCTACCCCTTGAGCCTAATTTCTAATGCTGTACTTGTAAAAAGTTCAGACAATAAGCACTACTCCAATTATTGTTAGCTGCTTTGGCTTTCCTCTTGAATTAAAAAAAAAAATACAGATGCAAAATGAAATACAATGGTTTTCCCAAGAGTTAAATACAGTGTATTAGTGGGGCATCATAAAAAAACAAACAGTAAGATCCAATGGTATGTTTCTGCAGAGAGCAGCAGTGTCTACTGAAGGCGTTCGGATGGATTGGACCTTTCACCTTTGCCCAACATGTCCTGCAGAAGATATGACAAGGCTATTGAAAGTATAGGAGCAGCTGCAGAAGCAACTGCCTGGGCATTGCTGGATTTCATCCAAAAGAGAGTATATGCCTTTTTCCCAGAACAGTTTTATGGCTGCACAAATATATACAGAAGTAAGTCTAGCTAACCAGTTAAAAATCATACAAATGGCTACTTTTAACAGAAAGGTGTGTGTATATAGTGATGGCCTATATAAAAATCTAGAGCTCCACTTGAGCAATGAACTGAAGGTAGGCACCATGATCTCTGCCTGCCAAAAGCAAAGACCTTAAAGTTGTGCAACTTACGCAATGATCATAAGATGGCCTGCTCCTCTCTTCAATCTTTGCTATGAAGAGTGCTTATCTGCAAAACCATCAAGCCAATCATCTGTCATATGCTGGATCCTAGCCACTTAAAATTAAGAATGTAAAGGTTTAAAGAGCCCTTTCAGCTATTATTAAACACTAATTTTACATACACAGAATAGCTTTCTTTTTTCCCTGCCATTTTATAGTATCCAACTATATATGCTGTCCCCTCCATATTTTAACTGCTAAAGGATATAAGCAGCGGTATCTTTGTACAATGTTCCTATTTCAACTATTTTAAAACAAATTGAAGGAAACCACTAAGCAATATTGGCTAGCATTTGTTTATCTGTGATTCATTAATGTGCCATGGATTCTGCAGTATAAAATCCTTCAATTTGGAAGTCTATCTTGACTTCCATTTTCCATCTCCAAAGCAAGTCTCATGTTTTGGCTTATTAGGAAGCTGTACACAGTATGACTACCACTAGTAATACTGCAAAAATCTTTTCAAAAAACAGTGTAATAAATAGACAAATGATAGTGACTTAAGGCTTTTTCAATATGCGGATTGTGAAGATTACGCACCTTTCTCTTCATTCTTCTAGCTCCCAGTTTTGCCCCACAAAATGTATAGAAAAGGCAAAAGGTCCAGCAAAGCAAAGTAGAATGATTGAATTAAACCCTTTGTCGCACCTGATGGAATCACTACTAGTGACTGCACCTCCAGAGCAACGTAACCATCTTACAAATGTAGAATACAAGCCAATAAACTACAATTTTAAGTATTATTTCCAATAATACGCAGTAGATTCACATTCTTTTCCTCTTATCATGTAAAATATAACAATTGTATGGAACAATATGGGAATAAACATCACTTCTGTCTCTTGTTCAGACATACAGTCAGAACCAGAAATATTGGAACAAGGATAACTGTTTTGGCACTTGGCCTCTGTACACCACAACATTGAAGTTGAAAGGAAACACACCCAGATGGGAGCGAAGTCAGGACTTTCAGTGTCATTCAAGAGGTTTGACAAAAGTGGGGCACTAACCATTCAGGAAGCACAGCCAGTGGCATTCACCCCCCCCCCATCGTTGGTGGCGCATAAAAATGGAACAAATGGCTGACAAGCAGTGTGTGGCCAGGTGTGGCCTGTTTCCTGGGTACCCCATGACCAATCAAGCAGATAAAAGGCCTGGAGGTGGTTCTGAGTGTTACTTTTGCATTTGGTAGCTGTTCACTGGAACTCTCAACATGAGGTCCAAAGAGGTGTCCATGAGAGTGAAGGAGGCCATCATTAGGCTGAGAAAACAAAATAAACCCATCAGAGAGAAAGCAAAAACATTGGGAATACAAGAGTTTGGAACATCCTGAAAAAGAAGGAACTAACTGGCAAGCTCAGCAACAGCAAAAGGCCTGGAAGACCATGGAAGACAACTAAAGGGGATGACCGCAGAATTTTGTTCATGGTGAAGAGGAACCCTTTCACAACATCTAGCCAGGTCGAGAATGCTCTTGAGGAGGTAGGCATGTCATTGTCAACATCTACAGTCAAGAGACAGCTTTATGAATGTAAATACAGAGGCTTCACAACAAGGTGCAAACCACTGTAACGCTCAAGAACAGAAAGGCCAGATTAGACTTGGCCAGCAAACACCTAAAAAAGCCTGCCCAGTTCTGGAATAAGATTCTTTGGACTGATGAAACCAAGATTAACTTGCACCAGAATGATGGGAAGAGAAAAGTATGGGGAAGGAAAGGAACAGCTCATGATCCAAAGCATACCACATCATCTGTCAAACATGGTGGAGGCAGTGTTCTGGCATGGGCTGCCAATGGAACTGGGTCACTGGTGTTTATTGATGACCTGACTGCTGGTAAAAGCAGCAGGATGAACTCTGAAGTGTATAGGGCTATACTTTCTGCTCAGATTCAGTCGAATGCTGCCAAACTGATAGGACGCTGCTTCATCTTGCAGATGGATAATGACCCAAAACATACAGCAAAAGCTACCCAAGAGTTTCTCAAGGCAAAGAAGTGGCATGTTCTTCAATGGCCAAGTCAGTCCCCTGCTCTCAACCCAATAGAGCATGCTTTTCACTTACTGAAGACAAGACTGAAGGCAGAAAGACCCACAAACAAGCAGCATCTGAAGGCAGCTGCAGTAAAAGCCTGGCAAGGCATTTCAAGGGAGGAAACTCAGCATTTGGTCATGTCCATGGGTTCCAGACTTCAGGCAGTCATTGCCTGCAAAGGATTTTCATCCAGGTATTAAAGGCAATTCTTGTTTGTAATGGTGTTGGTTTGTTCCATTACTTATGAGCCACCAACGATGGGTGTGTGTGTATGCCATTGGCTGTACTTCCTGAATGGTTAGTGCCCCACTTTTGTCAAACCCCTTGAATGACAGCTGAAAGTCCTGACTCTGCTCCCATCTGGGTATGTTTCCTTTCAACTTCAATGTGGTGGTGTACAGAGGCCAAATGCCAAAACAGTTATCCTTGTTCCAATATTTCTGGTCCTGACTGTATACAGAACTGAAAACCTTAAAAACATTCAATAAAAGCAATACAACAGATCAAAATGAAAAAATGTAACTGTGTACATAATTTATTTCTAAAATTAATGAACTTAAAAATTTAAATGGAAAGTGATGAAGGGAAGAGGTTTCTAACCCTCCATTCATATTGAACCTTTCTTCCATTGCACTGATAAAATCATGAAGTGCACTTTCATAAATCCAAATAACTAGGATTATAATTTTATATTGAGTTTTGGGCTTCTATAGAAAGATAGTAATCTCAAATTGAACAGTAAAGGCAGAGATTTGACTTAACACACTTTTTAATATCTATACTGTAATGAAGAAACCTCTCAAAACTAAGAGACCAATCTTCTGTAACACAATATATTTTTACAGATTAAAAATTTCCTTAAAAATAATCTATTTTTCAGCTAAACCTTTTCATTTAGATGCCACAGTTTACTAAGTGCACATACAAAATCTCTAAATGGGAAAATATTGAATAAAGTGCCCAGAAGGTAATTCCTATTAAATCAAACACTGCACATTCTTAAAGCACTGGCAAAGAGAATAACACAACTTTAAATACAAAAATACTGCAAGTTAACACCAACATGTCATAGTAGGTTTTGATGCTGGTTCCAAGTGAACTGTATTATCTGGTAACTGACAAAGCATGAGTGGCTTGTGGCTCTTTAGCTTATGAGCCAGTGTCATAAATATGGCTTCCACATGATCACTGTCATTTGGGGTTTTAGCAGAAGTTTCAAACAGCGGCATACCATGAGTGTCAGCAAATTTCTGAGCCATGTCTGTAGGCACCTGAATTGCATTCCTCAGATCGCATTTGTTTCCAACCAAAATCCGGGGTATATCACTGGTGAGCAAGTGTTGTTTGCACTCTTCAATCCACAGTGGCAAACTCTGAAAGCTGGCAATATTTGTCATATCATATACAAACACAACTGCATGTACGTTCCTGTAATAATGCTGCACCATGCTCTTCCTAAATCGTTCCTGTCCTGCTGTATCCCAGAGCTGGATCTAGAGGTTGGAAATGAAGGAAAGGGCATAAGACAATAAAACAAACAAACAAACAAACAAATGCAAGCTTCAAAAGGACAACACATTATGGTATATTTATACAGCAGTACCTGCCTAAATAAAAATAACATATTTTCACGATAATTTATTTTAAATGCCCTTCTTTAGTTTTTAATGTTTTTCTAAAGGTCTGGAGTGATGAAGCTGTCTAGATTTCTGGAAAGAAGCTGTTCTACAGGACATTTATTTATTTCTCAAATTTTTGCTACTGTCCATCTCCCGCCTCCCCCAAGAGGGACTCTGGGTGGTTTACAATAAGTTAATCAATTAAACATTAAAAATAGTAATCATAAATAATGCATAAAATATAATACAATAGAAAAATAGAAAAACAAAAATCCAGATGGCTACAAAAGATCGTAAAAATGAGGGGAGCACTACTCTAAGGTGCCAGCCATCCCCAGGAATGGCCACCCCCTTCCCCACCCCAAGCATGGTGGCAGACCCAGGTCTTCAGGGACTTCCAGAAGGTCAGGATGGATGGGGCTTGCTTCTGGACCAGCTGTAGCTTCCTGTGGCACAGGAAACTTCAGCATCCCAGTCTAAGATAGGCCCATTGAATGGGTAGTATCTAATTGCAAGGACCAGAATATAAAGCAAATCAAAGCCAAATTAAAGATCAAAACTAACATTCTGAATTTTACCCAGAAGTCTGTCTGTAGCCAATGCAGAGCTTGCAGCACTGGGTTTATATTAGAATTGCAACTTCTTCCTGACAACAAACAACCTGCTGCATTTTGGACCAACTAGAGTTTTGAGTAGTTTTCAAGGCAATTCCATTAGAGCGCATTTCAGTAATTTAACCAGGAATTGACAAGGCCACTGTTGCTAGAGCCTTCTTTTCTAAGAACGGGTACAACTGGCACATCAGCCAAAGCTCAACAAAAGCACCCCTTTCCTGGTCTTGTTTATCCAACACCAAGTTGCAGATGTGCTTCTTCTGGGGGAGAGCTACCCCTTTCAGTGTTACTACTGGAGAGTGTGCAATATGGTTTCTGCAAATTAACAACTCCTGGTTACTCCTCTGTGGCATGGCTCATGGGTAGATCGCCCTCAACCCACTACCCCTGACTAGAACTCTTCTCTCAGAAAGGAGTACAAATGCTGCAAACACTGCACACAGCTCCCAAACCTCAGATATTTTGACAACTTATCTCTGGGAGTTGGGATTTTCTCCACTCACAAGTATAAAAGCTGCAAAAAGAAATCGAATACATAATAGCTGAAGAACAAAGAAAGGTGTTTTTGCCCAGTACTCTGCCTAATATCAAAAAGCTGAGTAGATCTCATCACACCCAAATATCCTTCTAGGTGACAAAAGAAAAAAACAAATCTCAGGAAGATTGTTTGTTTGGCAGTTTCACAGTAACAGCTGTTGGTTGGTACTCTCTCACATTTTACGTTTTACGATTGTTTTTAATTTATTTAATTTGTTTTTAATGGCTTTTGTTATTATTTTTGTTGTTTATGTATTTATATATTTTTGGGGGGGGTTGTTTTTTAACTCCGTGAGCCACCCAGGGTCAGCTATATGAGATGGGCAGCTATATAAATTAAATAAATAAAAAACAAATAAAACATAATACATTTTAAAAATTGGAAATTACTGATTTATTTACATCTTTGACTTAAGTTGTAATTGCAACAAGTTGTCTTTTGAAAAGAAACACTTTTCTTAGGCTTGGCTGTAGGTCCTTATACATTCCCTTTTATCCAGTAATTCGACTCGTAGCTGCTTTGTGCATTCTTGGGGCAAATACAGTGGTAGACAATAGAAAAGGAGTCCCACAGATTATGGTAACTTTAGGGTGCTATCAGTGAAAACAGACTGAGAGCCACTGCACTAGATGATTTTGCCCATGTCACCGTATCAGTTTTCGCTTCCCAGTAATACAAAATTTCTCATCTCTGTTGAAGAAAGCACAACATTCTTCATGGAAAAAGGTGAGAACACCATTAGAACCAGTTGCCTTTATTTTTCCATCATATGACATAAACTTGTGTCATCCCTACATAGCACAATAAGGGCTATCAGTGGAATCATTGACTCCCATTTCAAGGTTTATGATCTTCGTCACCCTGAGCCAAACCGGGGGTCCCCGGACCACCGGAACTTTTCCAACTCCAAGTCTCATCAGCCCTACCGAACCCGGCCGACGGCGAGGCAGGACGGGGACCGTAGTCCACCGAGAGAGAAACAGAGGCGGCCACAGCATTTGCTCACCTTGATTCTCTCCTCGTCGATGTCGACGGCTCGCTCGCGGAAGTCTACCCCGATGGTCGCTTCCGTGCGCTCGGGAAAGCGCCCCGCGCAGAAGCGGTACGTGAGGCACGTTTTCCCCACGTTGGAGTCCCCGATCACGATGATCTTGAAGATGCGGGAGCGCGCGGGCGGCAAGGACCCGGGGCCCGCGTGGCTGCTCGACAGACTCAGCTCCAGCGATGACTCCACGTCGGCCGCCATCGGCGGACACTGCCTCCTCCCTCTGCAAGGTCCTCAGGCCCGCCCGGCAGAGGAGGAAGGCGGGCGGCGAGAGAAACTCGGCCCGTGGTTCAAAGCTTCCCTCTCCGCCCACGGCCGGACGAGGTCGCCGCCAACACCGCCATCCGTACAGCCGCGCAAGGGCGGGAGTGCAGGGGCGGCCCGCACCGGGCCACTACGCTCCTGGCAAGGACAACAATCGGCGTAAGAGCGGCGTCCCTTTCCCCCTCCTTACTGGAAAAACGAGCGCGATTCAGCCTAAGATACCGCGAGAAGTGGGGGATGGGGTTGAGATGCCCTTCGCCCGGAAGATGGTGGCGTTGTGGCGATCCGGGGTAAATGCCTGGCGGAGAGATGCGGGTTGCAGAGAGGTTTGGCTCCCTTCTCCCATCTGCTGCTATAGAGCAGCATTGCTACCCGTGTGCTGTTGAGCTCGAGCGCCGCCAGAAAGAGAAAGCGTTAACTTTGGGGAGGTAATATATGGGTAGAAGGAAATAAATCAATACTTCAGTAGTATTTAGGCGTAGGTTCAGGTGACCTTGGAGAGGTGACTAATGCTAAGGGACTGTATTTTTAGTAGGCAGTGGTTCGTAGTGGTTACATCTAGCCTCGAAATCAGTTGTGGCCAGCAGCGACTGCAATGCCTTCGTGGCTTTTCGGCAAATACCGAAATCACAAAATTAATCCACAAAATTTACTGTGAAAAGTATTATACAGAATTTAACACAGTATGTAGCCTATTGCACACCAACACCGGATCTGTGATAGACTCATGGTAGCACAAAGGTCTGGCAATTTACTATCAAGGACCCTAATCAGCCCTTACAACAGCCTTTCTCAACCTTTTGATCCTGGAGGAACCCTTGAAATATTTTTCAGGCCTCTGGGAACCCCTGCACATCCAGGCTCAAATATAGGCTGGAAGTTACAAAATTGTATTTGTTTCATATGTAGGCCTGTATATAAGCATTAACAGTGTTCTTAAACAAAAAATAAGGAATGAAACTTACCTCTTTAATGTGAAGTTGCCCGAATTCAAAATAATTTTTTAAATAAACCATGATCTCCCAGGGAACCCGTGACTCTTGCAGAACCCTGGCATTCCAGAGAACCCTAGTTGAGAAACCCTGCCTAATAGTGATGTATTAGTCCTTGAGCAGGAACAGTTTTCCTCCTCATTCCACTTTTCTTTCACTGCAGAAAGAGCGAAAAAAAGAGCCTTCCTTCCAAACAGAGCATGTAACTTTAATGTAAAATAGTAAATCCTTAAATAAAAAATGGACTTCCTTCGTTAAGCTCAAGTCCTGGTGACTTACTGAACATGCTTACGTTGTTTTCTTGGCAACATCATGCTTTGCCATTTCTTTCTGGGATGCTCTTCTCAATACAGAATTTACAGTACTTCACAGGGATATTCTGATGGTCTTTATTGGAACCAGCTCTGACCCTGCGTAGCTTTCTGAGATCAGCCAAGATTGGTTAAGTACTGCCACCTGGCTGGACAGTAAACCTGTTTCACTACTCAAATCTTAAAAAGTGTAACAATCCAAAATCTTAATCTTTTAATCATGATTTGCACATAGCCACAATGACAATATTTGTACTTATCAGAGCCGTAGTGCAGGAATCTAAAACTTAAAAAGGATTTTATACTTGAGCACCAAAACCTTCCACTACAACTTTAACACATCCATTCTTATCAGTTGTATATGAAAAAAAGTTAACTTTTAAACTAGGGTTTATTTTCCCTATGAAAGTGACTAAATATCATACAAGTGTTATCAAGAACGGAATTCTTCCTATATATACCATATTTATCTGACGAGATAACTTTGAATTTAATTCAACCCCCTGCTTCCCAGGAATATTAGATAATAACACAAGATGATCATGTCGTTTTAAATTACTTTGGGAAATCTAGTCTTCCTTTCAAATAAATAATAGTATTACAAACATTCAGTATTTGTTTGTGCAGTCATGGAAAGAAATATAGCATAATTTTTCATCTGCCCCTTTTCTTTCTGCAGTTTTAGAAAAAAATGTTATGAAGCCTTAAGGACTATTAAAAAAATCTAAGGCATTTATAGTGGATAGTTTGAAACTCATTGATAAATTTGTCTGTCTTGATGAAATTGCAGGCTATAAAAAGTCTAGGCTATAATACACCCCACTGTTCTTAGTATAAAGAAAATGACAACTTGAAAAGAGTTATTACAGAATTTCTGATATCTGATCATTTTTTGGTTACTAACTACCATTGGAGGAAGAAAAAGAAAGGCTTCAGATTAACTCTGATGTAAAACCTCACCTGTTGTCAGAATGGTTTTTAGCTAAAAAAATGCAGAATGGTTGCAGTGTAGTTTCATGGCCACAGGCAGTATTTGTTACTGTGCAATAACAGTTAAGAACAAAATTGTATCACCAACCAATCATAATAATAAAGTTACCAAGATTTTTGAATGGATAGGCTTTACCTTTGAATCTCATTTTGTATTAATGCAGTTAATACAGCATCTTTTGGCTAATCACAGAAAAGATTTTCTCAGATATAATGGGCCCATGAAAATGAGGGAGTGATTAATCCCAGGGTCCACACAATTTTTGTTAGATGCACATATATCAAAAGATGAAGGTTCTAGAATGATCAGTCAATACTTATCTTTTAAATTGTTCTTATCACAGAAAGAGTAATGATATCTCTAAAGAGATGTACAACAATGAAAACCACAAAGTGTTAGCTGTTCTTTTTTTTCAGACTGGCAGTAGTTTTAAACACTTCCTACACTATACTTTAGATTTCTGATTGCAAATTTGATAATCTGTATAAATTCTTGTTACCCTTGTAGGGATATATTTCACCGAGGTATTTATTACTAATTTGAGCACCCATGATTGCCAAGTTGCAAGTTATTGTTCACAACGGCAGCCATTGTGGTTAGCTTTATCGGAGAAGGAGCGCAAGAAGGGGAGTAGTGTCTCCAAACACTGTCGCATTATGCATTGTGGGATTTCACCAACACTAATATAAATCTTTTATGATAATAATATATTACACTGAACTTGTACTACATCTCCTGACAGCAGTTTTCAAATTCTATAATCACACAACTCTTTTTCAAAACATTTTATTGCATTATATTTGGTACCTTATGTTTGACAAAGGAAATTACATCTGTAACTGCAGGGATAAGAAGCTGGTCTGTTATTGAAAAAAAAATCTTGGGCCCGTTAAAAGTTACAAAGTCATGTGCTTGCCTGAAACAACTGAGCAAGAAATATATTCTTAGAAATGTAGGGCTTCAAGTATTACAAACTTGTGACACTGTGGAAAAGTTCCAGAGGTATCTAAACTGCAGCACTTTTTTTTTCCTGCATAACGTGAACAAGGCCTGCTGAGGTTTTAAACAATTAGTCTCTCAATCAGTCAAATTGGTAGTCAGGAGTTCCTCTCTTAAAAATTTCAAGCCATAGTTAAATTCTTTTATATTTTCACTGTACGTGAAAACTACATGCTGTCTTTCTAATGAGTTGGTGCCACATCACAGTGCATAATTTCATTTGTTCTTGCATTACAGTTTTTTTAAAAATTAGCCAACAATGTTGTCATGCTCATCTCCTAAACAGCAATTTATTTATTTTTTCAAAACTGAATTAAAAGAAAATATATTCTAACCAGTTCCTTCATTTAAAAACTGTGGTGCAAGAACACCAAACTGATCACGTGCAGTGAATTTCGGAGACACAACAAGCTTATTGAACACCTTATGTTTCGTTATTTTGCTTCATATTTTAAGTCCCAGTCTCTACAACAACATGAAATATGTGTTGCAGGTTTGCTTGCAAATATTGATTCACATTGCATACTTCGAAAGGGTAGAATCATCTCTGTATCAAAATCAGTCAGATGCTAAAGCCCCAACAACTTTTTGTGCTCAGTGAAAAGAATCCAGTGCTAAAACAGCATTTCTGCTGTCTGAGATACTTATCTCAACAAGACAAATTTAAAGTAATATTTCTGCCACACACCTGCTCCAATGGGGTGTTAAGCCTTCAGATTCCATATAAATTAGTTTAAAAATGGGGTATGTAGATAAGGGTACTTTTCAATTTTAGCAGTGCTTAGCTTTTCTTTAATTTTCTTTAATTGAGCCATCTATTTCCAGCAATATGTTACTTTATATTATATACTTTCGTCAGCAGGATAAAAAAAGTAAAACTTTGAAGGCAACTTTTTTTTTCTTCTTCCATTCTCTGTAGGTTAGAACAATTCAGCAGGTGCGTGACAAAAATATTATACACCAGATACAGTCCAAAATCATTCCACTCCTTTTAAAGTTCATATTTCATTGGCCAGTTCTTCAGTTTCTGCAGATATATCTCCATTAACTGTGATCTTCATATCCTCTTCATATCCAGGGGGCATAAAAGCCAAAGCATATGGGAAAAGCTTATGACAATTTGCTCTGTACATTTCAGCTGCTTCTTTACAGTCTCCAAGGCTACCATCATTCAATGCTTCCAATACTTCCATGCATGTCTAAAGGAAGAAAAATGTGTGTTTTAAAAGATCCTGTATTTCAACAATTGAAATAATTGCTAGTTCTGTTTTCATAAAGATGTTTTTGCATACTGTTATCTAAGGCTTAGATAACATTGTGCTCCCTAGAAAATTACTAAATGTTTACTAGTTCTCTGGGCTATTTTATTTGAAATTTGAAAAAGCTGAAGCTGAAAGCAAGATAATAAATAATTGTTTATATCAAACAAATTTACCTGAAGATTTCTGTTTGCTAGAGATTCATCAAGTGAAGTTGCCAGTTCCACAGCTCTTTTCTGGCTTGTAGGATCCAAATAGTACACCATTTTGGCAGCTAAAAGCAGAAACAAAAATACCCGTCCACACACACATTTAGATAAGTATAATATTGAAACAGTATGTATTGAATTTACTTTTACATTCAGCTATTCTAAGCCTTCTGCAAGAAAAGCTCTCCTTTGTCCATGTTCTCACCAACTATAGACTCTTAAGCATGTAGTCATTCCTCAAAGCAAACCTGTTTAAGATCAAAATAGGAATCACATTACTTGACCTTACACAAGAAAAGGAGTGCTGACTAATTTTTTATTTCACCTCTATCTATAAAGGCTTAAGCTTAGATAATAAATGTCCTTTTCTGAGAAGGACTTTAATTTGTTGCAGCTCCCATTGCTAGAGCGGAGGCAGAGAGTGTTTGTTCAACTACCACCTCCATGTTATTCCAGGAGATACTCCAACCATCCAGAGCAGATTTAGAGTGCAGGGTGCTGCAGCATTAAGGAAGAACAGATCAAGAATGACTCTCACTTTTGCCAGCAAAACTATCCTGTGAACAGAGCCCCACTGAAAATACTTTGGGATAATACACAATACTCACCCTTCCACATAATGCATATATCATCATGATAGATTACAAACCAAAATGTAGCTGTTTTATTAGTCTTGGGCACCAAATTCTCTTAGCAGTTTACAATAAATACATAAAACCAAGATTTAAAACACATTTACAATATTTAATTAAATGCCTAGTCAAACAGATGCATTTTTATGGCCTCTTACAGCTGAAGAAGAGATCAATACCATCAACATGAAGTACTTCCAAAAACATGGACTGGTTACAGAGAAGGCTGAACCAGTGGTGTTCCTGGGGGTGGGGGGCAAGATGGTAGGACTAGCAGAATGATCAGTACCCCATCTGTTTTGTATGTGCACGTGACATGGACTTGTCAGAAAGCACATGGAAGCTCTGTGTTGCTGCAAACTTCAAATAACCTCAATGACCAGAATGGCAAATTATATAGAATGAGACATTATCTCAGGTAATCTAAAATCAAGTCTGTACAGGGCTTCAAGACAGCAGTTTGGAAAATGTTCTGAGCAGAAAACTGTAGGGTTACAAGATCTGGGCTGTAAAAAATCCAAGCAATCACTAGATGGCCGCAAAGAGATAAAAGTTTTGCGTAGCTCTTTATGGCCATCTAGTGATTGTGATTTTGCAGCTCAATCTGGTCCTATCTTATCTCAAAAGCTGGAAAAAGGTTCTATACACATGCAAAACCTACACAGAAGCTTCTCAGGGCTTTGGCAAATGCTTAGAACCCTTTTCTGATTTTTTGCAAGAATACAAGGATGCCTTGCACCATCTCCTTGCTTTGATGAAAAGAAGGAGATGGTCATTCTTGCACTAAGAATCTCTTTCCTGTGATAAATTTAAATCACCTTGCACAAGCCAATGTATACCTCTACTTAAAAAATAATAAATCACTTTGTATATTATCAGAAATGCAAATTGACAGAAATCGATTTCATTTATAACATGACTGTGAAATGATGTCTAATTTATTATTAGTACTACATAGCTGGGAGCACAAAGCACAGTTGCTCACTGTTTCTTTGGTAATGAGTATATTTTCAACCTCCACTAATTACAAAAATGTCACATAATTTGTTACTCTGAGCTTCATTTATGGGTTTCTTACAGCCTCTTTGGAAAGTTAACTATGAGGAAAGATGATTACAAATGATTTAATGGAAGTATTGTTTTTAATACTTCAACTGAAACTTCACATTTCTGACTTCAGAATACCTCTCTCAGTATCCAGCTGTGTTCAAATTATTAAGGGTACCTATTGCATTATAAGATCTTGCTAACTATTTTCATTCTATTTTTGCCAAACCTATGTGTGTTGTATCATTTGACTGGCTACTTCTCAAAAACAGGTCTTTAATTTTACTGTTTTTGCATCAAGTTATAATGCTACATGTCTTTTATGATTTTGAAGAATCAATACATTTCAATTCTAATATTACAAATAAATATGTGAACTAAACACTGGGTAATTTCTTTGCAGAGAAATATGTTTAAATTTGAGACAGCATTCAAACATCTGATTCTTCATTTGCACCTGAAAGAATACTTACTGAACAGAATATTAATATGATACTAATTAAAAGTAACAAAAGAGCCAGCATGGTCCTGGATTAGGAGTGGAGAAACCCAGGTTTTAGCCCTCCCTCAGGCATGGAAGCCAGCAGACCTTGGGCCAGTCACTCCTTCTCCAGCCCAAATCAGTGTCAGGCTCTGCAACAAACCTTCAGATAAGCGAAACCCCTCATTACATCACACCCTGATAGCACTGCTATCAGAACTAGATGAGCACAGTACAAAAACAAGCACACCCTGCAACCATGTGGGACAGACACTAGGAAGAACAACAACTGATTAAAAAACTGGTGTGTAGGATGAGGGCAAATCATCCTAAAAATCCCAAGGCAGACTTAAATACAGAGTAAAGTACATACCAGACAATCTGTGTGGTAGTGAATCATAGTGCTGTTTAAGGAAAGTTTCATTGAAGTTCTTTGGATTAGTTGCCCCAAAAAGTCGGTTCATTTCTTGATTCAACACCGTCCTGACTGTTTCTGGTAGATCTTTACTTTCAGAAACTATAATATTACGAACATAGAATTAATTTCAGGAGAATCTATTAGGCTTTAATAGCTTAAGATTTGGTACGTTAAGCTGAACAAACTTCAGATTGTTTTGTGGTGTCTAACAGAATACAAGAAACCTATTTACTCCATTATTAAGTAGGCTGGTTTTATTTTTATCATTAAAAATAATGATATCAACAAAGAACTAGCTTATAATGAGGCAGATCATTCATCTAGCTAGCCCAGTATTGTTTATTCTAAAAGGCACTGGCTCCCCTGAATGTTATGTTTGCTTGCAACTCAAGATACCTTAAAACAGAAGACAGCAAGGAATGGACATGGTGCCTTCTGAATGATAAGCACAGGCTTTATTGTTCAGCAATGGTTCCACACCCAGCAAAAATATACCAACTTACCTACATAATTTTAAATTCAGATACCATTTGATTTCTGTATAATTTGTTGCTGAATACAAATTTCATAGGGATTGTGATAGATGTTTTTGTAATTTGTAAATGCTGGTAAGAACTGCATGTTTAGTGAGGACAAAAAATATTTATACATAACTGAGCAAAGAAACTGGATTTGAGAGAACTCTGACAAACATTTGGGATTAGTTAGATTCTTTTAAATCGAGATCTCAAAAGGTGTAGTAAAGAGCTTTCCAGCAATCTATCCTTGCAACTAAGCTCAGTCCAATTGTTCTTTCTGTTAATATTCCTGTATTTTATCAAATACTCTGGTTCAGTAAACTGCTAAGCACTGTGTAAACTGTATTTATTAAATGAATTTGCAGATATAAAATTGAATTATTTTTTAAAATTACTACTTAGTACTTCATTTAAAGGATAAATTGAGTAATAGAGGCAATAGAAATATACATAGCACTATTTTTAAACTGAGTTTGTTACACTAAGTTATACAGTCATACACATTTCTAACTGCCTAAAGTATATTTTATCACACTATGCAAATCCTCCTGTCATTTTAAATAACTCAATAATTAGTAAAAAAACCCCATATGTATCTGAATAAATTCATTATTCATTTCCTCATTAGCAACAGATGATTACATCTGTCCCAGATGTTGACTGCTAGATCACAAAAGATAGATTCATACCACTGCTGAAGAGGTGTATCATACACTCATGAAGCCATGGATGACTAGGATCAATAGCAAATGCTCTCTTCACAGACTGTAGCATAAGAAGAAATTTTTCTGTATGAGACAAAATTACAAAATATTCTCTGTAATCAGGAATACAAACAGAACATCCAATTATGTTTTACAGTGTAAATACAATTTGAAATTATAATCGTTAGAATAAACACACACATCCTGAATGTGTTGTCAGTGCAAATCATATATCTCGTAGCTGGTGAAATATGGGCAATTGTAGGTTGGCTTACAACGTTGTCTCTGCACAGGTCTTGGCTTGCACAGAATAAGGTAAACATGCATATGGTAAAAGTGGACTTTGCTTATGGCATACTGGCCAAAACGTACCTAAACTGACAGGTACCCTCTTAGTATTACCACCGAATACTGCTTGTGGCACAGCTTTAACCAAGACAAGGTTAAGGGGATTCTTTACTCAGATACACAGCACCCACCAATATCTCAGGTGGAGTCAATAAAACTATATTTAAATGTAAAATCATTATCATTAAATGTTTTGAAAATTAACAAGATCTTAAAGAATCTATCAAATGTTACAAGAACTTAGGTGTTATTTGGCTAGTCAGACCCTAATTTTCCTATTCGATTTTCCTATTTTGATTTTTTACTTGTGAGAGTTGCTGACATCTGCTTAAGCTGTGGTGATTAATATATACAAAATAATACTTAAACAGTAATATAAGAAAAAATACTGCAGATTTTATTTAATTACCATAATATTTTTAAATTGAAGATAATTTTTAAATAGTTGGGAAAGGTTTGATACTGTACACATACACATTTATATTCTACTAATTCAAGGCAAACCAAAAAAGTACGGCGTAAAGAAAATGGGTAGATACATATTCTTTCCAAGTTCTGCATGAATCTCTTTAGAAAGATGAAAACACACCACTGTTCATTCTTATGCTACAGTATTTTCCATTTACCTTTCCTGAAGTAAATTTCAAAGGCAAAAAGATGGGTTTCTATTTTGTTCTTCACCAAATTCTTCAATGGAGTTAAAAACTTAATAGCTTCTTCCAAAGGTGCTTCAACCTAAAAACGGGGGTGGGGGGTGGGGGTGGTGTTTCGCAAAAATTAAAAAAAAATCAAGGAGATCAAAATACCTATTGGATATGAATGGTCATTCTATCTATCTATCAATCAATCAAAAAAAACTAGAGCCTCTTAGTTCTTAAAGTTCTTAATACCTAATGTCACCAAGTTGAAGACACACACAGAGTCATGACCCAAATCTAGTCCTTCTTCCTTGTTAAGTGATAGCTGCCATTCATTGCTATTGGGGAAAAGTAGTGTGGTGGGAGAAAATGTGTAAATCCTTTAGAACTATCTTTGACCCTGCAGTACACTGACTTACAATGGGACCAGAGTTTTGTTTTATTTTATTTTATTAATCAAATTTATCACCGCCCATCTCCTACAAAAGGGACTCTGGGCAGTTTACAATAAAACATAAGTAAAAAGCATATAAAACTATAAAATAATATAATGCATAATAAAATATATAAATATAGTGGGAACCCGATGGCTAAAAGTTCTCTATAATTCGCAAGCAGAGCAGGGTCCTTCTAAGAGACTAGCCATCCCCAGCAATTTAACTCCTACTACCAAATAGATCAGGTGAAACAAAGAACACATAAAATACAATGTACTGTATCATGTCTTTATTGAATACCTTGAGCCAACATGCACTATGTATTGGGAAAAAAATTATAAAACCCCAAGATAATCAACTCTTTTAAGGGTGTAAGTTGTGTCAAATGTTCCAATCAGTGAGCTGACATCTGACATCAGGTGTGAATTTGAGAGGCCCTTATTTAAAAAAAAAAAGTTGGTTGCTACCATCACGTCTACTCTTCAGTGGAAGCAAATCATGACCTAATCAAAAGAGTTTTTGTTTCTCATAAGACTGGAAAGTATATTATCAGGCAGATAATTGAGGAAAATGAATTCCATTATATGCTAAAGATCACCTGGATGATCTAGCAGGCTAGAGGACAATTCTCTGTGGACAGATGAGATGAGAGAGGACCTTTGGACATTAATAAGAAACTTTATGTTTGCAGAAAATGAAAAAGGGCATTCCAATAAAACTCATCCTGGTAGTGAAGCACAGCAGAGGGAATATCACTGTTTGGAGCTGCTTTGGAATCTCAGGATCTGGACAGTTCATAGTAATCAAGGGAACAACAGATTCTGGAACTGTACCAGCAAATTCGATCTTAGGATATCCATCTGTGAGCCAAAGTTTAAACATATGTGGCTTGTGTAACCTGACAATGATCCTAAACACACATGTGAATCTATGGCACAATGGCTGAGGTGAGACTAATTTCACATTTTAGAATAGCCAAATAAAAATCCCAACCTTCACCCAACTAAAATTGGGGCAACAGTTCATGCAAGACATTCCCAAAGGATCAACAGGTTGAAGCAGTTCATGACCCAAACACCTTTAAATAGATGGGCAGGATTGATGAAAAGGTACTGGAAACGGTTGAAGTCATTCTGCTAAAGGAGGTGACACCAATTACAAAATTACCATACATTTTGTAATAAAGGCAGTGAATGTTAGCTTAATAAAAACACGACACAGCACAGTATTTTGTGTTTTGTTTGTTTAACCAGAATCTTTTTAACTATTAACTCTTAGATGAAGTTCACATCACAAGTTAGAATATGGCACAATTACAGAACCTTTTAAAGGGTTTACAAACTTTCACCACTATAAGGTGCTGTTTAATTCTTATGTTGTGGTGAGAGAAAAATCTAGTCTCCTGATACTGTTCTTCAATTACAGGGGTTTCTACAGGTGAGGAGATTTATAATATATACTACTTCTATATTTTATAATTTATATGCATTGTCCATATACTGTAAAAACATTTGTGCTTATTTCACCAGCAGATGATAGCTGTAGGAATACTGCTTATTTTATAAAAATTAAGAAAATCACAAAGGTGTTACAGTACTATGTTCATATCCCAGGGGAGAACCAGAGTTTGGTTGGGAAAGTGTTAGCTGCTTGAGTAATCAGACAATGAACATCTACCTTGCCAGTTCACAGTGAGGCCATTAATACAAAACTGAAAAAAGTCTGTGTCTTAAACTGAAAGAGGTAGGAAAGTGAAAGGAATCCTGTTGAGATTTCTATTCTCCTTCAACTGTCTTAAGTTTTTTTTAAAACGTGGCCCCCACCCTGTGGAACAGCTTTACCCTCACCCCTGATATTCAGCAAGCCCCCACCCTTCTAGTCTTCCAGAAGGCTGGCTCTTCTCCCAAGCATTACGGTGAAGCTGGAGCCCTGTGATTGTGATGGTTTATGTACTGGGGAATGTTGTTTTAGGGTGTTATTTTTTTTATATGTTGGTTTTTACTACTTCTTTAATGTTTTTATTGTTCTTGTTCTGAGCTGCCCAGAGTAATGATACATAAAATGGGCAGCCATATAAGATTCATAAATAAATAAATTAGTTAGCTGCCAAGAGCTTGATAGGTGTTGTCAAAGTTCTCACTTGGTTGTAATAATTCAACACATTGGTATCTTTCTTCTTCCATGTTATTTCAAAAAAAGCAAAATCTGACTCAGAAGTTTGATTATTACATTATTTTCACTCCCATATCAAATATATATATATATATATATTTCAAATTTCTGTCACCGCCCATCTCCCCCCAAAGGGGGACTGGGCAGTTTACAACAAAATAAACAATTTAAAATCATAAAACTAAATTTACAATGCAAACTATCATTATAAATAGATAGATATAAGATCCATTGTGGCAAAAAGCTCTCATTCAATGGGGAGGGCACTACAGTGCCAACCACACCCAGGAAGAGCCGTTGCCCTTCCCATCCCAGGCAAGGCAGCAGAACCAGGTTTTCAAACTCTTCTGGAAGGCTGGGAGCGAAGTTACCTGCCTCACCTCTGGGGTCAGACTATTCCAAAGGGCGGGTGCCACTGCAGAGAAGGCTCGCCTCCTGGGCCCTGCTAGATGAAATTCCTTTGTTGATGGGGTCCATAGCATGCCATCTCTGCATGACTGGGTGAGACAGGATGATATGATGGGGATGAGACGGTCCCTCAAGTACCCTGGACCCATGCCATGTAGGGCTTTAAAGGTGATAACCAAAACCTTGAATTGAACCTGGAAGCAGACCTGCACCCAGTGCAGCTCGCGGAGTGGTGTCACATGTGCCAATCTAGAGGCACCAATAACTACCCGCATGGCCGCATTCTGGACCAATTGAAGCTTCCGGATACTCTTCAAGGGTAGCCCCATGTAGAGCGCATTGCAATAGTCTATATGGGAGATGACCAGAGCATGAGTGACTGTTTGGTGGGCCTCTCACTCCAGGAAAGGGCGTATTATAGTAAGAAGCCTCTAGCTTCAAATGTTTCACCATACTATCAAATATTGATCTGTCTTTGGAAGCTAACATTCTAGTGCAGGATTATCGATCTCCAAGATCAGTGTCTTTTTTCTAAACAAGAAAAATTTCTTAACTCTCCAGAATTAAGTATGTGATTACAAATTTCTTCCTGATATCGTTGTTTTAAAAATAAGCAAGTTTTTTAAAAAGTTGCATAAATCTAATGATTCTTCTAACAATTCAAATAAATGATTCTGCTTGAACCATTATTCAAGGAAGCTCAATTACAGTAGTTTCTGTTACATATATCATGCTATAAGAAGGTAAGTATACCTTCTTTTTTGTTTTGTTTTCAGGGTTTCCTAGGTCCCACATAGTCCCTCATTTCTGCCTCAATATAAAGATACAAAAAACTACAAAGGACAAACTTTGTGGCCTATTCTTATACTGGCCTTACTTTTCTATATAAATATTCAGAACTGCCACTCCTCAGTTAATGATCTAACTTATTAAGTATCTCAATAATACCAGAAAACTATATCAGGTTCTGTAAGATCTGTGACATGCCTTGTTGCAAAAGTATGTGTCCAGATGTGGACTGAAATCATTATTTCTAGCTGAGTGGCCAAGCAAAGGATTATTGAATAGTCACTCTCAAAGTGATATACTACAAAATATTTTTAATACAGTGAAACCTCAATTTAGCAGATATTAACAGAACAAATTTCTACAGCAATGTACAGCATTTGCCTCAACACGTCATTTGCATAATGAAGTCATTATGTAAATGATGTACTGGAAATCACTGCAATGATATACTTTCATATTTAACAGACATCTGTGAATAATCCACAATTACAGCATTAAAATGAGATTTCAATGGAGTTCTGTAGAAATGTATGTGAAGCCATTTAACATACTGTAATTTGGTACCTTTGCCAATTTCTCAGGAATAAGCTCTTCTTTTGGCCCTCCAATCTCTTCATCATCATCATCTTTTTTCTTTTTCTGGTTTCGTTGCTGCTTCTCTTTTTCAGCATTCTTTTTCTCCTCTTCTAGTTGAGCTTTTTTCTGAGCTCTCCTCTGCTTATTACGTAGCTTCTTTAACTCTTTATCAGACATATTTGCTTTATAAGAAAAACACATTTGATTGTATATTAAAAAATCCACTTTTTATCTAGTTTTCAAATTTTGCATCTATTAAGTTTTCTAGTCCAAGTCTTTCAAGCTCAAAATTAAGTGACTTGAAAGTACATGTAACAAACTACCTAATTGTTTTATAATAACTTTATTAAATTTTAAAACAAAGAGATAAAATCTAGCAGACACTAATAAAGGAGAACAGAAGTGCAGGAAAAAAAGGACAGAAATAGAAAAAGGAATAACTCCTGACTTCTTTTACAATAGATATAAGTAAAACTTACATTAAACTCTTACTCTAAGGTTACAACATAGCACCCATTTTTTCTATTGTCAATTACCTAATTTGATCTTCTCCAAAGTACTTGTACTGTTACCCTTTAGTATCAGCCTTTTTGAGGGAGGGGGTGGTTCTGCCTGTCTTGAAGGAGGCAGAAGTACACACCTTTCTCAAGAAGCCATTATAGGACTCAACAGTCCTGGGCAATGTTTTACCTTTCCTTTTAAGGTTGTTAAAAGTCCCTGGATTATCTAGACCTCTTCAGTCAGGTTTAAGTACTGAGGCAGCATTTGATTGTGCTTGTTCATGATCTCTGGAAGAGTCATGACAAGGGTGGTGCAACCTTCATCTTACTTCCCAAGAGGACCGGAGGGGGGCATTGTGTTATAGTGGTTCTCCTCCTATCTCTGTGATTAGTTCCAGGCAGGTTTTTTTGGGGGGGTGGTGTTACAGCTTGAGCCGAAGGCCTCAGATGTGTGGAGTTCCATGGAGCACTTGACCCTCCTATTTAACATTTACATGATACCTGTGGGTGAGGTTATCAATGTTTCGGGTCAGGTTTCATGAGTATGATGATGATACTCAGTTATATAATCTGACCCAAGCCAACCAGCTGATATCAAGGTCTTGCCCCAGTGTGCGGAAGCTGTGGAGGTCTGGATAGGAGGTAAGACTCTGGTAAGATCAAGTGGCTGTGAATATTTGGACACCAAGTCCCAGAGATTTTCAATTTTTAGTCCTGAATGGGGCTGTGTTTCCTTATTAGAGACTGGTGCACAATTTGGGTTTTCTTCTGGACTTGCAGCTCCTATTCAAGGAGCAGGTAGCAGCTGTAGCCAGGATAGTGTTTGCACAGATTCATCTTGTATACCAGGTGTGCCTGTTTCTGGACTGGTAGTGAGTAGACAGTTACTCACACTTGATCAATTCACTTGTGGATTATTGCAATATATTCTACATGGGGTTTCTCTTGAAGACCATTTGGAAGCTGCAACTGGTCCAGAATGCAATAGCCCAAGCATATATGCTACAATATGCCTATATAACACATCTATTTCATGAGCTGTACTGATTACCAGTTGGCTTCCAGGTGCAATTCAAGATGCTTATATTACTTATAAAGCCTTTCATGGCATAGCTATCTGGGGCACCATTTGTAGTTTTTGCCTATCCTATACAACTGGATAAAGATGGCATGCTTTGGGTCTTGACTCTGATTAAACAGCATAATCTGATGGGACACAGGAAGACAGCCTTCTCTGTCACAAAGAAGGAACAGCAACCCCCCCCCCACCCGCGAAGATTTGTATGGCCCCTACCCTGACCTCATTTAAAAGGCCCCTAAAAACCTGGCTCTTCGTCCAGGCCTTGGGATAGGATACATGGCAAGCCTCTTAAAGAAATATTTTATGTCCAGATTATGTGTTTTATTGCTCTTTCTGGGCATTTAAAAACATTTTACATTGTTCTGAATCTGTTTTTAATACTGTATGAATTCCAGGGTCATTATGAAGTTGGATGACTTTAGAAATTTGATAAATTTATCAAAGTGCCTCCATTTTTATACTTTATGCTTTCACATCAACCAAAGTGCCATTCATCTTTATGAATTTTTGCTCTGAGCTGACCAGTATATTGTACTGTAATTCCTAAAAATGTTAAACATATACAGTTTTTGACAGATTGTAGCTATTTGAAAAATAGTGAAGTATACATTTGTTAATTTTAGGACAACTGCATCCAACAATTTTGCCTCTTAAAACAGCAAAGAAAAGTTACATAGCACACATACAAAACAGGCTGTATGTTTTATACCTGTATCAGTTTCATGTTCTTTATTTTCATCCGTCAGAGGGTTATCATGGAGCTTCAAGTATATTTCTATGGCAATTCTTGCAGCTTTAAAATAAAATGGGTGCTGTCGAAGTACATCTTCTAGTTTTAACAAGTCTACATATGACCGAAGTGTAATTTTCCTCATACAGTATGTGTGGAAGTCAAACTGGTCATCTGTGATTTCTACAAAATGCTAACACAATATGTAATTATCTAGCAAGCATCCAATATTACAATGATACAAACTTATTTTAGAAATGACTGAGGTTCTAAAACTGACCTCAGCACTATGAGGAGAAATGCTGCTAATACAAGCAACACATAAGAAACAGTATCCCAAGTTTAGCATTTAAGACAGACAACAATTTAACATCAAATGCAGTCCTGTCAGGTAACATGGCAGAACAGAAGTCTCTGCCTGAGGATCATGACAGTGATGTCATGGTGGCAAAGACTAGGTTTTAAAAATTGGAATGACAGTTATGACTGGGTACAGGTAGTCCTTGCTTACTGACCATTCATTCAGTGACAGTTTGAAGTTATGACGGTACTGAAAATCTTTACAGCCCATTTGTGGCCATTTACGACCTTTGCAGCATCCCTCAATATGATCACCATTACAGTCGTATGCATTGTCCTGTGCCCAATCTACGTTTTTTTCTTTTCCCCCCCTTGCAGAGCAGTTTGATTAGAGAGAAAGGGATTGCAAGAAAGTAAGCTGTTTGCTTTTCTACACATTGAAAGCAATGTAACTGCGCCAGCAGCTGGGAGCCGCAGGTGCTACACAAACAGCTTACCGTACTCTCTTGTAATCTTTTTCTCTCCATTCTCTCAGCTCGGGAGGGGGGGGGGAAGGGAAAAAGGAAAAAAGCAAGTGATTTTTGTAGGCAGTCTTTCCTTTGCCTGACCCTTTCCCACTGCCTGCACGATCATACTTATTTATTTATTAATCACATTTATATGTCTGCCCATTTCACAAAAAGTGACTTTGGGTGGCGTACAACAATTGAATACATGCAAGTATATGCAAATACAAATACATAAAAACAGTCATTATAAAAATACAAAAATCCATTATTAAAAATGAAATATTAAATATTTCATTAAAATATTATAAAAAATTTAAAATATACAAACCACATGGAGAGAGTAAAAATATCAACCACATTGGAGCCATCTAAGAGTGTCTGCAGTTCCCTGGGACCCCCAGGCCTGGTGACATAACCAGGTCTTGAGGGACTTCTGGAACGATAGCAGGGATGGAGCTAACCTAACTTCGATGGGGGGGGGGGGGGGGAGAATGTTCCATAAGGCGGTGCCACACAGAGAAGGCCCACCTCCTGGGACCCACTAAATAAAAGTCCCTGGTGGATCGTACCCACAACATGCCTTCTCTGCCAGATCTAATGGAATGGGCTGATGTTATCACTCTTGATTTGTAGAAGACCAAAGAGCTTACTCTCTTGAAATTTCTTTCTCTCCAATCTCTCTGCTCTGCAGGGGGTGGAGTGTGTCAGGCAAAGGAGATTGCTTATAGAAATCATTTGCTTTTTTTCTTCCCACCCCCCTCGCAGAGCAGAGAGTTTGTTGAGAATTTCAAGAGAGATTTCAAGAGAGTACTATAAGCTGTTTGCATAGTCCACCCACAGCTCCCAGCCCCTGGATGTGGTGTGATCGCATTCCTTTCAATGTGTACAAGACAGTGGGCAGGCACTCAAGCAGTCCAAAGGGCGGGGGGGGGGGGGGGAGGCGGTTAGGAGGCAAACAACTGAAAGTGTGAAACTGACTAGTCTTGTCTCTTTTCAGTTGCAAAGCACAATCATGATCACTTTGCTTAACAGCAGAGATGCCAGTCCCAATTAGGGTTGTTAAATGAGGACTACCTACCTGTATGAACATACGCAGAAAAACTAATAGCCTGCAAAGGACATTAAACCTGGCTTCTATATCACCATCCAAACAAAACTCCTCACTTTTTAGTATGGGAGTTAGCAGAAGTTACTACGTGAACCTCTGATGTTTGGACAGCTCTTTATGACTACCAAGAACAATCTATCACCTCACTACATTATAAAGCACTGAAATCATGGACACTTTCCCTGCACATACAGTCAGGACCAGAAATATTGGAACAAGGATAACTGTTTTGGCATGTGGCTTCTGAACACCACCACACTGAAGCTGAAAGGAAACACACCCAGATGGGAGCAAAGTCAGGACTTTCAGCTGTCATTCAAGGGGTTTGACAAAAGTGGGGCACTAACCATTCAGGAAGTACAGCCAGTGGCATACAAAGACGCCCATCGGTGGCTCATAAGTAATGGAATAAACCAACACCATTACAAACATAAGGATTGCCTTTAATACCTGGATGAAAATCCTTTGCAGGCAATGACTGCCTGAAGTCTGGAACCCATGGACATGACCAAATGCTGAGTTTCCTCCCTTGAAATGCCTTGCCAGGCTTTTACTGCAGCTGCCTTCAGATGCTGCTTGTTTGTGGGTCTTTCTGCCTTCAGTCTTGTCTTCAGTAAGTGAAAAGCATGCTCTATTGGGTTGAGAGCAGGGGACTGACTTGGCCATTGAAGAACATGCCACTTCTTTGCCTTGAGAAACTCTTGGGTAGCTTTTGCTGTATGTTTTGGGTCATTATCCATCTGCAAGATGAAGCAGCGTCCTATCAGTTTGGCAGCATTCGACTGAATCTGAGCAGAAAGTATAGCCCTATACACTTCAGAGTTCATCCTGCTGCTTTTACCAGCAGTCAGGTCATCAATAAACACCAGTGACTCAGTTCCATTGGCAGCCCATGCCAGAACACTGCCTCCACCATGTTTGACAGATGATGTGGTATGCTTTGGATCATGAGCTGTTCCTTTCTTTCTCCATACTTTTCTCTTCCCATCATTCTGGTGCAAGTTAATCTTGGTTTCATCAGTCCGAAGAATCTTATTCTAGAACTGGGCAGGCTTTTTTAGGTGTTTGCTGGCCAAGTCTAATCTGGCCTTTCTGTTCTTGAGCGTTACAGTGGTTTGCACCTTGTTGTGAAGCCTCTGTATTTACATTCATAAAGCTGTCTCTTGACTGTAGATGTTGACAATGACATGCCTACCTCCTCAAGAGCATTCTCGACCTGGCTAGATGTTGTGAAAGGGTTCCTCTTCACCATGAGCAAAATTCTGCGGTCATCCCCTTTAGTTGTCTTCCATGGTCTTCCAGGCCTTTTGCTGTTGCTGAGCTTGCCAGTTAATTCCTTCTTTTTCAGGATGTTCCAAACTCTTGTATTCCCAATGTTTTTGCTGTCTCTCTGATGGGTTTATTTTGTTTTCTCAGCCTAATGATGGCCTCCTTCACTCGCATGGACACCTCTTTGGACCTCATGTTGAGAGTTCCAGTGAACAGCTACCAAATGCAAAAGTAACACTCAGAACCACCTCCAGGCCTTTTATCTGCTTGATTGGTCATGGGGTACCCAGGAAACAGGCCGCTCCTGGCCATGCAGCCGCTTGTCAGCCATTTGTTCCATTACTTATGAGTCACCAACGATGGGTGTGTGTGTATGCCACTGGCTGTACTTCCTGAATGGTTAGTGCCCCACTTTTGTCAAACCCCTTGAATGACATTGAAAGTCCTGACTTCGCTCCCATCTGGGTGTGTTTCCTTTCATCTTCAGTGTGGTGGTGTAGAGAGGCCAAATGCCAAAACAGTTATCCTTGTTGCAATATTTCTGGTTTTTATTTCCTGTAGTTCTTTTGTGAAATAGGTAGGCCTGAAGGACATAAAACTGTTGATGGCCACAGTTCAGTGCTATGGTTAGAAATTATGAATATACACAATTATAAAAATAAGCTGGGGATATAGGAAGCATTTCTGGTGGCAACTGTAAAGTAAGGAGCAGTCTTACCAGTTTGCCTTCTGGTAAATGAGATCTTTATTACTGGCCACACTATAACCATGACAATTATTTTGTGAACACACAAAAAACCCACCATGAGAGCAATTTTTAGAAGCATGAATGATGTTTTCAAAATGTTATATGGCCCTAAAAGTTTAGGAACTTCAGAAAAGGGTACTTGCGTGGCCAAAGAAATGACACCAATGTGTCAATAGTTTTGAAATCCATTTAATTGGGACAGTTAATCTCTCTCAGGTCCACTTTCTTCACCTGGTTGTTGTAGGGAAAAATGGGACGTGGAGAAACTAAATACATAATTTTAAGCTCCTGAATGAAGGCAGGATGTACACTGAATTAATAACTGCATCTCAAAGAAAAACTAAGAGTTCCTCTGGCAACCATTCCTACTGGAAATACTTTCACAGTCTATTCTTAAAGTTAATGATGCTTCAGAAACACATGTTTGCCAAAGGCAATTTCTGGGATATATAACTAAAGTGTGGTTTGGGGAGGATTATTTTTCAGTGTATTTGCAGTATGCTACTGGAAAGAAAAGCGTCAGACTTTATGTGAAGTATGGCCCACCACACATTTACACAATTTCATAAACTTCAGTCTACATCCAATGCTGCCTTTATAATGCATGGCAAAATATAACATGTAGGAACAAAAATTATGGTAGGGGCAGGTTAGGTAGGAATGTGTTTAAAATAAAAAGCAGTGTGTCAATGTAAAGGTAAGATCAAACTAGTTTGGGAAACGGAAACAAACATGGAAGATTAATTTGTTCCTTTTTCTCTTGGTTAAAATCTCTTCTACCTTATGGGTTTGCTAACAGTAACTTGCCATTGCATTTGATCTGAGAAACTATAGTTAGTATCTTGGTTCCAATTCATGTCTAAAGTGGATATGTAAAATATAGTTTAGAAATAAAGCACACAGTCTGCTAAGTCAGATATCATGGCAAGCTATAGTTTCCTAAATCACAAAGTGGACAAAGAAAGGTATGTGACAGGGAAAGAGTAAGGGTACATTAAGCTTTAGAATTCTCAAATATCATAAAACATGGTTTTATGCTATGTCTGAACTGAGCTGTGCATGTCACAATGTGTAACTTTAAAGTTACATGTAGTTTTTCTTATGTTACTTTAAATAGGAAAACAAAGAAATATGTCATCTTACAAAGAATATATATATTCTTTGTATAAATATAAAGATCTTCCCATTATTAAATAACAATATGAATGAAAAGAAAAATGTACCATGCAACACCTACAAGCCCTTATAACCAAAATACTAATACTTTCTCAAACCTTATCCTTGAAAAATAAGAAGTATTAATGTGAAGTCATTAAATACATACTCTCTCAATTTCATGGCATTTTTTAAGTGCTTCTCCAAATTTATTCATCGTTTTATAAGCTTGGGCATATTCTGTCTGGAACCACATACACTGCATTTCATTCAAGTTTTCCACTGCTGATGTTCCTTCCTAGAAAGAAAAAAAATTAGAAATGTCAGGCATGACCCTTTGCCACAACCATTTGCTTATATAAAAAAGGAAACTCAGAAGATTAGGAGTTATTTTTATTCTGAAGTTTATTTTTTAATAACGATCAGCTCTTAGAGCAAGAAAAATATGCTACTATGAACCAGCTATTTTTCATCAATACAAATGGAGCCATATAGATCCAAATGCAAAAGACTCCGAAGTGTATGTGTTCCATTCTATTTTAGCAGCTGGGAGGAGAGGAAGTACAATATAAAGACATACATTGATGGGGTAAGAACTGGTGGTAACTGACCAAGAATGTTGCTTTGTGAAAATGAAACATGTAACAGCTGTTAAAAAACTCCAATTCCATACTGGAATAGAAAATAGAAAGGCAAATAACATAATGTCACACGCAACCAAAACTCAGAAGTGACTGCAGCAACCTCTTAAGTGAAAAAATTACATCTGGGATTCTTTAGCTTAGGAAAACATAAGGGGAAAATGATAGTTATAATATGATCCAAGAACCCAAAAAATGGATTAGTCTCTCCCAGATCCTGGACCATGTGGAAAAGTCACAAGAGGTAAGAAAATTACTTTTTTTTTTTTTTTTTTCAAAGCATGGAAGATATGATATGCGTTATCACAAGTTGTATTGATATGTAAGTAGCCTGAATGACTTTAAACGTGGATTAAACAAGCTCATGGAGATAAAATGCTATGTATGAAGTCATCAGGAGTCAAGCTCAGTCCGAAGAAAGACTTCTGCCTTTTTTAATCTCTAGTATGAGAAACATACACTTCTCAGTACTTACTGCTGAGGAATAAGAGCAGAAGGCTTTTAAGGGGTTCATGTTTTGCCTGTGTACTTCCATAGGCATTTAATTGACTGCTGTAGAAACAGAAGTTGGGACTAGATAGCCCTTTGGCTCTTATATTAAACTAAAATAATGTTGGACAAACTAGGACAGCCCTCTTCATGCTTATCTCATGTTTTATCATCCAAAAAGCACTTTAAAAGGCAATGACTGAATAATACACAGTATTTCCCAAGCAATGGTTAACATTCTAATTGCCATGTATAATACTAAAAAGTATAATGAGCTAAACAAACCCGTGTAAATTTAGAACACATTTCTTCAGCTTCTTTTATCAAGTTGGCTTTTAACATGTACTTCGCACATTTAGAGTTGATAAACCTATCTGCTGTGTCCAGTGCCTGAGCCTCATCCATCCACCTTGCAGCTTCTTTTATGTTTCCAGCATGCTTAAATGACAGAAGAGAAGGTAGTTAGATACATAACATTAACTACAGTTTGGCACATCATTATTTGGTATGTTATAAGAATGCCAGGATAAGATAAGAAAGATAAAGGTGACAATATTATGTTGTCCCCTAAATTAATCTTTCAAAAATTAACCATGGAAACATAAAGCGTATTTACTCAAAAGCAAGTCCGATATTTTAACATGATTTACTCCCAAGCAAATGTACATAAATTGCAACCTAAATAATTTAAGAAATATTTTCTTTATAATTTTGTGATTCTTTAAAAATTCTGTCTAAATTCTCTAAAATGGAAAGGAAAATCTAAAACAAAACAAAAAAAAATACAATATACAGTTGGCCAATACAACAAAGCCCCACAAAGACAGCTGGTGTCCAACACAGTGCTATAACAATGAAAAGTTACCTTATAGATTTTAGCTTTCACAAGGAACAGTTCTATCAACGTGGGTGTGCTTTCTATTGCAGCATTTATATAGTCTAGAGCTATGGATGGCTGTCCAACTTTGTCATAATGCTGTGCCAAGTAGTACTGGACCCAGAGTAAAGTTGTTGGAGGTTCTTCTTTACCATCATCTATTTAGACAAAATGTTACACAGTTTTTTTTTTACTTAGCTATATAAATGAACAGTGGCATTACTTGTGATCACTAATCAGGTATTTTGGTGAGGATGGATTAACTGGCAAAGGTGATTAGATAGAGTTAAACTAGACATACCCCATTTTCTCTTTTAAGAATATAAATGCTGCATATTTCTGCTGCCTTTATATTTCAGGAAAAGCATAGATCAAAACTTGTTTTAATAATGATTTGGGAAAACACCTCTGGGCTGCACCTATCACAATAAAATGAAAAAGAAGGCCAGATCCAAGCATACACAATAGCTACAATACTTATTTAAATCACTGCAATGTTTGACCATATGAGTGATTAGCTCATCTTCTGCTAAAATGATATTGACAATCCAAACTTGCCCCAACCATCTTATACAAAGCTAGCAGTTAGAACATATCCTGAGTTCAAGTTAACCCTGCGCCTGGATATGTCTTCAACTTATGGGAATGAGTAATGGAAATGGGAAGACCAAAATTACACATTATAACTGCAAGAACTGCTGGATGATCCACATCTGCATGACTATTTTCTTCATAAAATACTGATTACTGTCAATAAGAATACCACAGTGCTGTAGTACTCACCATTTGGATTAAATAGCCTGCAACTTTTCAGGGAAGTTTCATAACCCACCACCAGTTCCTCTATGATTGCCACCTATGTATAAAAAACAAATGTATAAATTTAAGTTCAATGGATTATAGAAAACAAACATTTTATTCATCAGAAGTATAAAAACAATTACGATTCTTAAGGTATCTGTGTCACAGTGTTACGGGGGTCATTTTTGAATGGAGGTGTATTATGAAGCAAAGGTAGCAATGGACACAGTAACATCTGCCCAGAGTCCCCCTGGTGGGAGGAGATGGGCGGTGACAAATTTGATAGACAGACAGACAGACAGACAAACACACGACAGTGGAGGCTTTTAAACTTTTTTTTTTAAACTATATACCGAAGGTATTTACAACAGGGTGAATAACACAGTGCTCCTGTCAGGTTACTTCTCACGTCTCCCTACCAGCAACTTTCCCCCCATACTTCTCCTGCTCCTTTTTCTCTCCATCTCCCTCCTTCCTTTTTGGGCTTCAGAAGTGAGAGAAAAGAAAAAGGAAATGACTGGGATTACTGGAGTGTTGTCATCGTTGCTTGACTTTCTTCCCAGCTCAGCCGAAACACTGTCTGCTTCTGCGTTAGGGGAAGATCCTCTTTCCAGGTCTTCTGCCCTGTTTTCCCCCAAAACCAGGAGTTCCATTCTGGCAGCCGATCCCCTTCTCTGCCCTTTCCGGGACCTAGGGTGAAGCTGCCACCTGCAACCAGCTGGTTCCATTCTAGCCTTCCAGGGTCTGGGGTGGAGTTTTTCCCTCTGGGTCTTCTCCTCACTCCGAACAGGAACTGACACTTACCCTGTACACCTCTCTTCACTCTCTTCTCCAGCCTTTTCTCTCCAGTGTCTCCTTCCACTCCAGCAGCAAACTTTCACTCTCCACTCCTTCTCTCTCTCTCCCCAATTTTGGGTTACTCTGGCAGCATGTACCGCAGCTATAAAGGAGGTGGGTGTCCCCCCAGGCTCTAGTCCCCAACGCTTATATATCTCAGTCTACCAAGGGGACTGCTCACTCAGAATCCCCCCACACCAGCCCTGGCTAGCAGCCAGGTCAGCTCATCAGGCCTCATGGCAGCGCAGCTGCCCTTCAAGGCCACAACTGAGCTGGCCCTTTTTCTCCTTTTCCTTCACTCCATGTCTGGCTCCCACCAGCAAAACCACAGCCATGATAGGCCTCAAAATCCATAACCTACAATCTGTTCATATTTTGCATATATATCAGTCAGTCAGCAATTACAGGTAGTCCTAGTTTAGTGATTACAATGGGTTCCAATGGCTTCGTTGTTAAGTGAAATGGTCACTAAGTGAACATGTGACAGAGAGAGAGAGAGAGACTGAAAATCACTGGTTGTTGCCTTCTCATTCAGATAAAGTTCTCTCATACAATGTCCTGTACCCGACTATTTTTCCCTTCTTTTTTTGCCCTCTGGCAGGGCAGGGAGATTGCTTAAACAATCTATCTCTTCCTGAACTTCTCTAAAAGTGCTAACCCCAAGTTAACAAGCTTAGCTCTGTGATCTTAATTAGTGATTAAAACCAGCTGGCAGCTGCTGCCTGAACTGACCAGACCTTAATCAGTTTCACACTGAAGTCTTTTGTTGTCCTATGTGCATGCATTGGTCGGAAAATGAATTATTACCATTTATTTCCATTGTATTTGCAAACACTCACTATCGGAGCCAGTTGCTAAATGAGGACTACCTGTACTCTTACTGGAGGATCACATTCTATCCTTCTTCGATAGCAGATTAGAATTAGCCTTGTTGCCATAGCCATAGTTCTGTTCTCTTGTCTACACTCACATTTCTTTAAATTCTCTTGCTTTTAAGCTAACACTGACATAGGTACCTCTGGGTGCTGATCATTTTTCTAGAAAATACATAACAGGAAGTTATTTTGTACTTCATTAACTTATCTTTTGTTTTAAGATAACTTAAGCACTAGTAGAGAGGTTTAACTTGGCACGTGGGAGTTATAAACCTAGGGAAGCATCCCCTTGCCCCCCAGCTTTGAAAAACTAATCTTTTCATAGAGAATCAACTTTTTGTTCCAGAAAAATATTCAGGTCTCATTTTTTACTTCCCTATAAATCCTAAGTTTTATACAGAGCACAGTTATCTCTCAGGGTCTTCATAATACAAATACATTAAATATGTTTCTTTATTAAAGCCTGGAATCTGTAGCCAACTACTTTAAAGTCATCTGGTAAAGCTCAAACCACATAGACAGAAAAGAGATTTCTACCTAGGAAGCATTACAGAACTCCAAACATTTACTCATGCACATACATACAGTCAGGACCAGAAATATTGAAACAAGGATAACTATTTTGGCATGTGGCTTCTGAACACCACCACACTGAAGCTGAAAGGAAACACACCCAGATGGGAGCAAAGTCAGGACTTTCAGCTGTCATTCAAGGGGTTTGACAAAAGTGGGGCACTAACCATTCAGGAAGTACAGCCAGTGGCATACAAAGACGCCCATCGTTGGTGGCTCATAAGTAATGGAATAAACCAACACCATTACAAACATAAGGATTGCCTTTAATACCTGGATGAAAATCCTTTGCAGGCAATGACTGCCTGAAGTCTGGAACCCATGGACATAACCAAATGCTGAGTTTCCTCCCTCGAGATGCTTTGCCAGGCCTTGACTGTAGTTGCCTTCAGCTGCTGCTTGTTTGTGGGTCTTTCTGCCTTCAGTCTTGTCTTCAGTAAGTGAAAAGCATGCTCTATTGGGTTGAGAGCAGGGGACTGACTTGGCCATTGAAGACATGTCACTTCTTTGCCTTGAGAAACTCTTGGGTAGCTTTTGCTGTATGTTTTGGGTCATTATCCATCTGCAAGATGAAGCAGCGTCCTATCAGTTTGGCAGCATTCGGCTGAATCTGAGCAGAAAGTATAGCCCTATACACTTCAGAATTCATCCTGCTGCTTTTACCAGCAGTCAGGTCATCAATAAACACCAGTGACCCGGTTCCGTTGGCAGCCATACCTGCCCATGCCAGAACACCACCTCCACCATGTTTGACAGATGATGTGGTATGCTTTGGATCATGAGCTGTTCCTTTCCTTCTCCATACTTTTCTCTTCCCATCATTCTGGTGCAAGTTAATCTTGGTTTCGTCAGTCCAAAGAATCTTATTCCAGAACTGGGCAGGCTTTTTTAGGTGTTTGCTGGCCAAGTATAATCTGGCCTTTCTGTTCTTGAGTGTTACAGTGGTTTGCACCTTGTTGTGAAGCCTCTGTATTTACATTCATAAAGCTGTCTCTTGACTGTAGAGGTTGACAATGACATGCCTACCTCCTCAAGAGTGTTCTCGACCTGGCTAGATGTTGTGAAAGGGTTCCTCTTCACCATGAGCAGAATTCTGCGGTCATCCCTTTAATTGTCTTCCGTGGTCTTTCAGGCCTTTTGCTGTTGCTGAGCTTGCCAGTTAATTCCTTCTTTTTCAGGATGTTCCAGACTGTTGTACTGGCCACTCCCAATGTTTTTGCTGTCTCTCTGATGGGTTTATTTTGTTTTCTCAGCCTAATGATGGCCTCCTTCACTCGGCTGGACACCTCTTTGGACCTCATGTTGAGAGTTCCAGTGAACAGCTACCAAATGCAAAAGTAACACTCAGAACCACCTCCAGGCCTTTTATCTGCTTGATTGGTCATGGGGTACCCAGGAAACAGGCCACACCTGGCCACACACTGCTTGTCAGCCATTTGTTCCATTTTTATGCGCCACCAACGATGGGGGGGGTGAATGCCACTGGCTGTACTTCCTGAATGGTTAGTACCCCACTTTTGCCAAACCCCTTGAATGACACTGAAAGTCCTGACTTCGCTCCCATCTGGGTGTGTTTCCTTTCATCTTCAGTGTGGTGGTGTAGAGAGGCCAAATGCCAAAACTGTTATCCTTGTTCCACTATTTCTGTTCCTGACTGTAGCTGCCTTCATCCCATGCAAATTTAGACCCATAGCCAGATCCCTGAAAACTTAAGATTTACAAAGGTCAAAACTATAAATTGGTATGCAGAAATATTCATTGGCCCATTGCATGAATATCTTCATTACAAAAATAATTATAATTGGCACACTATTTGATTGAAAATCCTATTAGAAAACAGTCCAAATCTTTAAAATACATGCACAAACCTTTTCTTTATCTTTGTATAGTGACCGTAATGTATTGAATACTGGTGGGCAGCCTTTGCTGAAATTCATCCTCAGAAATTTGTCCAAGCATTCCTTAAATTTGTCACCTAAAGAAAAATATGCATGAATTCTGCTGCAAACCTGTTTTTCAAACCAAACAAATGCTACTTTTCTCCAATCAGATGTGTTGAATTACAATTCCATCATACCTGGCTAGTATGGCTAATGGCATGCCTGGTACGCTGTAACATCTATGGCAGGCTAAGCAATTTCTCACATTTTAAAAAGGAAGATAATGAGAAAAGACTTAACACGAAAACAAACCTCTCTGTCTCTTTTACAGATAGTTTTAAGTATCCAAACAAAACTCACCAGATAAGAAGTTTAACGGCAGTCGTCTTGGAACTAGTCCCCTTGGGTATTTAGTCCAGGCTTCCTCATAGATCTTGAACCTCTCTAACATATTAGCTAGGAGAACAAAATCATGTTTTTATAGACTCATATGCTATCTAATCTGCCAATCAAATCTTACATTAACTGCCATGGATTTTAAAATGTAATTTAATTTAGCTAAACATCAAAGGGACAATTCCAGAGTGCCCTTCAGTATGACCAGCACAAAAATGATTAACATTATGTTTTTTAAGCAGCAGCTCCTCAGGCCAAATTATAAGCAGAATTTTGAAAGGTGGTTCCCGTAAGACATTAGGCTTTTAGAAAATAAGATTAGTTAATGAGACATAAATTTAACAAAAGCCCTGATTATCTGCTAGTTCTGGCTATGGTTTTTTAAAGCTGAATGTTTAGCATGGTTTTACTGGAATTATTTCCAGATAGAATAGCGGGGTAACCAAAACTGTATCTGATTGATGCACTTAAAGATTTTGTTTTTAACTTAAAAGTTGTTGACCCTATTTCACTGGAAGTGTTCTGACCTCAATTGAATTAATCTAAACTCTAAATGACAGCCTGGATCACTTTCTGGTATACAGTAAGGTAAGAACAGGATTTTCAATTTCACCCATTTTGCACACATTTAGCACACTGAAGTCAAAATAAGTTGCAATGCAAGAATTACTCTTGTGAATCCTTCTTAAGTAATGTCACTATCCCTCTATAAGTACTGATGATTGTATAAGTTTATATATTATGTAACAGGTTTAGATTAATAATAGACTAATAAAAACAAAATAATGGGAGTGATGATTCCAGGAAGCATTTTGTTATATTTTTATGCTATAGAGAAGCTGGACTTCACTGAGCAATTCATAAGCTAGAGCTTAAAACTATCAAATATAGCCACATAATGTGAACACCTGAAAAAATTGACACTACTACAGATAAATTAAAAGTAAAACCAGTACCAAGAGACTTCAGCAGTACAAAAATCTAAAATGTATTAACAGAGTTTTAAAAACTGAAAAATTACAAAGCCTGGTACAATAAAGTTATTAACTTTATGACAAAATATAGTATTCCCTGGAGTACACTGCATACTTCAGGCAATTCATCGCTAGCAGAAGCTCTTATCTTGTTTGGGCTAAACTCAGCATTAGGCACCAGGACTTCCGTTTGCTCTTCTTCCTCCCTCCCATGGGCAACCCCCAATTCTTGGAAGCTGACTGCAATGTAAGGGTTAGGGTCAGTCAGTCAGGGCTTCACTAGGCAGCATGGTGGGCAGTATGCAAACAGAATCCTCCATCTATACCTGTTTCCGAGACTTGGGGAAACACATTCAATTTGAATCAATTGTCTCAGCAATATCCTAGTAAGCGAAACACTGTTCTTATGGAACACAGATGCAGCACCTCCCTACCTACTTCCACTGGCTTGCCCACCCTAGCTTTCCTACCTCCTCTACACAGGTCTCTGTTATACAAGCCAAGCCACCTTTCCCTCTCTCTTTTTAAAATTGTATGTATGTATGTTTGTGTATGTAAATGTAACAACCAGAAGATATGATAAAGTACAACCAAAAGTTTAGCAGTGCTAATAAAATCAGAAAAGAATATGCAGAATAATGAATAAGTGAGTGACATTTGTAGAAACTAAAAGTATATCCATGAAATGTTAATACACAACTAGCTCAATCCTTTAACATATTATTAAATCTAACCATCTATTGCTCCATCTTCTCAGTTTTAGTATATGTTATTTAGATACAATATTTATATAAAATGCTTAGTTTCTTAATATTCTATTATGGGCCTTAGGGTATTAAATGTAGATAAAAGAAAAGGAAAAAAGTGGATATTCTATCAGTATTAATTACAGTTTCAAATGTTAATGTTACAAGCATTATAATTATTTGTATTTTCTTCAGAATTAAATATAATGAATATATAGTGAAACAAAAAAATGAAGGAAGAGCCTACATCAAGGTAATTTGTTTTACAATAATAGTTTTGGTCTAAAGGTAAATTACTTGTTATTAGCTTTCTCATCCATGATCAAAACAAATCATGAATGGTCTGTTTTATTTTGGATTCCCCTTGCACTACAGAGGAGCAAGAACTGGTTCATTCAGGGTGGCAACCACTGCCCAAGGCCTCAGAGAAGACACAGCTGCTGGAAGGTGAAATACCCCTAAATGTTTTAGTCTCTTTTGTTTTGTTTTGACCAGCTGGCCTGCCAAAGCCAAATCTATTTCCCGCCATCATTGTGACAGCTGACCCTGTTTCCATAAATGAAAGATGTAACATGTCAGTCAGAACTTTTAAAAGGGTATCTTTTAGATGGAATGCTTCAGTCCAGCATCAAAGCAGAGAAAACTGTCAGGAATTCTTAGTATCTTGCCACATGTAAGCAATGAAGCTGGTGAGGTAAGAACCCATGGTTTCTGGGCTAGAGAGAACTGTTCTGGGAACATAGTTCATGTGCCTCCCAAGGCATCCTGTTTGGGAAAGGCAGGACCCCCCCTCCATTTAAATGTGAGGATAAAAAAAGATTTCACTTCTGTGCACTGTAGGGGGCAAATCCTGTGGATATATAGCTTCATCTTTGTCTGAATAGACACTAATCTAGCTGAGTTATCTCTGAAAGCCTTCTGCCAGTAAACCAAAACTGAACAAGGAGACTGGTGAACTAACATACTCAGCTGAGACTAGTATGAAACTAAATACCATCTTCCAATCATTCTGGTATATCCACTGGGATGGCAACCAACTCTCACTTTGGCTATGACTTCCCAGTACTCCACCTCTCATCAGCAGATGAGGTGAGGTGAGGCTTACACAACACCTCTTCATCCTCTCCAGCTTATCCCGACACTTGCACAGAAATATACAAACTGCTTTATAGAAACACATCCGTATATTCTACTACTAGCAGGTGTGGTCCTTGCCATCATGTCACCCTGAAGTGGCTCTAAGGGGCAACCTTTAGTGGTATTGCTCCCTTCAGGGTTTCTGCCACCAGAGGCATCATTGTCCAAGCCAGGCTGTCTCAACTGAAGTGTTCTCCAACAGACAGACAAAGGCTGGATACCAAACACTCCCAAGAGCACTCAGAGGGTTCTCAGCTGGCAAGCAATGAGTCTTCACTTCAGGGCCAAGCAGGCTGCAATCTAAGTGGTGGAGGAATACGGAATAGCTGCAGAACAGTGATTCTTAAAGGGTGGTCCTAGGGCTCTTGGGGGTCTCCCAAGACCCTTTCAGCAAAATCAAAATTATTTGTCGGCCTATGTTGAAAAATTATACAATATTAAAATCTCATCAAACAATCATGAGAAGTGGCAGTAGCAGCAAATACATTAATTTTAATGTTTAATACGGTAAATATAGATAAATATAACCCATATAAACAAAAACTCTTTTGGGGTCCTCCATAATTTTAAAAGTGGGAAGGGGCTCAGAGAAAAACGTTTAAGAAACACTGCAGTAGAACATCAGGAAAAATTAGAATAGAGCAAGTTTGGTCTAGCGGTTAAGGCTCCAGGCTAAAAACCAGGAGACTGAGAGTTCTAGTCCCACCTGAGGCATGAAAGCCGGCTGGGTGACCTTGCACCAGTCCCCCTCTCTCAGGCCAACTCACCTCACAGGGTTGTTGTTGTGGGGAAAACAGGAGGAGGAAGGAACATTAGGTATGTTCGCCACCTTGAGTTATGTATACAAATAAAAAAGGCGGGATAAAAAAATCTTTAAAAAAATTATCTCACCTATTCCTTTGATGTTTCATACTGCTGTTGCTGCTTTATTTTATCAGCCTATATCTGGAAATCTATGACTAAATATAATTTATTATAATCTAAAAGCTTTTGAAAAATTCACTATTGCAAAAATAACTGTAAGGAATGTGTAAAATGGTTCATGCACAAACCGTTTCATACACAGAATAATTTTAGGTGATCCATGCACAAATGTACGTATATGTGCACGTGTAGTCTGGTTATGGAATGTAATGGGGCTGTATTGGTCTTGGTAAGAACAAAAGCACAGCTATTCTGATAGGATGCTTTGGGTGGGGTAGAAGTGGGAAACCACCAAAGAGGTTGATGTTGGTAGCGGAGGGGAGGGGAGAAGAGGGAAGTGTTGGTTGGGTCGACGGGTATGCCGCACCTGGACATTAGTAGTGGTTGAGGGGATACAGGAGAAGGAGCTACGCTTGATCTTAGTCAAAAGGCCAAGAATATCTAAATATAGTCTGAAAAACACTTCTTACCATTTTTTACTTTTCCTCTCCTTTCTCCTCTTTTGTGCAAATTGCTCAGCTATCTTTATCCCAATTCTTTCCCCCCTGTAATATTGTTACTGAATTGTAACCTCTAACTGGTCATTTGATCTGATCTGATTTTCAGGAGGAGGAGTTGGAAACATGGAGGTGGTAGGTAGGCCAGTGGGAGTTCCTGTGGGAAGAGGGAACGTGTACTAACCTTATCTATTGCTTGCCTTGTAAAATCACTCTGAGATCCCTTTGAGTTTTGCTTTAGCCAAAACTAAGAGCAAAAAGACTTCTGGATTTTGTCTGGGCTGAACTGTGGCTAACCTGAAATGGCTCAGCAGAACTTCCGGAACAGAACATGTTTGTTTCAAGACTGAACTAATTTCTTCACATCCTCAGCAATCATATACCAGAACCAGTTTTAAAAATTCTTAAATTTGAACAAAGTGATGCATCATCAGGAAAAATTTAATATCTATATCCATAATAGTGGTACTGTTTTACTGAGGTATTTTCCAGCTAGAATAGCCTTTGATTCAAACTCAACTCCTGGTGAGTAAAAGGGCAACATACTTGGGTTGGTGCTCATTTTCATGGCTATTTACAAGGACTAGGCTGTCCGCCGTTGAAGTAAATAGTTGACATTAATTTTGTGCCAACCTTTGAATTTTTTGGAATAACGAAATATACAGAAAACACAGAAATATGTATTAATTTACTTTACTGAAATTCAAAATAAATGTAAATGTTTAGGGTAGCCTTCATAAAACAAATTCATTTTCCAACAGTAAAATAATTCTGTATTCGTATTATGAGTGCAGAGGGGTTGGGGGAGGCTGTACAAATCCTTTAAAAAAAGTGTTTTGGAACACAGAGAGCACATACAACTGCACCTCTTTTCATCATAAAAGTAGCCATATCTTTTCCAAGCTCGTAAGACTGTATCAGAATCTGCTCCACATTGCTCTCATCACACAGGTACGTATGTATTCCAATTCATATGAACCTCACCCATCATATTCAACATTCTTTCAAACTGCATAGTTGTTCAAATTGTGAACTCAAGATAATAACACATTTTCTGAATTTTTCCAAATTCTTAATTTTTACATATAAAAATGCAGGGCTATATAATTCACACCTATATTAATCAAAGCATATCATTACCTGGTTTAAGTGCTTTTTCTAAACCTTTATAATAAGCCCAATTTTCAGGATTTCTTTCTTGCAATCCTCTATAAATTTCAGCTGCCTCTTCCAGCCTGCAGAGTTGTAACAGAAGTTCTCCTGTTAAAGATGCAGAGTTATCAATCAACCATGATAGGGTTTTGTCAATGAAATCTATGTTCTAATTTCAATTTGCCCCAAGTATCTCCTTATTTAAGAAAAAACTAAGTTTGCATACATAGTTTTGTTGTTGTTTACTCGTTTAGTCGCTTCCGACTCTTCGTGACTTCATGGACCAGCCCACGCCAGAGCTTCCTGTCGGTCGTCAACACCCCCAGCTCCCCCAGGGACGGGTCTGTCACCTCTAGAATATCATCCATCCACCTTGCCCTTGGTCGGCCCCTCTTCCTTTTGCCCTCCACTCTCCCTAGCATCAGCATCTTCTCCAGGGTGTCCTGTCTTCAATATGTGGCCAAAGTATTTCAGTTTTGCCTTTAATATCGTTCCCTCAAGTGAGCAGTCTGGCTTTATTTCCTGGAGGATGGACTGGTTTGATCTTCTTGCAGCCCAAGGCACTCTCAGAATTTTCCTCCAACACCACAGTTCAAAAGCATCTATCTTCCTTCTCTCAGCCTTCCTTATGGTCCAGCTCTCGCAGCCATATGTTTACTTGCTTTAAACTATAGCATGAATCCAAGAAAAAATTTACTTGGACACACCAGTTGTCTCTTCCAGGAAAAAGAACAGATTGATGCACTTACTGAAACGCCATCTAATTGTAAAATATTTTAATGGAATAAAAACAAATAACTCATTCTTACAATTCAAAGCATTACAGCCAGTACAAAAGCCAGCGCAGTGTAGTGGTTATGGGGGCATCCAAGATCAAGTCCAGCCTCAGCCATGAAGCTCACTCTCTGAGCTGGCCATTCTCTTTCAGTCTAACCTACCTCACAGGGTTGTTGTATGGTAAAATAGGAGAAGCATTATGTATGCCACCTTGAGCTCTTGAATGAAACACACAATGTAAATCTAACAAATAAGCTAACAAATAAATAAATATTGGTGTTTTCTTTTAAAAAAGCCAAAACTTTGGTTTAATGGCTGCCATTTCACTGAGGTTTCCAAAAACTTTAACACAGTGGTTGGGATGCTTTACAGTTATATATTCACTATGGTATCTAGTTGAGTAACATTTAGCTAGATTTGTTGGATTTAGCTATACAAACTGTGATCAGTTCTCTCCTCAAGGGGCATCTACTAGATGAAATAGGAACAAATCAATTTTCACCAATTTCCTGTTCTTCTATAACTGTATAGACAAAATGTGTCCAAATTTAACTGTTTTGGTACCAGAATCTGTTAAAGAACTCCAGAATGTTTCATTTTTCCTCCAGGCCATTCTAAATTGACTATTCTGGGAGTTGTTTAAATGTTAATCCTCCGCTGCTGAAAAAGGACTAGATCACCCCTACTAATCAAAACAGCCAGGAATGTGTAGTCCAGAGAAAAAAACAGAATGTTCTGAAATTCTCTGGAACACTCCATTCCTGGAATGGCAGATTTTTGACATTTCTATTTGACACCTTCATGAAAAGCTATTAGAGGGGTAGGAAACTAAAGGGTCTAATAAACCTTGATCTAGTCAACGAATACAGAAAAGCACAATTTGTTGGTCAGAAAACCACACTTAGTTTGGTTCTCTGACCAAACTAAATGGTTTTCTGGAGCATGAGCAGAGCTAAGACAAAACTGAATTTAATTATTCACTATAATTTCCCATTTTTGTCACTTTAAAAATTACAACTTGGTAGCAACTTTGGCAGAGCTCTGAGTGCGCCTCCACATAAAATGGAAGATACCTTCATTTTGAGGAACACAAAGTCTGCAGAAATTTACCTTAAATAAATGAGTTTTATTCAATTCTTCCACAGCTATAGCAACTATTAAGGGAAAAAAAATCAACTTTGGGCAATGATAGTGAAAGCCATGTTGCAAGCATGTAATTTTCCTGTGCCTGTCAATGTGTACCAGGAAATACAAGAACTAATACTGGGGTTATGAGGGTTAGGGAAACTAAGAAAATAGACGGCTTTGGTAAGTCAAACTGAAGGCTCAAAAATGATGTCTTGTTCAATTTTCAGAATATGTACAGGTAAACATATTTTACTCAGGTTTGAACTACGCTATATTACATTATAAAATTTAAACCTGAGACTGGTGTTTACCAGCCTCATTCCTTCTAGTTATCAAACTATAAATAATTTGTCAGAACATTTGACAAATTATTTCTATTACCTATAGAAAAACATATAATATTATCAGTAGCACTTTGAACTTCCAGATTATAAAGTGAATTGGCAGTGATTTTATTGCTCAGACATTTAAATCAATCATACAACAAAAAACATTTTTATTTGTAAAAACATTTAAATGCAAGAGAATTTTAATGGCCCAGTTACCTTTAGTTTCTTCAACAGCTAACTTGTCACAGATCTGCTTTTCATAGGTTCCAAGATGATCCAAAGCTTCTTTATAAAGTCCTGCTTCCCGGAGAACTTGATTCTGATACAATAGCAACTCACTATACTCATAGTCTACTTTATCAGGAGATGTCTACAAAGGCAAAAAAAAAATTGTACTACTCATAATTTTAATTTCAGCAACACAAATAAGAAAAAAACTCATATATTAGCTTCAATCCAACAGGGGATATCTATATTACGTGGAAGCATATACTGTATGTGGATTGCGAGATCTGATCCCCATCTACACAACATTCCTGCTTCTTCTTGAATGGTAACTGGTAAAGTAAAAGCATCTGACACCATCCTTCATTTTTTACAGTTATGCAGATGTATTAATACAGCCTAAAGCTATATACAACATTCCTAGATCAGGACTAACTTTTTGTTTGATTATAATCTGCCTACATTACTTGGAATAGATGGTATACAAATGTCTGTAAAACCCCCCCCATAAATTTACAGTTTTGATCAACAACTCATTAAGTTACACATAAATCTATGTAATACCTGCTGGGTCTTCCTAAATTCCTCCAAAATCTTTGCTGCCATTTCATAGTCTTCTAGCAGGTGATAAGCTATAGCATAGCCAATCCATGATGCTCTCTGCGCAGGTCTAAGCTGAAGTAACTGATACCTAGTTTCCTGTATAACAATAATAAATAACAAATTAATATTCTAGCCTTCTGTATTAATTACTGAATTCCACAATATCTAGCAGGAAATCCATACTGCTGCTGTTATACTTTAACAGGTTGCATCAGATAAAGAAATCAATGCCTTCTAACTTCACTAATTATGTTTCAATATTTTTAAATCAGAAAGTGAGATAAAATATGTTTAAATTATTGACAAGAAGGCACAGAGCCATTTTGCATCCTGATTCTGTGATTTAGAAAACAGCTTGTTTTGACTGAGATAAAACCACAGATTATTCAATTAAATTCAGGATCTGAGTCGAAAACAATCAGAATTCAAAAATTTGGAGACACAAACAAAGAGAATAAGGAGATGAAGCCTTCTTTAAAAATGGAACATACTTATGCTTTTATTTTTGACAGAACTACAGGATATTTTAAGGCAAAGTTACATGTCTGTTGCTGTAATAGGCTAGGCTTATCCAACTGCTAATCAATATGTACTTATGGTTTTGTATATGGCAATTTTTATAGTTTCGGATCACTTTAGAGCTAGATACCTGTTTTTTGAGTTGGGGACAGAATTAAGATTCCCATTTGCAGGTGAAAGGTAATTTAACACATATACCCTCCACAAATTATTACAGGTAATTCTTGACTTATGACACCAATTGGGACCAGAATTTCCATCACTAAGCAATGCGGTCATAAAGCGTAAATGCATCGAATAGTGACGGCAATCCCCACAGTCCTGATTGCCATCATTAACTGAATCCCACAGTTGTTAGGTGAGGCAAACTACTTCCCTGCTGACTTGGTTGTGGGAAGCCAGCAGGAAGTGCAAGTCCTAGGTGGCTTGCAAGCAGGCTGGCAGGCAAGTAAGTGGCTCCTGCCAGGTGGGGGAGGGCATGAGGGGGGGTGCGGGGAAGGGTGTGTAACGGTAGGGGAGTGCACAACGACCAGAGACGGTGCACAAAGTTGCAAGGGAGGGTATGCAAGGGTGCGAAGGGGTACATGAGAAGCATGGTATAGGTCAGGGAAAGTGTGTGAGGGGTGAGAGGTGTGGGTCAGGGAGGGTGAAGGGGGTGCACAAGGATGCAACACGGGTCAGAGAGGGTGCATGGGGGTGCGAGAGAGGCGAGGCAAGGGTTGGGGAGGATGAGTGGCTGATGTGAGTGCAGAGGGGTTGGGGGAGGCTGTGCAGGTGGGAGAGACTTAGCCCAGTGACTTGCAACCTTCTCTGCCGGTTTTCCCACTGACTTTCTGGGGAAGCCAGCATGGAAGGTTGTAAATGGCGATCATGTGATTGCAGGGCACTGCAACTGTTCATAAGTGTGAACCAGTTGCCAAGCGCCCAGATTGCAATCATGTGACCATGGGGTTGATGGAACAGCCAGAACTCCGAGGACCGGTCATAACCACCTGTCATGAGTGCCGTTGAGCTGAAGTCATCAGCGCAATGGCACACATGACAATAGCAAGGAAAGAGGTGAAGGGGCTCAAGATAAGTAGCCATCAACCCACAACGACTAACGGCCAACAAACAATAACTAAACGGATCACGGAGCACACCCAAGCCATCAGCGCCAATACAACGGAGATCGCCCAGCTGACAGCAATCACCGGATGAATAGAAAACCCGATGATGGGCGATCCCGGAACGCCAGCGGGGCCTCACAACCCCTCACCCACCGGCAGGGCAACGTATTGGACAAAGGGGGGTGACGTGACCGCGAGTGAGGGGGCGCTGACCGGCGCGGGGTATTTAAACCCCGCACCGGCGCGCTCCTGTCACTCTCAGCTTTTTTCTTCCGACGCTGTAACTGCGCTGTGAATAAATCAGAGCCTGATCCACGAACCAGTGTCTGAGTATTATTCAGAGGCAGGCAGCGCATGACACCACCATTAATTCAGCACCATTGTAACTTTAAACAGCCGCTGAACATATGGTCGTAGGTTGACGACTACCTGTATTACAATCAGACCCCTTGACAAACTATTCTCTGGGATGAGAACATATTCTCATTTAATGGAGAAGCAGAAGTTAAAACAGGCATTTCTGTGACAAAGTTCTACTTTTTTGCAGCATGCTGAATTATGCAGAAAATTAATAATAACCAAATCTCATTCTGAGCACTATAACAGGGTCCTGCTTTGCCTCACTAAATCAAGAATTCTACCAAAAAATTGCCTCCTGATTATTTAAATAATAGTCACATTTTGTGAGATGGGCGGCTATATGAGCATGAGGAATGAATGAACGAGAAAAGCCATTTTTTATGAAACTTATAAAACATTATTGAGGTTTGCTCTTCACTCACCCTGTAACCTTCTAGATCCCTCATTTGAATTTGTAGCAGTGAAAGGTCCCTCAAGATTTGGAGATTGTCCTTATCCCATTTCAGTGCATTTCTATAACATTTGATGGCTTCATCATATTTCTTGTCTGATCTCTGAAGAAGACCATAGACATGCCAGCCTGGAAACTCAGTTAAGGATGTGAGTCGTGGAGCAAATGAGAACAGAAGTGACTGAACCCATTTCAGTAAGAACAGAACAGAACAGAACAGAACAGAACAGAACAGAACAGAACAGAACAGAACAGAACAGAACAGAACAACTACAAAACTTACTACAAAATGTATTGGAAGAAGTCTTACCTACTATACATAAATGAGTTAGTATACCACAAAATACTATCAAAATGTCAACGTCAATATAATTATGAATCAAATCTTATCAAAATATCATCAAAATGTATTTATTTAAGCCACTGTTAAATACAAATAGCTAAGTGGACTAAACTTTTACAGGCAGTCCTTGCTGAACCACCATTTGTTTAGCGACTGTTTAAATTATGTTATGACAGTGCTGAATGAGGGAGACTTACGACTGTTCCTCATAGTTGCGGCTGTTGCAGCATCCCTGTGGTCATGTGACCGTGATTTGGGTGCTTGGCAACTGTCTCGCAGTTACAATGGTTGCAGTGTCCTGAGGTCACGGGATCACCGTTCGCGGTCTTCACTGCTGGCTTCCAACAACCAAAGTCAATGGGGAGGCCAGCAGGATGTCTCAAATAGCGATCACATGACCACAGGATGCTGCAACCATGCAGGATTTGCCTAACAATGGCAACTGGAACTGCCATAACTGCTGTCGTAAGTCAGCAGTCATGTGACATCACACTTTACGACCACGTCACTTAGCGACATAGTTCCTGGACCCAATTACTTTCGTTAAGTGAGGACTACCTGTATAAGATCTGTACTGATCAGAATTACCTAAATATTGTAATTATAAACACAAAGCTGTGAAGTGAAACAATGTATTAGTGATTAAACATCTTAGTGACTAAAAACAATTTTCACTGTTTGTTCCAAACGAAGCATGTAGTATGACTCATCAAATATTTCACAGAAACTGTTTAGAATGTACATAAGGAAAAATTCAGCATTCTTTAGCATCTACAGAGTTAATATGGGTTGGTTTTCCTGCAAATACCTTTTCTCTTTTAAGTTTTGTGAGAGCCTAAGTTAGCTGATAAATGTATATCTACCAAAGAAGTGTTAGACTAAAGGAAGAATTATGTTGAAGAATTTTGCTCTTATCTACAAATTCTGAGGTTTGAAAACAGTTCATTTTTAACCACTGGGAAAATGTTCCTAAAAATTAAAATTATACAGGCATAGGCCTCTTAATGGGAAGACCCAATAAAATACTCAAAAGTTATTAATACTTAATAGCTCTACTTAACCAGCAGATAATTGTTTTTAGGAAAAACTAAAAAAAGAATAAAGAAACTATTAGTAGAATATTAGGGATAGTTTAGCAGAATAAATGGAAGAAAGAACAAAGAGAGGAAAGAACGGAGCAAAGGATCATTATCAGAAGACAAATGGGAAGCAGTGTGGTTTAGGGACAGGTGAAATCCCACCCATGGAACTGGGCCAGGACAGCAGTTGTAAAGCAAGAAGGAAATGTCTGCATACCAACAACAACATTTTGGGAGAGAAAGAAAATTATTCAAAATGATTTCTACATGAATCAAGACTTTACTCTATGTGTGAGTAAAAGAAGATGCAGAGAAGAGATCAGAAGGAAGCATTCTAGCCCTAGGGTAAATGTTCTGAGGAAAATTGCCCAGGAATTGTTACAGCTCCTACCAGCTCCTTCTCTAACACCATTTAGAATATTTCTAGCCACTCAGAGTCGTTGGGAGTTGGGTGGGATACAAGTTTAGTAAATCATCATCATCATCATCATGCATACATCAGCATATGTTCTTTTTGTAACAGATCTTTTTGTACTTTTTAAATTGTGTCTATGCATCCTAACTCCATATCCAATAACATACAAACCAAAGTAGAAAATTTCATTGAGTTTTTTCTGAAGGAAAAGATAGTGGCATGACAGGATAAAAGCAAGTAATTGTCCAGAACAAGACAGGACTAGGAATGTAATCTCTTCATATGCTTGCTTTCCTATCTGTATCAATAATGTGGTTGTCATCTGCAGTGTGATCGAGCAGCTCCTCTCCCTAACAATCACTTTCACATTTCTACAGGAGTACAAGTATTGTAATTCTTCACTATAAAAAGAAGAGTTAAGTAGCACTTTACATGCTACAGCATAGTCATATTTACATGCTTTCTTTTGCAAATTTAATCTATAACTTGAAAAGGATACAGACATGACTCTTCAAATCATTTCTTAGCCCCCTACGAACCAGTTCATATGCCTCATCTTTTTTACCTAAGCAATTTAATGTCAGTCCTTTCATAGCCAAGGTTTCTAAGACAAAAACATAAATATAAAATGATAATTTATATATGCATTCTACTTAGAAATCACTATCAGCAGATTTTAAATTTTAAGCTATTAAGTATCTATTAAATGTGGAAATAGGAAATATGTTTTGTTTCCTTAGTTAAAAAGCAAAATCTTGTTCGTTAGAAAATGTTTTCAACTTCTGTTAAAATAAATTATTCTTTAAACAGACCTACTTAGATTCCAAAAAGGGTAGCTAATTTAAATGATGTATATTCATTAAATAAGATGTATGATAGACCAATCAAAACTTTTGATATCATAGTGAGAGTTTGCATTATCAAACCACTAAACATAAATACCATATTTTATGAAATTATACAGCATATCTAAATTATATTTCCTCTTTCAAGCCTGACCTGCAATTTTAAATGGAACTTTTATGTGCAGGACCTGCAGGTCAAATCTCATATAATAGAAAAAAATTGTGATTTGCTGTCTCAAGTTATTCTCCTTTGTCTAAAAACAAAGGTGAACTAGGGTAGAAAAACATTATTACTAAATGATTTATCCTCTGTAGATAATGAAATGTTGAAATCAATTTGCTTTAGGAAATCAGTGCATGAAGTAAATCACTTTCTCTACTGGCTCAAGAAAAACTGTTCCACAGAAGAGCTAGAGTGGTTTGATTTTCCAGGATGAAACGAGGCATAAAAGCAGCAGACCTTTGTCCCAAATGCAAGACTTGGCAATCAAAATAAACAGAAGATGAATTAAGATTGGGTTATGGTCAGTAAACCTAGAAGACCCATTTAAAATCAGAAACCGCATGCTTTTATTTTTAATACTATCATATCTAGCACGGCTCCATGTCTGGAAGTTTATAAACTTAAAAGTAACCCATTGCTTGTTATTCTTCCTCAAAATCAGACGATCTTTTAGAATAAGTCATTTATATTTAGGTGTGTTTTGATGGCTGGCATAATTTTGGTGGTGGTGGTATATGGTACTGTGCTATATTGTTTTTATTAAATGTTTAAATTCAATGACAGTATAGACATACTAAAATAGCGTTTATGATTACTGAACATTCAGGATAAAATACAGCAGCAGTATTATATCAGTTTCAGAATTTAATTTAGCAACCATTCTAAGCATTATGCAGAAATCTGAACACTTACCCCCATGTTCTGCAAATTTTGGATTAGAAAGTATTTGTTTGCAAAATTTCAGACCGTTCCGGTACTGTTTGTGTTCATAGCACCTCTGTAAGGAGACAAAAGTCCAAACACTATAAATTCATATCAGGTTACAAATATAAAACATATGTAGATTCATCAATATACCTACTTAATCATGTCTAGCTATTATTTCTAATGCAGTACACTAGTAATCAAGAACACAATACTAAATAAATAAATGATGACAAAAAAGTGTCATTCCCTGGAAACTATTTGCCACAGTAATTCTCGCTACACCAATTCTTTGAGTGCAATCATTTATGCTAACAAAACTAATCAGAACTTTAGTTTATTAAAAAAAATGCAGCTTTCATTTTCTTGAAATTCTAGAATAACCAAATTTGCAAGTAGTTAAATTATAATGGTGTTACCTATATACAGCCTAGTTTAAGAACTTTGGAATGAAGTGAGGAAGAGATTAATCATTGCCAGGATCATAAATCAATTCTTTCTCCTCTATGAGATTTCTGCATCTCTTTACCTTATGTGGAAGAGGTACAATTGAGTAAAAATATCAGACTAGAATGCCCTTTGTTTTATTAAAATTAAATAGAATCTTCCTAATAATGATTTAAATAATTAACAGTCTTCTTGAGTAATTAAAGTCACAATTTAAATCAATTTGGTTAACACCAATTATACTCAATGGGAAAAAAATAATGTACTTTGATTTTTCCTTAAGTTTTTTCCATAATTATACCTATCACTGCTGACTGAACTTGAAATGCTAGAACCTGGAATAACCTGAATGAGGTTAAGAGATTTCAAAATTCTTTTGGCTACACCACTATGCCGTGATTCTATCAATGACTCTTGAAGGGTGTGCCCTAAAGTGTCCTGCTAAGCTGGAATAACAATAGCATGTTTTCAAATATACACTCAAGATGAAAAACAAAAAAACAAAAACAAAACAAAACACACTGAGGTACACATTAGACAAACCATATAAAAAATAAAGCACCACAACAGGATTATTTTTATAAGCCACTGACTAATTTAATTTGCTGTCCAAATGGCAGTTTTAACATACTAATTCACAACATTTAGGACATCAGGCATTGTATACTTACATAACAATATAAAGAACAAAATAATGTATGACTAGGGGTATATTATAAATTGGATCCAGAAAATCCATGTATTTGCCATCCCTTCCTGACTCACAAAGGCTGTCCTTTGGTGGATCCAGCTGAATGGGATGCACTGTGATAGGGGCTGAAGCAGGATTTTCTTACCTATATTGGTTAATCACCAATCTTGATTTCAATAAAAAACCCAATAATCAAAAAGGTATTTCTGAAAAATATTTTCCAGAAATTAAGGACAATGGCATTTGTTATATACAGCATGCCTTCACTCACTAGGATCAACAATATAGTTACAGCTCAACTTCAGGTAAAAAGAAGAAAGTAAGGAAAACATAAGAATAGAGGAAGACAAAGGAGAAACACAAGACAAAAACAAATATGTATATAATAGAAAAGGCAAAGTTGAGTCTAGATCTGATTTTAGCTGATCTTCTGATGTAATGACAGGAATACCAGGCAATAAAAATAGTCAGAGTAAAGGCACCCTCAAGTTGAGCTTGACTCCTGCTAACTACTGTATGTGGATACAGTCATGCAGTTTTCTTGCCAAGAGTACAGAAGTGGTTTGCCACTGCCTTCTTCTTGTATATTTTTTGACTCTGCAGTCTAACCTACAGTCCTGATATTCCCTTGTGGTCTCCCAACCATACCCTAACCAGGCCTGACTCTGCTTATCTTTCTGGCCCAAAGGCAGCCAGGGGTCAGCACCTGTTGCAATAGTCAATAGAAACACAGGAGTAAATTCCCTTCTGTAAAGTGAATACTAATTTAAACTATTTTGAACAATATATGCTGCAACCCCATCCATGACTGATAGTAAACCCTATTCAATAATAAAACTTAGAAGTTTGTATTCCTAGCACTATTCTGCACAAAAAGCAGACTCTGATTTTAAAATAATTTGTTAAAGCAAACTTGCTATATTATGTAATTAATAAGTAGGTAAAACACTTACACAAACTTGCCCCAAAGATCAAATATAATTTCAATTATCTGTACCTAAGTTTCTATAATATTCATGTAAAAAATTTTATTCTGCTGACAGCAGGTCCTCTTACTTTTCAAAATCATTTAAGAGGCAGACTTTTTAAAACACGCAATGAAAGCAGATAAATTAAAATCTTTATTCAGAAGACTAGACCCATATGGTACAGATCAGATGGGTGTTTATAAAATATTTGCTAAGCATCTGGGAGGGGGAAACGTGTATGCTCTAAGCTCTTATCAACTTACTCTTCTCTGAACATAATCATTATCCCATTAATTTTGTAAGTTCTTAAAAGTGTGCCAATAATATCCCTATAGATCTAATGAGCATCTAAAGCCAAACTACTGAGCTTTGATGACAGTTACATCTTTTCTACAGACTTTTTCACTTGAAGACACTACATGATATTAAAGCATTACAATTCAACATTGATTTCTGCATTAGAAGAGGATAAAAGTACTTCTGAGAAGTCTTCCTAACAAGGAATAATCAATAATATATTCTGAAGACCATCAGTCTGAATATGTTGTAAAAGCCCTCAACTTTGTTCAGAAGAATCAATTCTTTGAACCCTCTTGTATATCTTTCAGTAGCACTGTCTGAATTTTCCAAATGTCAAGCTTATACAACAATATTATGCTATTATGCTAAAGATACAGGTAGTCCTTGGATTATGATGGCAACTGGGACTGAGATTTTTGTCACTAAGTGATGCGGTTGTAAAGTGTGATGTCATGCAACTGCATTGCTTAGCAACAGCAATCCTGCAGTCCAGTTGCCGTCATAACCCCAGGACCACGCGGGTCATTAAGCAGGAAGAGGTGAGAACTCCCAGGCAAGCAGGCTGGTAGGTGCCCGTGTGTGTTTGCTGCTGGCCTTTTCTGCCTCAGAAAAGACAGGTAAGTAATGCCACGTTTGAGAACAGATTTAAAATTACATACAAATAAGCCATGCCAAAATATTATTTAGCAGTCAATGTTCAACATGTATTCAATGGGATTGCAAGCATGGGAAAAGTTGAATAGACTTCCCACTGTAGATAGCTGCACTGAATGTGTGATGTCTGCAAGGAGACCTTATAAAAGCTATGATAGCAAGTGGCACAAGTTAATTATTCATTACATTTATATACAACCATAATTAAAAAAACCAACTCTTAGTAGCTCTGTAGAGCAGTAGTTTCCAAAATTTTTTGATTCTGCAACCTTATTGGCAAAAAATATTTGAGCATGCAACCCAATATACATATATTGTATATGTAAAATTATTTTATTTATTTATTTATCGAATTTCTATGGCCGCCCATCTCACACAAAGTGATTCTGGGCGGCTTACAATAAAGCGAACAATTAAAATATTATATAAAAGCCATTTAAAACAAATATAAATAAAAAACAAAGTGACAGAAGGGAACACATTAGAATATTATACACGATGCAGCCAATTATATTATGTACCACTGTACCAACATGTACATTGTAAAACATATCCCCAAAATATTTGTTTTGTATATTTTGTACACAGTATTAAATATTGTATAGCTTAATTTCTTACTTTTTTAAAATATAAAAATAAATATAAATGAACATTCTAGTATTTTCTTCTCACACCCCAATGGATCACCTTGCACAGCTCTGCTGTGTGTGCACCCCACTTTGGAGACCACTGCTCTACAGTACTCAGATGTTGGGCATTCCAGATGTATACCTTTTTTCTTTTAATTCCTACTATTAAGCTTCACTCTGAAGCAGGAGGAAATTGGACTCTTCATACAAACTGTAGCATCACACTGTTCTTTGTATTAAAAGCAGTGTTTAATTTATGTTCAAAACAAGAAAAAAATCCCAACATTCATTGCAGCAATTCTGGTAAACAGAGAATAATTTAAATGTAGAGTATTAATTTACATATTAATTTTTTGAATTTATGGAAAATGTGACTTTGGATCTAGGTATTATAAAATCTGTTCGTTCCACAAGTCAGGGTCAGTTTAGTGATTGCAAATAGTCATGGTTTTCATTATACAGTAGCAGTATTTAATACCTGTGAGCTGAACATGATTGTTTCAAAATTAACTTTATCTTACTAAATTTAGTTAATTTAACAGTTAAATGAATACAGATCAGTGCTATATTATATTCCACTTATGTTTCCTATGACCAGGAAATATTAAAGGCCATCATTCCCCTGATATAGCAACTCAGCTTAAGTTTATTCAAGTTTTTTAGTCCAGTCCAAATTTCAGGTCAATGACAGCTATCCTTTGATATAGCAGGTAACAAATTAATTCGTGGGATTTACTGAAACATGCTACTTGGCCAAAATATATAAAAGGTGGGCAAAAATATTAATAACAATAATAATGGAAACAAGCTAGTTGTTGTAAAACATTTTATTTTATTTTAATTTATTTAATTTGATTTTATGCTGAATTAAATGACTCTAGGCAGCTTACAAATGAAAAAAAAAAAGGAAAAAAAAATCAAATAACACAGCAGAGTGGAATGCTGACTCAGTATCACAAAAAGCCATAGGGGCTCCATAACCATCCTATCCCAAGGTCTATGCCCAACAGAACAAATTTACAAAGAAATCCTACTATATAATACTGACACTATCATGGAAACTGTTACATTCCTGTTTAATATTCTTAATAAGTTCAGTTCTCTTTATTTCCTCTTCTTATAAAGGTAAACAATTTGGAATTATTCTTCTCTTTCCAGATGATTTCTCTCAACAACCCAGAGTCATGAACCAAAGTAATGCTTGCGATTCCAGCCTGTTTAAATAAAAGCAAACTGTAATCTTCACTTTGTGTGCAGTGCTGAACTAACCACAGATACAGCTTTCTGGGTCGCTTTATTGCTCCTGCAACAGCATCAACTGATTTGCATGCACCAGCACACCAAGACATAATTCTAAAGAAATCTGGATTATTGTGACGTCCAAATCACTGACAATCAAAGAAAATAACATTTCAAAATTTATAGATACAATTGTGCTTTTATTATTTTTCTTCTTAAAAACTGGTCCACTTTAACATTTAATCTAGCAGCCTGTTGTGCTGACACATTTACAAAACCAAAATTAATTGAACTGGTACAATATGTAACAATATACAAAAGGAGTGGGACTTCTCATCACAGGTATGTCCCTTCTCCTCATGTATGGTCCATATCTGGTGTAGGCACTTCTGCTGCCAGTGGAATTTTATCACTGAATTCAACATAGGCACTTTTATGGTTTCACTTAGAGACTGCTTTGTTTCGTGGCCAAGTTGCTGATCTCAATTGGGGTCCCTAAATGAGAACTTGAAAACTGAAAGGTGTATTAAAGCCAAAACAGGTAAACATAGGAACATAGTCTCTCCTATTGGTGAGGTCACCCAACAATAAATGGTAAAGGGAAGTTATTGATAATCTTTACTTAATGGTAAAGTTTCCAATGTTCACAAATCTTTTGTTTTTATCCTAATCGCAGAAAATCCTCCATCAGAAATCAAACAAGACTCTATTCTACCTTATATAAAATTTACTGTATCAAAAGCAGATATATCCCAAAAGTAATGTTTGGTCTAGAGGTTAAGGTGCTAGGCTAGAAACCAGGAGTCTGTGAGTTCTAGTCCCACCTTAGGCATGAAAGCCGGCTGGGTGACCTTGGGCCAGTCACCCTCTCTCAGCCCAACTCACTTCACAGGGTTGTTGTTGTGGGAAAAATAGGAGGAGGAAGGAGTATTAGGTATGATGACCGCCTTAAGTTATTTATAAAAATAATAAAGGTGGGATAAAAATTAAATAAATAAATAAATGCACCTACTATATGCAATATTTACAATGAAAATGGGGTGAAGATTGACTACAGTAACATGTATACCGAATACATAAGCATGTGTGCACATGCAGACATACACAAATAGTCTTTCAAATGCCTGAAGGTGAGATAAACATATTACAAATGAAAATAGGTGGAGAAAAAAATCTGGGGTTTTTGCCTACATATTCTAAAGTATGCTATTTCACATGTCTAATACCTAAAGCATTTTCTACTTCACAGAATTTTAAAGGTATATGTATACATGCTTTTCCTTTCATTATACATTTTGAACTGATAAAAGTTTTACAGATAGTACCACTATGTTCAGTTGTCAAAATGAACAAAACAACTGTCTTAACTTCATATTTTACAAAGTATGAAAGTTCTATAAACTTAAGGTAAGTCATTAGACATGTTTAGCATTTTCCACAGGAAAATGAGACAGTTATCTGAGAAAGTCCATTACATGTGCTTAATAAATGTAGTTTAAATGCCTGTTTATTTGCATAATAATATTAAAACGTAGAAAATCAGGTTGGGACAAGTAAGCAACACTGAAACAAGTCCCTTATCTTAAGCCTGACTGCTCCAAAAGCATTCTCCCCACTTCTACATTATGGTGATAATTATTTTGTACAGGACTTTTACTATGAATCTATGCATTTCTTAGGATAGAATTCAGCCTGGAATTGGTTCCTAATTCCACCTGAACAAATTGCTACAAAAATAATGTCAGGAATTCTGATTTATCAGAATATCAGAATTTTACTCCCATGTGCATACAATCCATTTGGTCCCATTTGATTTGTCTTACACATACTCGGATCAACAAAAAGACTTAAGTATAGCTTAGTATTATATCCAAACAAACTGACATTCATAATGCAACAATGAATCCTGATTTAAAGCTGATGATCCCAGCTTATTTGGGTACAATATATCAACTGGGATATAATACTATGTGATCACTGATTTCTGTTTATTCATTTGTGCAAAGGATACAGATTATACACATGGCAGAATTCTATGTTTACCAAAACTAAGTAAATAAGGCCGCATATAAAAGCCTGAATGGCACTAAGAACATTCCGAAGTAATTTGCTTTAAGCAAACTTGGCAAAACAGAATACAAGGATAAATAAAACTCCTACTTCACATACACATATTACATTCAATATTCTAATATTCAACCTTTGTCAGATGTGGATGCAGCTAAAAAAAATATTTTCCTTATCAATTTTACATTGTCATAATGTATCACAAGGATCTTCCTGCAGACTACTGTGTGACATTCATGCAAATAAACCATTGATCCCAGAAATATAAAAGCTGAACATTAAGGAAATATAGGCACAGTGCATGTTCAAGTATCTTCCAGTGAACACAACTGAACAAACAACTGCTCTATGGCTGAATTATTCCCTGTATAATTTATTATTTCCACAAAGTCGCCTACTTTTCAGCTATTTGTCAACGATACAGCTTCTCTTTCTGAATGTTCCTTTACTATAGATTGTTCCAGACAAGTGTTAACAGATGTAAGAGGACATTAATAGCCTCATCATTTCTGTGCAATCCCAATTACTCATTCTGTAGTCCACAGTTGTCATATCATTCCAAATGACTGCAATATTTTTGATATAACATCCCCTCAAGAACAAATAATGTAGGTTTTTTTAAAATAGATGGCCATTAGATATCTAACACAGGCTTGGGTTACACAGTGTAATGTGACATATCTGTTTTGGTTTAATGTTACACAAACAATCACCATGATTTGTCCACTAAGCCACAATTTGAAAATCCTGGCACAATATTGCATACATTATACAAATGTTCAAGACAGAAATCTATCTTCTTTAAATTTAAGTAGATAAAATAGCAAACATAACAAGTTTACAAAGTGCTGGGTTTCAAATAATTTAATTTCATCTATCTTTAAAAAAATTGTACTGATGAATTTTCTAGATCATTTTGTAAATTCACTAATATTACATTAGGCAAATTTATTTTAGATCAGCGCAATGTACCAAAACTACATTTTTAAAAGGTAACACACATATATGATCTATTCCACTAGCACACAGAACAGTTGATTTATCAAGCTGGTTTCATATTATGAGACACAGATACTATTATTTATTGTTCAAATTATTCTCAAAGTTTTAAAGAACAGCACAAATTGCAGTATGCTTGAAATAACCTTTGATAACTGAAAGGCTGTTTTCAAAGCGATCAGACCAAAGAAAAAGTAAGATAACAGCGCTCTGACTTTTAACTCTCTCCTTTAAATAAAAGAACCCAAAAAACTATCTTTTTCATAATCTGCCTCTCACTGGACAAACGTTCTTTTGCTCTGTCCTCCCTATTGTTTCGCCCACCAAAGACGTGTCTATTACTTGCTTTTAAAACCATTCTCAGTAACCAAATCCCTTCTAAGCTGGCCCTGGGGCGTGATGAAGTAAAGAATGCCCAACACATTCTACTGGCAGTTCTGGAACAAGAAACGCTGACATGGGCGAGAGATCCTTTTAAAGTCCAAGTTGCATTTGTCAGCAGAGCTGAAACCAAACGAAAGCGGGAGACATTGTTTCTGACCCGGGAGTTGCTGACAAGCATCCCCCTGGGGCCCCAGTTTCATGGAAAACTCCGTCTGGCGGATAGGTAGGCTTAGACGAGGGCTTCTTTCACTCACCAGGATGCGCTTGAACAGCGCATTTTCCTTCGGCGGGAGGCTCACTGACGGCATTGTCTCTGCTACTGCTGTCGCTGCCGCTGCCGCCGCCGCCGCCCTTCTTGCTACGACCGGGCCGGTGAACCCGCTCCCTTCTACCGCTGCTTGATCACCACCCCTACCGCCGCCTCTCAGGAGGGATTCCACGCCAGGGCGTCGCTACTACCAGTACTGCCGTCGTTTGCTACGGCGACTCCCCCTTCTACTGTGCGCGGCTCCCCTAGCCGCCGGGATGCCTGTGCCCGGTTACCCCTGCTCCGCAGCGAGCCCCAGGCGGCGGCCGGTTCACGTGGTAACTGAGCAGGCCAGAAAGAAGAGGCGCCGCCAAAATGGCCGCCAGTGCGGGCTTCCCCAGCCGGGTCACCAGTAGTTGCGCGCATGCGCATGACCCCATTTTTTCCTCTTCCTCTCTTTTCTCCATAGATTGAATGGCAGCTGCACGGGAAGTCGGGAAATGGGATCAGCCTTACTCACTCTTGCTGCGTCTTGGGGAAGGGTTGCGCCTGCGCGCTTACCCAGCTCCGAAGCTACGGAAGTCTCTGGGGTGGGTAGCAGCGCTGTTGAATTTCTTCAAGATTATAGAGTTGCACGTGCGTAAGACTTGGCTCATTCTTACAAAAGGAAACCGAAGGACTAACATTATTGGAGCTATGGTGATTGTTGGATTTGTCCTGGGGAGAGAATATTGCAACTTAAAGCTGTATTATATTATAAACATATGTACAATATAAGTAAATAACTGCATGATGAGTAAACAGCCATTCATCACAGTCGCCCACCTGATGCCTGTAAGAAGCTCAGAAAGCAGCACATAAGGAAAACAGTCCCCTGTTATGTCTTTAATACCTGGCATTTAATATCATTCTACATTTAAAGCTACAGATCTCCACTGTCACAATATCTATGAATCTAGATGTTAGTTACTTGAAAAAAACAATAGTTGTCATTCACCATATCCTGTAGCACGAAATTCCGATTAAGTGTTGGGTCGGGAAAAAAGATTTGGCGTGAAGATTTTCTGCTCCTTCTTCATCTCCTAGATAAAAGAATCAACTTCCATACCTATACATGATTTTTTAGCACTAATTACAACAATTTTGTATTATTGTCAGAAAACTGGAAGAACCAGCTGTAAGGCAGCATTCCTGGAACCTCTGAGGTATCAAATTGGAGTTCAGCATTACTATGATTATGAAATAACATATGAGTTCCAAAATGATTGGCACTTTTCAAACTGTAAGGAACCACCCGGTGCTGGAGAAGATTGTAATCTTGTGACTATGACGAACTTCTTCTCTATCTTTTTCATTACAAATCATGAGAAGACCAGTTTTATATCTGTTCTGCTGTGCTCAGTAATACTTTTAGAGAAGCGCATTACTACTGTTTGAAACTTCATATTTATTCAGAAGTCAACTTAAGGATTACTCTTAGGTAAATGTGTGCATATATATAAGTTACAGGATAGAGGTAACACGACAATCCTTTAAGTATTAAATGCTGTTGAACTCAATGGGAGGACGTTCTGAATGTACATGCAGATACCTTAAAAAACCCATACTTACCCTGGACTAAATAGATTTGTACTGATATTAAAAATCTGATTTTCGGATACCTCAACTTTCATGCTTTTAATGAATGTTTTAAATGTAATGCGAAGTTTTCATTATGAAAAAATGTGGTTAGGATAACATATTTATTATGACACTATTTCCTAATTACCACAATCCACTTTAACAGATGAATTTAGGAGAGTTCTGCCACAGCAGTGATTTCAGGGAAAGTTTGAAGATGTTGCTCCAGTTGTGTATATTTTAGTTCCCGGAAAGAAGATAGCATAAAAAAACACAGCAGAACATCGCATCAAACAAACAAACAAACATACACCCAAACCCGAGATTTTCTCTAATTTGGTGTGGTGGTGATGAGTTTCCTTTACAGCAGACTAACTTGTTAGCCGAGTTGCCAATAGATGACGCTCTTCGTGCCCCAAGCCTTTTCCTTAGATCTTTTTAATAGCCGCCCCTCCCGCTCTTGGATTGGTGCATTTGTCTCATCGCTTAGCTCGAGGAGAGAAAAAGTAACATGGCGGCAACCTTGCGGGCCGCGAAGCGGTTTTTGCAGATTTCCAGCAAGGTGACGCCAAGTGAGTTGCCTGGCCTTGGGTGGGACTTTTTTTCTTTTCGGAATCTTGGCGATTCAGAGGAAAACATTACGTTTGCATGAGCTATTTTCTGTTGCCGTACCGTTGTTGAGTGAATGTGTGAGTGTTATACCCTAGATTCTGAACGTATAACCTTCAGCTTCAGTTGCCTTTCCCTCTTGACCTTTTTGATGAGCCCTCTGCGCATACAATGATTTGCCGTCCCCCGTGTAATCAGGTTAGGGCAGCGAGTTGGGTGACGGTGTATCAGCGGCATCTGTATATGGGAGTAATGGGCATGTGATAGTCCCTTTACTGCACCTTTGTTACGTTCCTCCTTTTTTCTTCTGTCGAAAGCCTGATGGAACTCGGATCTTGAATTTTGTGTAAGATGCCTGTTTTTAGGGCTGTGCACTGATCGGGATTGGAGGGGGATTGGAAGAGGAAAAGGTCTTATCCCTGGCACTTCCTTAAACAATTTTTTTTTCCTGGATCATACATGAGCATAGGCAACCCCCCCCCCTCATTTTCTTTAACGAGTGAGTACTTAGTAAAAAGGAGGGGCATACATCTGTATAAAAACAAAATATTTTAATTTAAAAAGTCATTGCTTCATGTTTGTTACAGATTTATTAGGTTTATATGTTGTCCTTTATGAAAAACTATATTTTTCTTCTGAGACAAGAAATGAATTGATCTTTAACAAAATACTAATTTCATCTAATAAGTGCTATACTTATTCGCAATGATGACACTTCAGCAGCTGAAATTGTTTCCTATTTATATCTTGTCCTGTCTATTTTATGAAAATATAACCTGGGACACAAATAACATAACCTGGGATACAAATAATAAGTCAAACCGTAATGTGGCTTATTTGTTTTTGGTTTAACAGGGAAAAGTATACCCAGTTCATAACTGAAGAATTATTCTCCAAAGGTATTTCACATTCATTTCAGAACTAATGTATTTGAAACTTCTTTATTTTAGCATTGTCTCGTTCAGCATTCCAAGCAGGAAGGAATGATTCAAATAATCCTAACTGGATAAAAGTTGGCCTGACTCTTTCTTCAACGGTCCTATTATGGGTTATGGTAAGAATAATCTGTGTGTGATTAACAATATTTGTAAAGTACCCTTTAATCAATTATTTTTCTCCATCTTTTCCTGATTTTTAATCATTTGAGCACTTATAACCCATTTTCCATAGTTGCCCTTATATATGAACATGAATGTACCTCAAGGAGTTATACTAGATGAACTTCCTAGTTGGTGGGATGCCACCAACAGACAACAGTATGTTGGCTTGCAAATTAGTCTCTAGATTAAAGATCCTAGCTTTCATAGAACTGTGGAAGAAGCTTGGTTCAAAGTTTAGTTGTGCTTGTGGCACACTAGCCAATATGTACCAAAACTGACTGGTACTATCCTTACTTGTTATCAGGGAATGTTGCATGCGGCTTGGATAGGAATGAAGCTGATAACCTTCTCTACACCTTCTCTCTGTTCCTAAAAAGCATTAAACATATAGGCTGGAAACATGTTTAGTTCTCTTTTAAAATATAGAAATGAATGAACTATCTTCTTGCTGCAGGTTTCCAAACTGGAAGGTACTGTTAGAATTGTTTCCAAAGGTTTTTTTTTCCCATAGAAACAGCTCCATCTACAGTGAACTCAGGGGCTACAATAGCCTTGGCTTGATTCCACTAGAGAATCCACTAAAGCAGGGATAGGAAAATTTTTGTGACCTAGACTCAGTGTTTTTAGGTAACTGAAATCTATAGGGGTGGGATGATAATGCAAAATGAGTAAGATTGCATCATTCATGGCCAGGCCAACATTCTCTTTGGATGGAAGAGATTCTTATTTTAGCATTTACACTCCAGTTTCACATGATTCTCATCTTAAAATGAGAGGCAATGTGATGTAATGAAGATGTTGGACTGGCACAAAATAGCTGGCCCAGTTACACTTAGAATAGGTTCCAGAAGTGCAAAAAGAAGTCTTGGAATCTGCCAGTTGCCTACTCCTGTATTTGACTGACAAGCAATGTGCCCTCTGAAAAGAACTAAGTTCAGTGGCCAAGGGTAGCTATTGACTGGGTTTGTATATGATATTAAGCCACAGTTTTAAAACTACATTTTGATGAATTAGCTGGGGACACTGTTGGCTTACACATTATGTTTTTTGTTCTGGCTTAGTGCAAACATGTTATGGGTTAACATGATATATAAACCTAGTGAAAAGCTGGAAATTGGCAAGATTGAATAATTTGAAACTAATATAATCTTTGAAAGGACATGTGAAATTATTTGAATGCTGTCATTTTGTCAAATCATAATTATGGAAACTAGTATTCTCCTAAATAAAATAAATGTATTTTAAATATATACTTAATAAATTGTGGTCAAGCCATTATAATGAAATAATAGAAGCTCATAAGATCATTCTAAGCATTTGTGTCCCATGCATTTATCTATGTTTATCTCTTAGCTCATCAGGCATCATAATTATGAATTGGCAGAATATGAAAGGAGAAAAACAGAGCAAGGTTCTTAAAACCAATCTGGTATGGTGAGTATGTAAATAAAGCTATATACTCTTTTTCTGGTATTGATTGATTTTTTTTCCTATCTTGTAAGATTTAAAGATCCTTTTGAACTCTTGTGTTCCTTTATATCAATTTTCTCCATCACCATAATATAGGCCTCTGAGAAATTCAGGGCTCTATGCTCCATATGTGAGTGATGGTCTTCACTCCATTTTCTTTCAGTGCACGTTGGTTTTCAAATTCTGGGTCTTGCAAACTGAAAATGCAATTGCTTTGGGTTCAGACCACACAATAAACTCTGTCACTGCTCAAGGAGTAACATGACAGGGTAGAGATGGTGATGCATGCACGTTTGTTAAACCTGTATAGAAGCTTAGTATGTCATAGAAATACAGCAAAGGTATTTTCACTTCCATTTTAGGATAATCATGATTAGCACTATGTTTGGATTTAGACAATGGTTAGTCTTAAATACTGATAATTGAAGAAATCCACCTTCAAACCATGAAACTGGCTTGTTGCGACCAACAGTGACTGAGATTGAACGTAGTTATGGTTTTGATATGGTAAACTTTGATTAACTGAAACTGATGGCAGATACTTCTGGGGAACTCACAACTGTAGTGGAGAGAAGCTGGCTCATTTTCATAAAGAGAAAGCATCATGATATCTGAACTCAATCTATATGTATATTTTTGGTTAGCATTCAGAATTCTTGTTTCTCATAAATGGCAGAATAGAAAGGGGAGAGGGAAAGTAGATTTCTCAGCACTAGTAATTGTTAAGTAATGGTAGTAAGGTATATTCTTGGCTTTGGTTTGGATCATCATCTACTGATTTCTTGAGTAACATTTCTAAGAGCATAAGAAAGAACAGCTATAACAGCACAATAGTCGCCTAGACTTGAAAGTGGGACCCTGCAAATGCCAGCTTTCATAACAGTGTTTGCACAAGTCTCTGTACAAACAGTTATTTGTACTAAAAACTGCTTGACATTTATTTAGCACAGTTTCTCTGCAGAATGCTGATACTAACATTGTGAATAGTAGCAGATTGTGAATGAGGTAGCACTGCCTTGTTTAATATTAAACTGTGTTGCTATAACAGTTATACTAATCCTGGGAATAATTGGCTCATTGTTTTCCTATTAGTTAGCTTCCTGATTTTAGATTGGAATAATTTCAGCCTACACTATAACCAGTTTGGTGTAGTGGTTAAGGCACCAGGCTAGAAACTGGGAGTTTCTTGTCCTGCCTTAGGCACAAAGCCAGCTGGGTGACGGGCCAATCACTCTCTCAGCCATAGGAAACAGGCAATGGCAAACCACTTCTGAAATCTTGCCAAGAAAACCTCAGGGACTAGTCCAGGCTGTTGCCAGGAGTCAAAAACTGACTCAAAGGTGGACACACACACTAACCATTTCTAATACCACAGATAAGTCAGTTAAAATTATGGCGTGTCTGATTAACAGTAATAATTGTAAAATATATACTGTATTGTCACCATGACAAAAGAGAGAGTTTACAAAGGTTTTTCAGGAGCTAGGTAATTCCCATCCTATAATTTCACTCAAAATCTTTAAGACTGTCATTTCTTTATGGGTGGGTCGTACAGATAGATATGACTTTGAACCTACTGTATTGTGGGATATATCATTCCTAATATGTTTTAATCTTTTAATCTTTTTTCTAGGTAGAAGCTATCATCTTATAGCTGATGCATATTCTGCAGTGAAATTATCAAAGCTGGATCTATTCCTAATCTTCATGAATAATTTTATAACTATTCATAACTATAACTAATTTTCGTGAAATAAAACACTGACTAGTATGGAAAGTAACTAAAATATTTGTTTCATTTGGCCTCTTCCAAGAGCTCTGATAAAGTATTCAGATTATATGAAACTTTTCACAGAAAATTGCTGGGTGACTTTCAGCCAGTCTCTCTCTCTCAGCCCAACCCACCTCACAGGGCTGTTGTGGGGAAAATAGGAGGCAGAAGTATTATGTATGTTCACTGTCTTAAGTTGTATATAAAAAAGGTGGGATAAAAATATAAACAACAAGTCTACTCAGAATTAAGACCCATTGAATCTAACATGATTACTGCCAGACAAGTGCTTGGGGAAAAATTAAAGAATACTTTTTTTGAGGAAGTGCATATAAGTATTTGTGGTCTTCCTCTGCGTTTTTAAATTACTGCCCTAATTACTGATTATTTACTAAACGTTAATGTTGAGGATAAGAATAAGAAAATGTTAATGCTATTATTTTTTACTCTTTAGTGAAAAAAGGAGCACAGAACTTTCCAAATTGTTTTGATCTTGAAATGGTTGCTCTGGATTTAAAATTAACTGTTTTAACGTTACTGAAAATATCCCCATGCTATTCCAACTATACAGATGTAGCCCAAGCTCAAAATGGCCTTGTAAGCTTGGAAGACCTGCTTTGAAGTTGAAACACTTTGCATTTTTATTACTGAAATACTAGTGTAGTGACCAAAAATATGAAATAGAAATCTAGGGTTCATACTTTATTTATTCATTAACTTGAATCAGAGATTTTTTGAATAATATTTTTTTCTCTATATGTTACTTCTTAGTGAACTAAAAATTCATTTTCCTTGTTAAATATCCTTATAGTTTGGTCAGTCTCTGAACATATTCTCTTTTTTAAAATAATTTTATTGAAGTTTTAGATAAACATAATACAAACTAATACAAACTAAACTGGAAAAAAAAAAGAGAAATAGAAGAAAAATTCATAAGGTGCAGAACAAAGAAAAAAAAGGAGAGAAAATGAAAAATGGAACAAAGACAATAATAAAACCCTTTTTTAAAGTTCCAAATAAAAAAACTCTTCTCCCCATAGCGTAACTTTGATCTATATAAATCCAGAAATCATAATCTTTTCAGTCCTCGTTCAGCAAAAAGTCAATTAGGAGTTACCAGAAATATCAAACAAATAGTTTATCCCTGGTCAAATATTCCAACTTCATATTCCTTCTCTTTGCTCTACACAATCTTGACCTTTAAATCATTCCCATGATATTGCAGGATTGATCTTTCATTGGCTCTTAACATATTCTCATCATGACTCAGGCATATCTCCAAAATGTACTGGTGCCGCATACATCAGAATAGTTCTAGAATTAATTGGTTAGGAGTATGAAATCGCCGGCACTGTCTTAGAAAGAATGCTGCTGAAAGGGTTGAGCAGCAGAGAAGGGAACTGTAGAATTTGGCCAGTTCCACTGTTTCACAGAACAAACTTTGCTGCTCAAATTGATATTTTTCTTTCCCAGATTCTGTGCATAAGAAAGGTCCCTCCCTTTCTCAGCACACAGCATAGAATGCAATACTGTATGTTTCAATCTCTTCCTTTGGCACTGATCACCTGATGACAGGTACAGAGTCAGGAAGCATAATGATCACTGAGGGCAGGATGAGAGTGGGCAAAACTTGGAAGAAGAGATTATAAGCAGATATGGAAAAAAAAGCCGAATGCTTATTCAGTAATATAGCCTAGTATCCCTACTAACGCTTGAGCCCTTCGATCTCTATCGTCGTGTTGAAGCTCTGCAGTACAGTCTTATGCATTCTTACTTGAAAGTCCTGTTGTATGTAATGAAGCTCGCTCCTAGAAAGGTGCTTAGGATTTAATCTTATGAACATCAATACTGCATAAAACATTATTTATTTGATATTTTACGTTTCACTTCCCATTCTTAGAAAGGGATTTACAATCACTTCAACTGTAAAGTGTTTACAATTGGTTAAAACAGTGCAATGTCATTAAAATATCTTCAATTTTAGAAAGTAAAGCAGAGGACAAGAAGTCAAAACCACGCATGCAGTATTAACACAGGGAAGGTCTAGGTGAAGTTCAAGTCTTTAACAGGTGCCTAAAACATGTGCATGTAGTCCTCGTTTAGCAACCACAATTTGGGAATAGCAACTCAGTTAAGCAAAGCAGATCCTAAGTGAAACCATGACTGTGCTTACGATCTTACTTCAGCTTTCCTTTGCTTTACAAACCTGCGAAAGTCATAAATGTGAGGATGGGTCATAAAGTTACTTTATCATCACTGTTATAACTGAACGGACATTAAATGAGGCAATCACTAAACAAGGACTACCTGTAATTAGAGGTGCCTCATAAATGCCAGGAGGGAGAACATTTTAGACCGAAAGGACCATAACTGGGAAAACATGACTGAGTAATTGCAATATGGCACTCTAGTTCACAACCCATACTGGAGACTCCCCAAACTTCCTTAGTAATTGATCTGTAATGGTAAAGGTGGTTTGTCAGTTATCCCAGATGTTTAATGCTTTATACATAAAACATTGAATTTGGTTTGGTAGTTCATTGGCAGCCAGTGGAGTTGCTTCAGCTCAAGTGTACGATATGCAAGATGAAGATATGTATCACTCAGCAATTTGCTACTTGCATTCTGTTCCAGCAGCAGCTTCCTGGCCAAGCGCAAGGGCAGCCTCGTAAGTGCAATACAAAAAGCCGAACATGAGATTAAGAGCCACTTTGGTGTAGAGGTCAAAAGCACCAGGCTAGAAACCAGGAGACCATGAATTCTAGTTTCTGCCTTCAATCAATCACGTTTATTACCAATCAATCACGTTTATTACAGCCCTAAGGCCAGACACAATAAAACTATACATAATAATCTTACATTAATACATATATGTATGTAAAAACAAAAGCAATCAATGTACTATGATCCAAAATTTGTTTAAAATAAAAATACTAAATGAATTAAAATAAAATACTATGTTAAAAATTTCAAATCTAAGTGATGGTGTGGTGTATTGTGCAGATGGTAGCGCAAAACTGGGCAACCTGGGAGGATATTTTCGGGTCCTTGTCTGAAAGAAGTAGCATTAGGTAGAAGTCACTCTCCCTACCTGGAAATTTCTTCAGTAATGGATATATAAGGCTCTGTCTAGAGTCCTTATATAGGGAACAATATAATAGCATATGGCTTAGGTTTCTACTGAACCGTCTCCACGAGGACATAGCCGAAGGTGCATGGGAGTACCCTTAAAACATCCAAAAAGGATTGCTGAGGGCAATGCGTCCAGCCTGGCTAAAGTAAAAGCTTTATGAAACTTCAAAATTATGATAGATGATAGATAAGCTGGAACGAAGCCTTCCGGAAGCAATTGGCGGATATTGGGGTATAGCACCTTACTTAAATTTATTTGTAGATCTATATCCCAGATCCATTGTTTCAGGGCGGTTCTAGCGTTATCATATCCTAATGAGCACAGACTCTGCACAGACCCTGAGAAGTTGGATTATAAATTATCCTAGCAGGAATGTATATCCCAGTGTAGATGGATTTTGCTGTTGTCATTAAATTGAAATTTTGGCAAATGCTGTTGAAGATATTTTGTCTTGTCCACACAATGGCTTGATCGATTGATTATTCACATTTCTATCATCGCCCATCTCCCCCCAAAAGGGGACTCTGGGCAGTTTACAATAAAATTCACCTTAAAACCACAACATCATAAAATCACCAAGTCAATACCTACAATACTAAAATAATAAATATTGCAGAGAAATCCACATGACAGGAAAGTATATCAGGACTCCTGCTTAGGTGTCAGATTATCTTCCTTTACCATGAGTTGAGGACTGGCTTTATGACCTACCCAATCAGAAATGCTGTAGAAATCACTTGATTGATCTCCCCTGAAGTTAACAGCCATCACTTTCAGGTTCACAATCTAGCTGTATCTCCATTACGTGATCTTGACAGCTTTTGTATACAATCTTCACAATGTTGCTGCTGATTCCCTAGCCTCCTCCCTGGCTTACCCAAACCACAATGCTCCAAGAATGCCAATGGCGTTGAAGTGATCCACACACTACCAGCCACCTCAAAGCTCCCACTGTTGCAGCTGCTGCCCTGGGCAAGGACACCTGGAGAGAGGTGGGCCTGCCCTGTGCTCTCTCAAGAGCCATTACCTAGGCATTGTTTTTCATGCCACTGGCTCGTGGAAGCCCCAAATTCAATCCCTAAAAAAGAAAGTCAGAAGAAGTGAAGCTGCCATATTAAAAAAATTTTTCGCACGGTTAGAGGTAATTGTATTCTTGGTAGACTAAAAGTATTTGAGGCCAAAATAATATCACAGCTGTCCTATGGCTTCCAAATATACAGTATGCATATAAGAATCTAGAACCATTAGAAGCTGTAAGGCTTTAAGCAACCTCTTTTTGGTTCCTCACTGGTTCCTAACTCAACGCTTAGGGCTGAAGCTGGAATAGTTCCAATTAAAACTCATGCCCAAATAGCACATGCTAGTTATTGGCTCAAACTAATTTTCAACCCAGGTTGTCTGGTTTCTTTCACTCTTCAAGACGATTCCAGACTTCTTGGCAAAAATTACGTGGTGCTACCCTAAGCCATTGTGGATTCTCCCCCAATATATTGATTCCAATGAAATTTGATCAGGCCAAAGCATCTTTCAAGCAACATGCCAGAGCTATGGCCCTGCAAAATGATCTTAGCCAGGCTCCACCATATATTAATTCAGTGCACCCACACAAAAGTGTTGCTCTTGCATATTACCTGTACAATATTGTCCCCCAAAACACCAGAAGATCTACTAATCTTGCTTGCTGTAATGTGCTCCTCTCTGCACTCTTTGAGGGAAGTTTCTATAATATACCAAAAGAGATGTGGCTCTGTCCTTGTGGATAGGGGAAAATTGAAACTCTGGGTCATGTGTTGCTGCATTGCCTTTTTTATAGAAATCTATGAGAAATGTATATTTCCCCATGTATAACACAATATTTCCTTAGTCTCTTGCTAGCTGACCAGGTGGCAGGGATTTCAGCCAAAGTAGCCCAGTTCTGTGTCAGAGCTATGATTAAACGTAAACAACTCCTTCAAGTGAGGTGATGCTGAGCGTTTACTAGGCTTCCATAACTGTAGAGTTATCCAACAAACCCTAGCAGGGCTTCAGCAAGTATTAGACTTAATATAAATTAGCATAGCCTTACATTCTTGTAGTGTTCTACAAATTCTAGCATTATTTATGTCCTTTTATAGTTATTTGTCTTAGTAATTTTACCTTAATGTTTTTATCTTTACCTTACTTTATTCTATCAATACGACTTTTTATTTCTGTTTTAGCCTAATTGTTATGTTATTAGTTATATGCTGCTGGTCTGTGGTTGAAATAAAAATTGGTTGATTGATTGAATAGTAATACCAATAGAAGAGAATATATGTAGCTCAGGGTTGAACTGTGGAGTTCTTGGTGCTCTCTGAGCTTGGAGTGCAAATTCAGAGTGAAAAATAATAGTACAGAGTATAGTAGTTGTCTTAGTAATAGTAATAGTAATTGTCATAGTAATAGTATAGAGATAGCAATAGAACAGAACATAGGAAGCACTCGCATATCACTTTTATATGAGTGTTTTTACAAAATAAAACATCTCCCCAACCCTTATAGGGAGATATAAAGAAACCACCTGTCCAGGGTCCAGTGCTTTTGTGTCTCTCTTAAGTCTGGGTCAATCTAATTGGGCATGATTTAAAAAAGAACCTGTGACAGCTTCTTAATTACTATGCTGAAAATTCTTACTCCAAGGCCCTGTTCTTCAGAAGTATTGCAATTGTGTGAGATCTATAGATGCAGAAATGCATGGAGAAGGGTCCTTTAGAATGGAAGATGTGAAGAAATTACCAGGTGTTTAGTTCTCTTAAAAAGGTATAGCCCAGCATATCATTTCCTTCAGATCACAGTAGAGAGACATTCCAGGAATTTTGTAGAATTGTTTTGTAATACATGAAAATACATTGCATAGTTCAGGGCTTGAAACTGCAGTCTTGGAACTGAACCAATGCCTAGTGAGTTCAATGGGACTTCTCAGTAATTGTGTATAGGATTGTAGCATCCATTCAGCTTGCTGTTGGTCTGCCTTCTGTCCTCATCATGCTTGTACTGGGAAATTTGTTTTGAAATCTTTCTGTCCCTTTACTTTTGCCTTTTCAGAATTAAAAAAAGAAAAAGTAAATGTCCTTCCAAACCCATTGAAATAGTGAGATTTCTTCAATCAGACTTTTCCAGTGCCAAGAAATAACTCTTTTTAAATGCATCCTATAAAAGATAATTTGGCATGTATAAAGGCACTGCTGTTTCATGTTATTGCACTTGTAGTTGACCATCCAATAAACAGTACTGGACATTAATTTTGCTTGCCAATCTGTCCTTTGTGTGAACAAATTAGTTTGCTGAACATTTATTATATGTCTTGTAGAGATACAATAAAGTACTTAGATTCAATGGTATGTATTCAAGTTATTTAAAAACCCAACTATAGCTTATTTACCTATTATTATCTACTAAAATTATAACTATAGTGATATGAGGTAAACTCTGAAGTTATGGATTTATTTATTTACTTTCGCCTGTATATTGGGGAGGAATTTAAAACCAGTAAAATACCTATTTCTGAATACAAACTTGTATCTGTTGGAAACCTCATTCATCTGTATGGCTACATGAAATAAATTAGTAATAAGAATTAAGAATGGAGTCATCCTTCAGCCTGACAGTTGGTTGTTTCTTTAAGAAGCTTTACGCTTTTTGTCTGAAACTGTCTGAACTTTTTTCTGGAAAGGAAGCTTGCTTATGAAGTTGCTATCCAAATTTCAATCTGTTCTTTCATTCTGGCAGTGATGCTAGCCAGGTGTTGCGTGCACAGTGGTTACCACAGGTCCTTATTGGTGGACTACCCTGCTTCGATATTACGTGCCCGCACAAAAGAAAACACAGTTTTATCATTCTTTCTATCACTTGGGCTAGAAGGGAAAACTGGAAGAACTCTTGTCAATTTCACCTGTTTTTCTTTTTAAGGGTCCATCATCAGAATCCATTGGTTAACTTGTTTAAAAGGAAAGCTCCTCTGTTTCCCCAGTCTACTGGGAGCGGGGGTCACTTCAGAAGGCAGCAAGCAGGATAAAATTATTGAAGAGGGCAGCAACCTGTGGCTGGAAGGTAGGGAGTATTCTTGCCACAGTGCACAGTAGCCAGTTGGAGTGGAGACATTATCTACAACAAAATGAAGCACAGTTTGTAGCAGCAGAAGTTAGAAAACATTTACCTTGACAAAGAGGAAAAAAAAGGAAGGAAGCACGGAAGGAAGACTGGAAGAGCCCAGTGGCCTTGTTCGTTTATTAATGCATCCCATCTTCACATTGGTTTGTTCCACAGATTTATTTCTAACATTGTCAACTATCAAAACTTGTCAGGCAATTCATGTTGCTGTATACATTCCCTTAAATCTTGTTTACATGCATGTTATATATTCAAAACATACATAATCTGATAGAAAACAAATCCTCCAGTTTTGTAGTTTGAAGTAAGCATTTCTATTATGTTTCAGAGATCTTTAATTTATAGAATGGCATCAAGCAATACCGTCATTTTCACATGATTATGGAGAGAACATATAAACAATGCTTATTTGTTTCCTGAGTTATATCTACAAAGGACAGAATTGTGCAGGCAGTGGCTTTCCTGTAACATTCTATAGAAGCAAAAGTTGGACTTTGAAGGAGCAGGATTAGGAAGAATATTAATGATTTTGAACATTGGTGCTGGAGAAGACTCCTGAGCACCCTATGAATATCCCAGAAAACAAACAAATGGATCATAAACTAAATCAGTTCAGAATTCTGACAAAGATTGGCATTTTTATGCTTATACATTTCTTGGAGAATTTAACAAATTAAGTCAAAATTAAAATTCTCACTTCAGGTGTTGAGGTTTCCCCCCCCCTCTTCTCTTTCCTGCTGCCCAGGTTCACATGTTGGTCTTTATACATGCACACAATTAAGTTGTGCAGTGTTTTGAATTTGATTTTTAAAAAATTCTTTGCAACATATAGAATTGAAAACTTAGCACCCGTCTGCAACATCTTAAAGCAGCTTTGTCTTTTCCCAGGATTGTGTGGTAGCTGTGGAGAGCAGGCCCCGCACCCCACCTGTTCTGAAGCAGATTTGGAAGATCAAATCTAAAGCGCTGTACATCCCTACAAATCATGTTCTGCCATTGAACTACAGCAACTCCCCTATTTCACAAAGAGGCACTGACAAGTGCAACATGGACACTTATACAAGCTTTGAGTCACCTAACCCTAACCCTTTCTTTCCTCTGTGCCTAAATAGCTACCATACTGAAACCCTTTGAACTGAAGGCTTGGTTGCTATCGCATCATCATCTATTATTATTGCCCAGCTATGAACAAGCCTGGCAACAAAGAACCTATCCTCCTCCTCCAAGTTCTTTGAATGATCTTGCCAAATGCCTTAGCAAAAAACCAGTTTTGTTCCTTTACATCATATGGTCTGACTGAATCTTGGGACTTGCTTGAACCAGGTCACAATGACTTGTTAAGAAACCATTGTTAAAATTCTTCTGTATTAAAATTATGTGACTCAATCCAATTTGTGTCCTTTATACATCCCTTATCAGATAGAAGTAGATGGGCCTGCTTTGCTTTTCAGCAAGATTGCTGTGGAGTTGGAAAGATAGCTTGATGTTAATGAGGTACTAGTGAAAGGAGTCTGTTGTTAGGGCTTTTAGATACTTGGGCAGGGTTTTTTTTTTTTGCAACTCTTTTCCTTGTACTTTTGTTGCTAAGTGGTGAACAGGATTAGAGCAAGGTGGCAAACAAGAATTAAAACAGGATACAAATTCAGATGTAATGTCAAATCATAGCTAACTCAGCCAAGATTCATAAATTGAAGAGAGTCTGAACAGTCTTATGAGTCTTATTTGTTCACTCCAAACTAGAGTTAGAGTGGATGTATAAACAAGTCATAGTTTAACAATATGTTCAAAATGGTTGTATTTTTGGCAATGTATTTTTAGGCAAGTTTCATCCCATGATTCATCCCATTCACACATGCCTGATTTGATAAATTTCTGCCTAAATTCAGTTGTAAGATGGGACACAAAGGCAGAAAACTATCCCCAAGTTTACAATTCTATAACTCATTGAAATATGTTGAATACACAGCATTGTTAAGCGGTATTTCTGATATAAAATCATGCTTTTCTCATCAATGGCCTAAGAATCTTGACTAGCTTTATGAATATTTATGAATCTGAAGATTTGGATGTTGCCTGTACATCAACCACACTTTTCAGTCTCAACAACCTAAGTGAATATACCTTCAATTTGACTGAATTCAGTTCTATTAAAAATGCAGACAATTCAATATTCATATCTAGAGATAAAGGTTTTATTATGTTTTAGTAAAAAAGCAATGCATATACACACATACATATATACATACATACAAAAGTCTACATACCCCTGTTAAAATGCCAGGTTTTTGAGATGTAAAAAAATCAGACCAAGATAAATCACTTCAGAATTTTTTCCACCTTTAATATAACATATAAGCTGTACAATTCAATTGAAAAAGAAAAAAATCTTTTAGGACAAAAAAAAAAAAAAAACTAGAATAACGTGGTTGCATAAATGTACACCTCCTCTTATAAGTAGGGATGTGGCTGTGTTCAGAATTAACCAATCACATTCAAACTGATGTTAAATAGTGTCAGTACACACCTGCCATCAATTAAAGTGACCCTGATCAAGCCCACATAAAGTTTGGCTGTTCTAGTAGGATTTTTCTGACATTTACTCAGTTGCCTCTTACAGCAAAAGTCATGGTCTGCAAAGAGCTTACAAAGCATCTCACTGTTGGAAGGTATCAGTCAGGAGAAAGGTACAAAAACATTTCCAAGGCATTGGATATACCATGGAACACAGTGAAGACAGTCATCAACAAGAGGAGAAAATATGGCACAACAGTAACATTACCAAAAACTAGATGTCCCTCAAAAATTGATGAAAAATCAAGAAAACTGGTCTGAGAGGCTGCCAAGAGGCCTACAGCAACGATAAAGGAGCTGCAGGAATTTCTGGAAAGTACTGGTTGTGCACTGCATGTGACAACAGTCTCCCGTATTCTTCATATGTCTGGGCTGCGGGGTAGGGTGGCAAGATGGAAGCCTTTTCTTACAAAGAAAAACATCCAAGCCCAGCCACATTTTGCAAAAACCTACATCAAGTCTGACAAAAGTATGTGGGAAAATATGTTATGGTCTGATGAGACCAAGGTTGAATTTTTTGGCCATAATTCCAAAAAGTATGGTGCCAAAACAACACTGCACATCACCAAAAGTAGACCATACCCACAGGGAAGCCTGGTGGTGGCCGCATTATGCTTTGGGGCTGCTTTTCTTCAGCCAGAACTGGGGCTTTAGTCAAGGTGGAGGGAACGATGAACAGTTCCAAATATCAGACAATTTTGACACAAAACCCTCAGGCCTTCAAGTGAAACATGAAGTTCATAAGCATGTCATGTTCATCATCCATAGTGCTTGCTTTTTAAACATAGCCATCATACTTTAGCCAATGTAAATATTTTCTTCCAGTAGGCATGTTTCTGGGAGATATGCTTGTGGGCTTATGAGAGGAAGGATCTACCTTTCCTACACATAAAAAAATAGCGATTAAAGCTTTTGGTAAGTTGAATAACTTGTTTTATAATATATTTAAAACTGGGGCATAAAATATTTCAGCTTAATAATTTACAACTTTTTGAATGTCAATGCCTATCCCAACACTTCGCCCAAGTTTGAGTGGAGGGGAATGAACATGCCTTTATTTTCATTGGAAGAAGTGTAAAACATATACCGAAAAAAATACAGTGCATTTGAAGTTGCATTTTTATCTATTTCCTAGGGACTTATTTTTTTAAATTGGATATTCTATAAAAGAGTCAGGATACAACATATTAGTGGTTGGGGCAAAACAGGCAGTAATAAGGCATATGATGACTTGCTGTCTCTCTGTTAAAGACAGGTAGACCAATCACTGTTAATATCTCACCAGATGGCAGCATCTGGATAACTCTGGGCTTGGAAGCTAAGTAGTATTGGAACTGGTTGGTTCTTGAATAAGAAATCACCAGATAATTCCAGGGCTATAAACTAGATTGGGAAGTTAATATATACAAATATAGAGAGCCAGTTTGGTGTAATGGTTAAGGTGCTGGCCTAGAAACCAGGAGACTGTGAATTCGAGGCCTGCCTTAGACATGAAAACCAGCTGGGTGACTTTGGGCCAGTCACTTTCTCAGCCCAACCCATCTCACAGGCTTGTTCTTGTGGGGAAAATAGGACTATTAGTATGTTCACTGCCTTGAGTTATATATTTAAAAAAGTCAGAATGAAAGTCTAATAATAATAGCCCCAAGGCCATTTCTGTAATATTGCTAGGAAAACTGCATGCATCTGTGCATATAGCCATCAGGAGTTAAGCTTCTTTACATATTGTTGTTGACTAAGTCACAGTTGGTCCAGGACTAGATTAAGGCCAACTAATGCCTAAGCAGTGGTGCTCCTTGATGGAAGCAAAACTCTCATACCATGAGATGGAAACAAATGTGATATCTGACAACACTTTCAAACCAAGCTTTTAAACTTTAGTCATTCACCATGGCAAAGAAAACTTTTTTTTAACAATGCAGATTAAAGTGGAACATGGCAAATAAGGACAATTACAAAAAATAGACTAAAGTCAAGTGTGGCAGTGAAAGAGTTAAGGGCATGATAGCTAGGGCAAAAAACTCTGGATGCCCACCTTCCCTGGTGCCCTCACATGTGCTTATTTTGCTTAATGGTTAATCCAGGACTGAATTGGTCATATATTTACATAACATGCTAAGGCACATCAAACAAACTGCATTTTCACTTGGCATGATAAAATGTGGGAGATCTGCTAGCTGATCTAGCTATATTCTTAGTAATTATTGCTTGATGATTTTGCCATGGCATTCCCAAATGTTTATTAAGAGTATTCATCCCTACTAAATAGCATATCAGCTGTTCCCATCAGATTCCAGAAAAAGAGAGAGAGAGAGATGGAGAGTGGCTTTGAACTTCATGAAAGGTTGGTTTCATTTTTCTCACTCTTTTCTCCTCTGCTACAAAATATTCACAATACTGCTGTTATAGATTAGTTTTCTCCAGCTTGTTTGCAACCTCCGTCAGCAACAACAGTGATCAGAGAGAGGAATTGCATTCCAAAACACTAGAGGGCACCAAGTTGGAAAAGGCTGTTTTATACATGTACTAACAGTCTTTGATGAGAAATGAAATGCCACTTTCTCTAAGTTCTGACAATTCTTTCACTCAAGATATTAAAATCTACACCAATTTCCTAAGCAGTAGCTCTCCTTTGAAGACATTTCCACACATAATCTTAAAGCAAATTCCCAAAGTTCCCTAGTTGTGTTGGGATTACAATATCAAAAACTCTTTTATGCATGCTGGTTGAGAATGTTGGGAATTGTAGTCCCAACAGATGTAAACAACACAACTCATACTGTATAGTACTCAAAGCTTCCCTCAATATGACAAAATCCTGAAAATATGTCTCTGGCTTCCTAGCAGTGAACACATTACAAATTAAATAACACATGACTCTTTGATCTTTCAACGAGGCCTAAATTCTGTTGCTTGAAGTTACCGCCTTGCTCTGTCTAAGGTAGAGTCAGCTCCCATTAAGGTTATCCCAATGAGCTCAGAGTCCTTCTCAGAGTAAAGAGAAAGATTTGCATCTTTGCAGAAGTGAGCTTTTCCAGTCTGAAAGCCAGAGTGATAAAGGTGCAAGGCAAACTCATAGCAATAAAGTAGCAAGCTGAGATAAATTCTAAATCAGGTGTCAACAAAAAAGTAAGCCAGCAGGACTAGCAGAATTGAAAATCCAACATAGAAAAGCAAAGGGTGAAAGAAGCTGTGAGATATAGGCTTTGTTGTACAAAATCTGCTAGCCAACTTTTGCCTACAAGCTTTTCATTAATCCCCCTCCTCTTTTCCACACAATATTTGTATATCATTCTTTTTCTTTTTCATCAAAGGAAATAGTTTCTGCATCAGGGCACTAAATCAAGAACTTCAGGGCTGATGGAAGCTACCAAATAAAACTCATACAAGCTAGCAATAGATCTGACATTCAACAATAGAGACAAGAATGCTTTATGTTTTTTTTTTCAGTGGGGAAGAATGACTTTATTTTAAAAGGAATATACTGCTTTGAGGGAATGTTCAGTATAGTACACAGAGATTTCTTACTATCTTTTATAGACCTCAATTGTTATAATTCCATTATCCTCATTACTTTATCTCCCTTCTAAGAGACCTCAAGCTATTTTTTATATGTGAGGCTCCTGTTAAAGAGATAGGTAAAGTCTGAAAAATAAGGGGCAAAATCCTTGATCCGGCATGAGACAATTTTCTCTATTTGTTTTCACTTTTGATTTGACCTTAGCAGTTCCAGTTTTAAAGGAGTGTTCTTGGTCTTCTTCTGACACAAGTCTTGGCATACAAGTAATGCCTCATTCACAATCCTGCTGATGTTACAACCAAGGCTAACATCTGCTGAGCTCCAATTGGCTGGTTGAGGCTGCTGTAGACATGTCCCCTTCCCTCAGAGCATTGTGCTCTATACCTATTTTGGCTTCAACTGCAGGAGAAACTGGACATTCGGTTTCTAAGAAGTATCCGCCTGTGTAATGCCTGGGCCATGCTTTGCAAAGTGCTGTTCACGTGTTTTGTGAGCTCCTTACATACACTGGTATATCAATCTTCTGGAAGACAATGACTAGTTTTATTGATACATGCTCAGCATTCTTTCAGAAGACCAACAGACCTGTCTGTATTAAAAAAAAAAGGGCTGCTAGTTAAATTGAGAAAGAGAGATGTTGATGGTACTCTCCCAGATCAATGCATTAAAGATTGCCTACTCTAACAGTATTGCACATGATCCATGGGATACTTCCAAGTCCTGCTTACGATGGCCACATACCACCTGCCCTGCCATGGTCTTGCAGCACTTACCAATTAGAAATACTGTATTTGAAAGTTGGGGTGAAATTGACAATAGTTCTGTCAGTTTCCCCTTCTAGCCCAAGTGAGGGAAAGCTGATCAACTTCTGTCCAAAAATATCCCAGCTGACAGTTCCTGGGGTGGAGGATGTGCTGGGATGAAGTGGGAGAGTGCTCTGTCAATTCATTGCGCAAGCTGCGCCTCCATGCTTTACCCTGCAACACTCCAGTGACTTGTCAGTTGGGTAGTATTTGGACAATGGTGTGCTTGTACGGCAGAAGACTGGTAGACACATATTTAGAAACAGCCTGACAGATTACCAAGCATCTTGAAAGCTAGCTAGAGCCTCCATCCCAGGCACCCACCCATACTCACCCTGCCACAGTTTAAGGAGAGTGATTGGTTAGTGACACTGGGAAGGAAGGTGGGGAAATACCAGGGAATTTACCAACTCTGTCCTTAATTTGTCCAAGAACAAAATCACTTGCAAGCCTCACTACTGAGGCAGAGTAGGGCAGTGTGTCAAGGCAGTGCAAATTATGTCACCGTATTATTTGACAATTGAAAAAATAGAGGAACAGCCCACAGTGAGTGGGTGTGTCATAGGCACATAGCCACTTTATCTTAGCCCAACATACCTCACTGAGCTGTGAGAATAATGTGAAGGATGAGCTCGCACATCTTCTTGTGCTCAAGGCTGCTAAAGTCCCGATGACCACTAAATGCAGCAAAGTTGCAGAAAAAAAATAATCCTCTGCTGCCATCCAGTGGTCGCCCAGATTTTTGTGGCCCAGATGCTACCTTGGAGAAAGACAGCACAGAAATACAAGAAAAGCCCTGGATGGGACTTGCCTAAAGAGCCGAGAAAGAAAAGTATCAGCTCTTTACCACTGCTAAACTGACCTGACCTCCAGAAATGTTACTGCTATAGTACTCCTTCTCCTCCTCGTGTCCTTCCTCTGTAGCAACCGGCGGAGAGAAACTGCCGAATCTTTCAGCTTCAATTCCTCGGCATGTAGCAAAATAATTCGGGATATTAGCTGCCATACCCCAGCAGTAGTGGAAGAGCAGGAGCAGCGGCTTCTTTCTGCGACGGAGAGCGCGGCTCTCGTGAGCTCATGCCCGCTCAGCGAAGGCGCTTCAGGTGCGCGAGCATGTGCAGAAAGGGAGATCGGGGGCCGGAGTCGCGTAATTCTCTTGGCAGCGAGCGGCAGGGCGGCGGGTGAATGAGGAAAGCAAAAAGGCCAGCCTGCCTGCCTGCCTCCTCTATCGCATGGGCCCAGCTCCCTCCCCAGTGTCTCCTCCCCCGCGTTGGGCGGCTGCTACTCTCGCCACTGCTGTTAGCGAGCAGCCCTCCCTTGTCTTTCTCATCCCCGCCCGGAGCTGGTTCTCTCCCGGCTGTTGCTACCGGCTGTTTGCCTCCCGCTGCTGCTTGGCCTGCTGCGAGAGGGCGAACGACAGGACGCTTCGCTTTGACACATAAACAAGGTAAGGGGGTGGGGGGGGAGACGGAACAGGGGAGGCGCTCCCTTACGGCGTCCCGGTCCGCGCCGTCGGAGGCGACACCCCGAGCCTTTTGGCCCAGAGAGAAATGGCAGCGGCTGTCTGGGGCTGAAGCCGGCCTTGGCAGCAGCGGCAGGGAGAGACGAGTCCTCGCTTAGTTTTTTCCCCCTTCCGAGGGCCCGTGAATGAGAATCGGGCGAGGAGGGGTCGTCCCTCCCGTCAACAGGAATCGCCGCGGGGAGGGAGAGCCGAGATCCATCTCACCCCCCGCCCCATTTCCCCCTTCGTCCGTTGGCGAGCGTGTGATCTGGGCGACCGAAACGGCCGGGAGAGGTTGGGCTCAGGCTGGGAAGTCCCAGCGGGGTGGGGGGCGGTATCTCAGATAGGGAGTGGGGGGGGGGGAATCCAGCTTTCCTTGTATTTATCGGTTTATATGTGTGTTGGTGTGTATGTACGTTATGGGAGCCGCCAGTGATTAAGGGAGACTGACATCAACTGCCCCTGGAAAGTCCCCCCTCCCCGGTCCGCCGAACTGTAATTTTCCTTCTTTCTTAGTTAAATGATTGTGCAACTTGTACACAAGAATGTGGTGTGTGTAGCGGGGGAAAGACAGGGACGGGCAGGGAAATCTGACTGAGCTAGCAGTAGGTTTCACCAAGCGAAGGTTTGCCTGTCAGGTTTTTATTTGGGTAGAAGGGAAGAGGAGTCTCTTCGCTCCCCGGCCCTGGCCTTTAATCGAAATACTTAACGAAATTTGCAAATAATGAAGGGAGAACAGAACATCTGAAGGAATTGTCTGAAAGCCGCAAAGGGGAATCTTTGAAAATACCTTCTCATCCACCCCGCACCCTCTTCCCACCCCGGTGGAGGCTTGGCTTTGTTGATGATCTTGGAAAGGGAAGTGCAAATGGGTAAGCGAGGCCCTGGTTGCCGGGAAATGAAGCCGCTTCAGCCCGTCCCCTTGTCAATTGGGAGGACATTTCTTGCCTCCTAGCTCTCCCCCCTCAAGCCTTTACTTTCGGTTTCTCGTATTATTTCCCGGATGAGCACTGCATACGCACGTACTTGAGAGAGCCTTGTTAGACTGCTAAAAATCGTGTTCCTTCGTGGTTGTGACAGGGCTCCTCATCCCCCCCCCCCCGTTACATGACAAAACAATATCGGAACGTTTGAATCTGCGTGGCCTACAAATATTTGCGACGTCTAATAAGATTGGCTATACAAGAAAGTTGTAACTGCATCCCGACCATTTGTCTTTATTGCTGACTTATTTCTCCAGAGCGTTTTTAGTCCTGGATTTTTTTATGTTTGGGGAATCTGAATGGGATGGCTCTTCTAACTGCATTAGTAAAAAAATAAAAAAAGAAAAGGAACCAGTTGCTGATTGTTTCTGAAAGGGAGATTATCCTTTTACATTTCTGTATTGTTAGTTTTATAACCTGCCATCTCTATAGAATCTCAAGGCATTTACCTGAAGATCTTCCTTCATGTTATCCCAGCAAGAACCCTGTGAGGTAGATTGAGCTGAGAGAGGAGGAGTGGCCTAAAGTCTACCTGTAAGTTTCCATGACTTAGTCTAATCTGGACTTGAACCAGGGTCTCCCCGGTTCTAGTTGAAAACCTAAACCATTTGACTGCACTTACCCTTGTTTTGTTTGCATGATCTGTGCATCTGAAATACCTAGTAATGGTGGGGCCAATTGTGGCTGAGCAGGTACATAAGCAAAAAGTCAATACATGCTTTTCTCTCAAAATATTAGTAATGAAATACACTATAAAGATTAATTCTATTTATATTCATTTATATTTGATTATATTTATATTTTGAGAGAAAATGAGAATTTTAAGATAGCTAGAGAATCAGTATGTTATAATGATTAAGATAATGGACTATGATGAGGGAGACCCTCAAATCCACCCTCACCTATAGAAATTTTCAGGGTTTTTAAGGTCAATCTTTCTCTCTCTGCACAATCTACTTGATAGAGTTATTCTTACGGAAAAACATCTGAAAAGTGAGCGTTACCTTGCAATACTGTTAAATATAGTTATTATGCCTAATTTGGCATTATCTATAGAGTTTTATTTTTTCAAGTATTTTAGAACATTAAAACAATGTTTTTCCAGCATTTTCAACAGTGTTGGTTGTTAGTATACGTACAAAACTACATTGGGTCATTTACTGGGTGATTTATTAAAATCAAAGCATGTAGAAAAACTGTTTTGGAAATGTTTTGGAAATTTTTCTGTCAACCAACCAGTCTCATACAGAGTTGGGTGGCATATAAATTTAATTAATTATTGATATCATGCATATGATTTGTGTGCTTGCGCTTTTTCCCTCTTGATCTTCTATTAAAATAAAATTAATGGCATATGTTTTCTGTATATTGTCTTACATAGGTATGTGACAAATTATTAAAATGTTAAAAATTATTTTGTAGTACCTTAAGTAGTTAGCTATAACAGAACCCTCTGTTTCCCAAGTATGGTCAATATTATGGTGGTAGAAGGGTGTTTGTATATGTTATATGTTTGTGTGCGTGAAAGTGACCTTTTGGATGGTGTCTAATGTAGAAGAAAAAGCAGAAGCAGGAGAATCTTGTACCTGTATCTATCCTGTAATTGTACTGAAATGTTCTTTTTTCAAGATTGCTTCAAATTAATGAAGCAATCAAATTAATTAAACCAAAAAGATTAAACCTTTGGCCCCTCCCAGATTTATACTTTGTTTCATTTATATATCAAGCAAGACTTATTATTGCTTCATTAATTTGAAGCAATCTTGAAAAAAGAAGGGGAATCAGTATAATTTTAAAATTTTAAAAATTAAGGGGAATCGGTATAATTTTATATTGTACCATCCTATCACTTCTCTTGCTTATCTCACATGACTTTTCCTGTATATGCAGGATAGCTGTTTTTAGGGGAGAAGTTCTTTTCATGTAAATCACAAGTATAGCTTTATTTTGTTTGGTAACCTAGTATATGTCTAGTGGTTAAGGTGCTGGGCTAGAAACCAGGAGTCTGTGAGTTCTAGTCCTGCCTTAGGCATGAAAGCCGGCTGGGTGAGTTTGGGCCAGTCACTCTCTCTCAGCCCAGCTCACCTTACAGCGTTGTTGTTGTGGGGGAAATAGGAGGAGGAAGGAGTAATAGGTATGTTCGCCACCTTGAATTATTTATAAAAATAATAAAAGTGGGATTAAAATTAATTAATTAATTGAATGAATGAATGAATGAATGAATAAATAAATAAATAAATATGGCATTTCATTTAGAAATGACTTATTTGGGAACTATGAGTCAATGAAGAAACTTCTGAAAAGTCAGTAACATTAAACTCACATGTTTATATATAATCTTAAGGACATGAAATGCTATGTGAGTACTTTTAAGTTTTCACATTGAAAATACTGTAATAAGTCTTGCTTGATATATAAATGAAACAAAGTATAAATCTGGGAGGGGCCAAAGGTTTAATCTTTTTGGTTTAATTAATATCAGTGGGTTCTGAAAGCTCTTTAACTTTGGATAGATTGTGCTTTAGCTTTTATTTAGTTCATGTTTGTAGCAAACCCCACATTTAGTGGGATGCAATCTCTGTATCATTTTGTTAGTAATACATATTATCAGAAACAAAGAAGGTTGCTTTTACATAAATGTCCATGTAAGTTGCCTAACCATGACTTTTACTGGATGTCAAATGGGGCAAAAAAGGAATTGAAAATAGACACACCAATCTTTGTGGTAAATAAAATAAAAGGCTGTATTTTTGCCTTGTCCTTAAAAGTGTAGAACTTGACAGTGTTTTGCAGAAATAGAAGAAAAAACTATAGAGGGAAAACATTGAAATAAAACATCTCTAAAATGTAATTATTATAACAATATGGCTTACTTTTCCCACCTTTTCTTCAACCATGTGTATATATTTTCCTTTTAGGATAATATTCATTACATATGATGAAATGAACTCAAACCCACAAGTTATGCCATAATAAAATTACAGTTTTAATACTAAAAATGTTTCTTCCTGGGCTCAAGTGGAGCTCAGGATAGGCATACATGGATTTGTATTGTAAGAAGTCAAAGGACTCTTCCCCCCCCCCCCCCCATAATATAGGCTTGCCCTCTGAAAATAATACTGTCCTTTCATATAAAAATATTCCTTTTGCTCCACATATGGGCCATATTTTATTTTCTTCTCATTTTTAGTGTCAGCTTGCTACTACTAAACAAAAGTTAACTTTGAAAATCCTATGCATGTATTTAAGTTTCAGTGTTGTGGTTGGATCATTATTTGATCAGACTCCATCTAAGATTGTCAGTGATAGGTATCCACTAGGATGGTCCAGTTAGAGACAAAGGAATTACTTCACTTTTAATTTACTGAAATCTGTTGGGAAATAAATAATTAGAATATTGATCTCAAGCAATTCTGACTGAATCTGGCTGAACATGTCACAGAGTCCATTTGCAGGCCTATGAGATGACCATAATGGTAGAAATCAAATCCTTTTTTGTCATGATGCATTAATTGAATCACATCCAATTTTATTGTTCTGGATGGTAAAGGGTGTTAATAGCTCCTAAATAATCTCTGTTGTAGGATGATCCATTAGTTGTAGTAATTGCTTGAATCATTTCATCCTCAAAAATATTTAAAAACTACTTGATTCTGTGAAGGATGCAAGATGGAACTTCGACTTCTTTCTCCCAATAGGTGAAAAAGCCATAAAAGAAAATGGGTGAGGTTAATAGCTTGTGTAATAAATGTCTCCCTGAATCAAGTAGTTCCCTTTGCCTTTTGTGAAGATGGTGATTTGCTCTATTCTTAAGAAAACTACCATTATACAAGGAAGGAGTTTATCAGCTTTGAACCTGTCTGTGATCACTCCCATTTCTTATTAATGGGAAATGAGCTTAATAGCCTTTATAGTTAATTGAAGGTATTTTAGCATAATGTACCATGGTGTGATAATTTTAATCTGGTTTGGGGGCAAGTTATGGATGTTCTTTATCTTAATATAGACATGATAATGCACCAGTATGATTGACCTAGATGTATTACTTGAATAGAGAATTGAAGGTAACATAGAGATTAACATTTTTTTTCCAGTTCCTAGTGGAGTAATGGGTCTTGATTTCTGATAATTTCTGTCTTTTCTGTGGATCACTACAAATGCTGAATCATGTTTTCTATCTTTTGGAAGCCTGAAAATAAGTTATTATTACAGTAATATAGTGACAGTTCTGTATTTCAGTGGTCGATTTAGAACAGTGCACAGATTTTTGTATTAAAAAGCTGTGAACAGTGGTTGGGTGAATAAGATTGGCTTTCAGTCTGGGTAAATCAGAGATGAAAGTAGTACTTTCTAGGAAGGGTATATTTTCTGTGATTGATTGGAGTTTTAATTCCCAGTGGAACAGGCTTAGAGTCTGGTCTACAAAGAATTGGACCCATTCCTCCTGGTTGCTGCAATTAGTTAATTATCATTAGGTTGAGTTTGAATCCTGGTTGACCGTATGGACGAATGCTCACTCTCTTGACCTGTGTTTAATAATTATTGCTCTTCAAAGACATTCTAGTAATCTTTGATTCTGTTCACATTATCCATTGTCGTTCTCTCGTTTAACTTTTCTCAGCTTTCAAGCTTTTTTTTTTCCTTCTGGTCTATCATCCACCCAAAATATGTGACATTCTGTTTGTTGTTCACTGCCTTAAGAGAGCAATTACCCTTTATTTGGTCTGGGATTGATTGGTTCTTTTTGTAGTCTGTAGTACTCTTAACAACCAAACTGCATGCCCATAATTTGAAGGTATATATTTTTTTCAGTGTTCAGTTTTCACAGGTGTACATTATGAATGGAAATACTATTACTGTTACCATTCTGATCTTTATTGTCATTGAATTGTCTCTGTTATTTGTGATTTTGTATAAGTTTGACACTGCTTTCTTCCATAGAATATCTACCACCTTCACTTTTTTTGCTGTTGGCTTTAAGTTCATTAAGTGTGCAGGCAGGTTGATATTACATTACCTTTTTTTCTTTTCAGTATTTAACATTAACTCAGATTTTTCACAATTAGTTTTACTTGCGTAATGGTTTTTTCTAAATCTTCTTTACTTGCAGCTAACAGAATAGTGCTTGTCTGTATATCTCAATTGTTACTGTTTCTACTTCTTATTTTGATTCCAGCTGATATCTCTTGCAGTCTTGCCATTCTTAAAATGCATTTGCTGTATAAGTTAAACAGATGTGGGAATATATATATCCTTGTCTTACTTGCTTCACTATTCCGAAATACTCTGTTTCTCCAAACTCATTTTTTCCATAGCTTGTTCATTATAAAGGTTCCTCAAGAATAATCAGGTGTTATGGCATACCCATTACTCTTAATATTGTATGTTCTACGTTCTGGTGTAATCTACACGAGGTCCTTCTTGTAGTCAATGAAGCAAAGGTAAAGCTGCTTTTTGTATTTTCTTGGTTTCTGTATTATCTATCTTATGATAGCTATCTGATTTTATGTCTAACTCTCTTTTCTGAAACCTGTCTTCAGTTGGCATTTTTCTACATATGGTTGTATTAATCTTTGCAAGATCTTGAGCAAAATGTTGCTTGTGTGAGGAATTAGTGCAATGGTTCAGTAAGTGTACATTCCTTCAGTGTCAGTATATTCTCTGGTCTTATTTTTAGGCTATATAACCATGTTTCATATTTATTGACATAGGGCAGCCTCTTCTCCTGCAGCTTTGTAACAATTCAGTAGTTGGTATTTCATCTGTTCTAGGTGCTTTCCTAATACTTTATGCAGAATACTATTTCCATCTTCCTTTAACTTCATTTTTGATTGAGATTTCCTTATATTTTCCCCCTTATTCTGTCTTGCTTGACACAGGATGTATGCACGCATGCATGCATTGTACAACCTAATTGTTTCCTAGGGGTTTCATCCTTTGATTTTTCCTTGCTCTCATGATAGCCTGCTTTGAAAAGAAATTGGATCTTCTTTATAATTCTGGGGTTCTTTTGTTTGTTTGGTTTTTATAACATTCAGGTTCCTTTTAAAGTACTTAAGCTTGCTAAGTATTCCTTAGGCTGATCTTCTATTTTGACTGTACATTCTCCAGGTCATATCTTGTTGGCATACATACTCTCTTTAATTATCTTAGCTTAACCTATATATTTAATAGCAATAATTCATGGTCTGTTTCACAACCTGTACCAGGATGTGTCCTAGTTCACCACATTTGACAATTCCATCTTCTGTTTTATATTGGTGTAGTCAGTTTTATTCTGAGGTTATTCATCTGCTAATGTCCAAATACAGAGTTGAATAACATGCTTAATGCCTTTTTGAGAAAGGGGGTGATACCGTATGCCTTGAAGAAGGCGATGGTGTGCCCAGTTCTCAACAGGCCATCCTTGGACCCAATAGCTTTAGACAACTTTTGTCCAATCTCCAACCTTCCCTTTTTAGGGAAGTTAAGAGAGTGGTTGGCACTCAGCTACAGAGGGCCCTGGATGAAGTGGATTATCTGGACCCTTTGCAGTCTGGGTTCAAGCCAGGGTACAATACCAAGACAACACTGGTTGTGCTTGCAGATGACTTCTGGAGGGCTCGGGATGGGGTGGTGCAACCATTCTGGCCCTCCTAGATCTCTCAGTGGCTTTCAATACTGTGGTATCCTTCTATGGTATCCTACCATGCCAGCTTCTGGGGTTGGGAGTGGAAGGCAGACTCCCACCAGGCAGATGATATTGTCACAGTGCTGACTGAGTGCTTGGAGGCTGTGAAGGTCTGGATGAGGAGGAACCAACTTTGACTCAATCCTGACAAGACAGAGTGGCTTTTGGCTTTTGGCTTTCTGGGGTCCAGGGATATGCCATCTTTTGTTACCTTTTGTTTTTATATTATTTATCTTTTAATATTGATTCTTACATTTTTATACTCATTGTTTTATGTGCTGATTTTATCGGATTGTTGTATGCCACCCAGAATCGCTTTTGGTGAGATGGGTGGCCATACAAATTTGATTAATATAAATAAATCTTAAATTCTTGATGCGGTGGATCTTGTCTTTACTTTGGAGCAGTTGGTGATGGGTTCTTTAGTTCTTTATTATGGTCAGATCACTTTCAGGTCATCTTGAGGCACCATTGGTGCTACTGACTTTTCCCTGTACATAGGTCTGGAGTGTTTTTAGCATCATTGAGGAGTTCTGAGAGATGACATGGATATGCCTGGAGTGACATTGGTATAAGATAAGTTATTATGATTGAACACAAATTCAGACCTACACTGTGTTCATGGATTGACGTCTGTTGTCCTTGTTTAGGGATCCCTGCTTCCTGTTAGGGAGCAGTAAGTCAGAAGAACTTCCCACTGGCTTCTATAACTTTTTTGCTAATCACTTTGGAGACAAAATTCCATGTGCTTGGAATTAGATGTTGGCTGGGCAGAATTCAGTAAATTGCCAGGGAGCTGAACCCCTAAATTCTGAGGAAGTAGATGGGTTTCTCTCTGACATTTGTTCTTCTCTGACTAATTTGAGCTAATTCTGAGGGATGACGAATTACATTAGGGTGGTAGGAAATCCCTTGGAGAGAAGGGATGATAGCCTTGAAAGAGGAGATGGCATGCCCCCTCTTCAAAATGCCACCCTGGCCAGTCATTATGGAGAACTGTTGTCCCATCACCAGTCTTCCCTTTTTATTGAAAGGTGTTGAGAATATAGTGGGACAGCAGTTATAGAGGGCCCTGAACAAAGCAGATTATCTCCTTTCTGGCCCAGGCATAAGATGGAAGCTGTAATAATTCTTGTGGATTTCCTGCAGCAGGCCTGGTTTAATCTCTCAGTAGTGTTCAATACAATCAGTCATGATATCCTTTTTGGCCCCCTGGAATGCTTGGGGTTAGAGGGAGGGACTATTCTTCAGTGATTCCACTCCTTCCATAGAGGCTTCAGAGCCAGAAGTATACTTTTCACACATTATAGGAGTTGTTCTGAACGTTGTAGCATTCTGTCAGACTGGACGCTAGCATCCTCAGGGTCCTGTTTACCAATAGCATTTTAGCAGTGGTGGTCATGGCAAAAGGATGACAGGACAGCTGTGTTTCCACTGGTATTAACAACAGGAAAACAACCATCCTGATTATTGTTTGAATAGCACATGCTTTTAGTATTACTACAGTTTCGTGTATATGTCTGTGTGCCCTGAAGTCAGTCTTGACTCCTGGTGACTGCCTGGGCAAGTTCATTCAGTTTTCTTCGCAACATTTTCAGAAGTGGTTCGCCTAAGGCAGAGAGAGTGACTGGCCCAAGATACCCAGCTGGCTTTGTGCCTAAGGCAGGACTAGAGTTCACCATCTCCTCATTTCTAGTCTGGGGCCTTTAATCACTACACCAAAGTGGCTCCCTATTCTGTTTCCTAGGAGGGATTTAAAACTTTTCCCTCTGCTGTGTTCTTATATGCATATAATGTGTGAACGGTACCTTAGACATTCAGCCCAACAGAATTATATTTGGTGCTGATGCAGTCAGAATATGATGGGACTAGGGTTATAGTCCTTTATTGTTCCCTTTATGTCTTGTAGTTCGTTAGTAAAGTTATCTAATCTTATAGTTGGTATTAGAGTATTTTTATGAGAGAAATCATGAATTGAGCCACCTCAGCTTATATATAAAAATATAGCTACATCAAATGCTTGAGTTCACAAGCAATGAATACTAATATTTTAAAATTTATTTAAATACCTCTAGGTTACTTTTTGACCTTATTTCATCTTAACAGTTTATAGTTAATTACTTTTGAATAGTAATGTAACTTTTGAAGGACGTTTTAATATTTAAATATTTAAATAAAGTGCATTCATTTGTGGATGACGTGCAAACTTAAAAAACAGATCTGATAGCAAACCAATAATTTTTCAGGTACAGGTAGTCCTCATTTAGCTATAGCCTCATTGAGCAGCTGTTCACAGTTACAGTTGTGTCCAATCCTCCCAGTGATAACCTTTGCAGGTCCGTAAAGCCAAGGAAAGCTTAGGTAAGATCATAAACACAGTCACAGTTTCACTTAGCAACTGCTTCCCTTAATGACCAAGTTGCTGGTCCCAACTGTGGTCACTAAATGAGGACTACCTGTATCGCAAATTACACCATTTAGTATTGCTGTATTTTAATGTAACACTGTATACTTTTTAGAAACTTTCACATATAAACCACAGAATAACCAATGCTTATGTTTTCTCTCAGGATCTCTTATTCCAGTACCGAGAAATTGAAATTTGGAAATATTCCACCTGGTTTGTGGACTTCTCATACTTTACACTCTCAGCATTGCAGTTCTGGAAAACATTTATCTATTTTGCTATTAGCCTTGTAATACATCCAAGGAATGTACAATGACATCAGCAATAGTTCACAATGGAAGTTCAAGTCTGGAATTTGACAGCAATGGAGTACAGATTCAAGGCAAGGTCAGAAAATGGGAGAAGCCGTATGTTCTTCATGTAAATTCAAAATATATTTTTGGAAGGCAAGATTTTGGAAAGAAGAAAAAAATTCAAATGCATGGATAGTAATAGTTAAGATGTTGGGCTAGGACTGGTGGACTACCCTCAGTCATGGACAGTCACTATCTCTTAGTCCAGCTAACCTCACAGGTTTCCTTCTGAAGGGGAAAAAATGGAAGACAAAGTACTCTGTATGCTGCCTTGAATTTCCTGGGGAAAGGTGGGATATAAATCTAAAAAATAATGTAATGGAAAGGCAAAAATCTTGAATAAATTTAATTATCTCACTGAAATCAAAGAATTCTCTCTCAGCCCAACACACCTTGCAGGGGTGTTGTGGGGAAAATAGGAGGTAGGAGTATTGGGTATATTCACCACCTTGAGTTGACCAAACATATATTTAAAAAGGTGGGATAAAAATCTATTAATAATTATTATAAAAAATTAACTCTGTAAATTTGAACCATAACATTATTTTTTTCTATTCTGATTATTCTTTCAGTACTGTACCTTGTCAGCTCCAAGGTTGTGAAAATAATATGCTATTATATGCAAAAATTATATAATGTTTTTCCAAGACTTGGTGCACATCTGATGGGAAGTTAATAATGCTTGTGTGTTTTATTTTCATAGCTGATATATCCTCTCAAATTCATACTATATATCTAGATATGTTTGTAAAACTGTATTAAACACACAGCGTTACAAGCAGAAAATATTGTTTGGATTAGGATGGTGAAATTATATCCATCTTTCTCACTATGTTCTACAGGAGAATGAACCAGTTTCTGAATATCCAGCAGTGATTGTAGAGCCAGTACCATGTGCCAGAGTAGAACAAGGATATGCTGCACAGATTTTTGTTTATGATGATGAAACTTACCTGCTACAAGATGTTGCAGAAGAACAAGAAATCGAGACTGAAACTGTGAAGACAGGTAGACCTTTAAATACTTTGCCACAACTGAAAGCCTTACTTGGTCTGTTTCACTAACATTTTAATTACAGATTGAAATTTGCCCTGTTCCATTTAGTAGGAGCAATAAATAAAAACAAACAAAACCCTGTAAAATCTAACATTTAATAAGTTCATTGTTATCCATGATGCACCACATGCCAGCTCAATTATTTCCTGGGTAATTTTTCAGTTTGTATTCCAAAATATAGATAGCTTCTGCTGAGATAGTTGCTGTTTTCGTTTTAGTAATAAAAACTATACTTGATAGCATTTTGCTAAAACTAAATACATAGTCAAACCTAATTTTATTGGATGTGGACTTAGATTTTTGAAATTATTCTGGTGTTTTATTATAATGCTACTTACTATATATTCCTAAATAGCATGAAAGGAAAACATGAAATATTACCTTTTTTTAACAATAAGTGATAGTCTGCAATTTCATAAAGAAAAGCTGTAATTTCAAGAGTTGCTGTCTAGTAAGAAAAGCTGTCATTTCAAGAGTTGCTGTTTATTCAGGTTTTGCTCTGTGTAAGCAAGCCTTAAATGAATGTATTAGTGAACTAAAGGTATTGCTTTAAGCATGTCATTGTTACTCATGGTTCAAATAAGCTATGATTGAGTGTACATCTTGCAAGAAGTCATAAACTATGGTATACAGTATAGACAAACAGTAGCTAGGTTCTCATTGCACACTAAGTCATACAACACAGTACAGTACTTAAAACTAATCAAATGATATTACAGTAAATATCCTACAGATCCTTTAAATCTGAAAATGTGTCAATTTATGTCATTTGCTCAATTATATCACTGACATATATGGCATCCTTTGTTCTAAAACCATGATATAAAGGACAAACCCTCAGTTTAATGGACAATAGTCTCTTAAATGGAGGTGAAGTCTGGACAAAAACTCTGTTGTATCTGAGCTCTGTTAAACTGAGATCCATTAAGCTGAGGTTTTACAGTACACTTAAGGAGATGTGTATATGCACTCTGTGAATTGGTTAAAGGATTTTTTATCTTTACTAGTCTCAGTAACTTTAGCATGAATAGCTGGTGAGAACATACAATAAACCCTTCATTAAATGTACTTCACATATGATGGATATTTTTGTTAATTCTCCCCAAGTTAACAGATTAATGTCAGGTTTTATTGCAAACAATGCAATTTATGTAATTTACATTAGTTACAGCAATTTTGTAGTTATGCAAATGCCATAAGCTGATAGAAAATATGTAAATTCAGATTGAACAGACATTTAGATTTATAGTAACTCTCCCTCCCCTCCCCATGGCATGTTAAATTGAGGCTGTACTGAATTTTATGCAGAACATTCTGATACAATTTATGGAATTTTATTTTCTGTGTTTCTAGTTAAGATATATAAAGAGATTGCTTTATTTATAAGAGGTTTGCCTGGCTTGTAAAGCAAATATTGTGATTTAATATGGTGAGATTATATATTGACATTCATGTGATTTGGATCTGTGCTAATACAATATATATTTTAAAAAGCTTCTTTTAAAGCCTGGCAATAATCTTTTAAGTCTAAAAAGTCAAAAATAGTCTTTTTTAGACTATACTTCCAGATTTCAATTAAATAGGTGATATGAAAAATTATTTGTGAAAGATCAAACAAGTTCAATATTCCTCTTTATACATATTCTGTAATTTAGAATATAAGCCCCAAAAGGTCTGTCAATGAATTTCTACTTTTTTAAGGAGACCTGTGATTAAGTAATTAGAGCTTAAGCTTCAACAAAAAGAGCTTTGGATTTTAAGATAGTAAGAGTTAAAATAAGTGGTGTCAATTCCTTAGTGTAAGATTTTGTATGAATAATCTTATAAATTAGATATTCAAGGCAGCCTTTGGGCTTCTCACATATCGTTACCCTGTGTCACATTACAAACTGCTTATGAAACAGGAAGCAGTATTGATAGGCAAAGATTATTTAAAGAAAAAGGACCAAAAATCCTATGGGATATGAACAGAATTTTTGCGGGGTGATGCTGGGCAGTTGGTTTGTATATGATTAAAATGTTAAAAAGTATATTTATCTTACTAAATCTCTGATCTGCATTTATGCAAATTTAGTGTTGAAGGTAAGTATGGATGTTTCTTTTTCTAACATAGGCTTTCTAAAAATAATACTTCAGTGTCAAACTATAGTACTTTAGTGTAATGAATTATGGGTAGTCCTCGTTTAGCAACCACAATTGGGACTGGCAACTCAGTCGCTAAGTGACGCAGTCGCTAAGTGGAAAATCATGTGACAACCGTGCTTATGATTTTACTTCAGCTTTCCTTTTTCCCTACTCCCACCACCCTTTGGAATGCTCACCCCAGTGCTGGGATAATTAGCAAGAAGGGAATTAATGTTTGTATTTACATTCATTGGAGAGGAAGGGTTTACAAGAGAGTAAGCAGGCCCACAATGGGAAATACACATAGAAATGAATGCACTAGCACTGGCTGTTTGTCTAGTGTCCATGGCTTCCAGCCCTGAGCTACTTAGGAGGCAAACAAAAGTTGAAAGTTGAAAGTGATTAAAGTCTTGTCAGTTACAGGCAGCAGCTGCCAGCCAGCTATTTAAACTCACAGAGCTCAGCAGCACTTGGGCTAGCACCTTTTGGGGAAGCACTGCACTACAGAGAAAAACAGCTCAGGAAGAGATTGCTTGTTTAAGCAATCTCTCCACTCTATGAGGGGTAAAAAAGAAAAGTCAGACACAGGACAACACATACTAATTGACTGTAATGGCAAACTCATGACAGAGAGAGAGAGATGCTGCGAAGGTTGTAAATGTGTGCCTTGGTTGCAAAGTTACTTTTTCAGCACCACTGTAACTTTGATCGGTTGCTGCACAAGGCAGTCGGTAAGCAAGGTCTTCCTGTATTTAGCAGCACCCCCCCCCCAAAGATTTGTTGCTGTTACAACTTTGACAGTAAATAGAATGTCAGCCTTTAAGATATAAAGTAAGTTTAGATTTTAGATAAAAGCAACTGTTTATATTAACAATGGTATCTTTTAGTTGGCTGAGAATCAAGTATATATGAAAAATATGCTAGTATTTCAATTAAGACAGAAACTTAGAATATCAGCCTGAGATTCTTTGAACAGCATTCTTGTAAATATAAGTGCAGGGATTAATGCTATTGACTTCCAGCTCTATAAACATTTTTCTTTTCTTTAGTATACGAATTCTTAAAGTTTGCAGTACATGATCCCTTAGAATAACAAATGGAACAATAAATGAATTTATTTATTTATTTATTAAATTTCTTTGCTGCCCATCTCGCATATGACGACTCTCAGCGGCTTACAAATAGTAAAAATAGCAAATCACTAAAACAGTACAATATAAATACCTAAAAATACAAATACATATACAAAATATACAATATACAATATAAAATTCCAGATGGGAAAATCTTAACCTTGGCACCCTCACGGGGCCAACCACCCCCATGAATAACTGTCTCCCCTCCCATCCCAGACCAGGTGGCATAACCAAGGTTTTACTCCCTTCTGAAAGGCCGGGAGAGTGGGGGTATGTATTTACAGCATGTAACCTCATCATAAATAAAACTAAATAAATAAGTAAATATAAAAGTGCTATAATTAATAGATAGTTTTGACAGACGGCTAGACTCCTGTTTTAGTACTTTGTGCTATGAGTGAAAACAAAATTTGTAGAAGTGTACTCATCTTTCTCTTTATTTAGTGAGTTGGATCCAGAGTTCCTATATAAGATAATTCTTTTTATTGATTTCTCCTTCCTCTTATTCTGGAGAAAAGAGAGATCTCCTGAAACTGTAGAGGCAGTAGTACAAGGAAAGTGGTACAGGCCCCTGGATGAAGATGAATTGTCTCCTACTTTGTTCCAATGGGGAGTTTCTACTGCACCTCAGTTCCTTCATCAAAGCAAGAAGCCATCTCTTCAGAATAGGGACAAGATGGATCCAGCCCACTATACCGTACCATGAACAGTGTGTTCTAAGAATATACATCTGAAATATTTCTCTTACTTTCTGTGTAAACAATTTATTCAGGACTGAAACTTTCTTCCTAAGATGACATAATATAGAATATTATTTTTTAAACACAGCTTTAACAAGAAAAAATATGGTTTGATGTTTGAGGCACTTCAGATGGAATGCACTTGTTGGGGTTTCTACTAATTCTTCCAGAATTTGTTATTTTCAGGACACCAAGGACAGGTTTTTTTTTTAGTTGATGATAGCATTAAATATTTGTTTACTTTTCTGTGTTCTTTATATCGCATCAGAAATCCTCCCTGTGGCACAAGTAGTCTTCCTTTAACTTTAAAATATTGTTGCCACAGAGAGGTAGAAGATCTTGATGAAACATGGATATTTAAACAGATCCTCCTTGATTTCCCTTATGGGAGGGGAAAAACTGCTCTGGAAAAGTGTTGGTATGTATATTTTCTTCCTAGTTGTATATATAATCACATATATTTAGAAAAACTATTCCCATTAGTAAAAAGCGCTCAGGTATACTCTAAAGCAAGTTTCTTTTTTTTTTCCAGACTGCTTACTACTTAAAACTACTATTATGGGAAACAAATCCTGTAACTTCTCCAAACTTGCATTTGCTTATGAACGATATAAATTTAGCATTCTTCTGGATTTTTCAACTTGTTAAAAATAATTATATTTATACTGTATGTAAATTATTTTTCTGAACATTAAATTTTATTTCAAATCTTAAAAGATGTGTTGTAAAAGAGTAATATGGTAAGATTACTATTTTATCATATTGATGTTTAATGTTCTTCCTAATCTATAGAAAACTGAATATGCTTTAAAATTTGTTATTAAGGAAATGGTGAATCTCTCTAAATGTATCATTTAATCTGAGTTTTATTTCTCGCACTTAGATCTGACAAGTAGCTTTAACAAGGAATTCTTATTCCACAGCAGTGAAAAAATGATGTACTTTCTTTTCTTTTCTTCTTCTTATGCACATATAGGTGAATTCGCACATAATGCTAACACTATGTTTTAGCAACCTGGCTTACCTTGTGTGAGCTCAGAAGCTAAGCAGGTTCTGGTCTGGTTAGTCTGGATGGAGAACCTGTAGTTAGGGCTGTAGCCTAGACTGGGAAGTGGAAAAGGCATCCTATTAGAAATCAGTAACAAACCACTTCTGTATTGTTGCTGAGAAAACCACATGGATATGCCCATCTAGTCACCATGCTTGATTTGAAAGAGAAGACCCATACAAGAGTTTTTGCAAAGCACTGAGCTTGAGTATGCCTTTCTCTTTTTCCTATACAATTTAGCAGGAAAAAAAAAAGTCAAAATTCGGCTGCACTTGTTGGTTCTTGCTGTCATTATGAGTGAATAGGAAGCTTATTTAAAATAAAAGTAGGCAGTATCTCAACAAGTCAACTATGAACTCTGGGATTGTTTAGTTAGGTTGTTTAGTACTCTAATTTTAAATCATGCTTCCTAATTTATATGTATTGAGAAAGAAATGCTGAAAAAAAATTCTAGTTTATTCCTTTCAGCAGCATCTGCAACAAATGAGGCCATCACACAAATGCTATTAAGTAGGTGTCCCAATATCTGACACAAGTAGGTAAATTGTGGCATCGTGCAAATGTGATGTTGTCTTTTGCTGCCCTTGCCTCTCTATAGACACACCCTTTCCTTGTATACAGAAGTGAGTGCAGTGGAGAAAATACTCAAGCTCATTGCTTTACATGGGCCTAAGTACTGTGTTTTAAAAGTTACACGCAAACAGGCCAGCAACTAGGGTCTGTGTCACCCGGGGCAAACATGGATTCCTCGCCCATTTTGGCACCCCCCCAGTGCCCATTTTGGTGCCCCGCCAACACGGTGCCCAGGGCACATGCCCTGCTTGTCCCCCCCAGTTGCGGCCCTGCACGCACAGTTATAGAGTAGCAAAGGCAACTCCAGCAATACAATACTTTGATTTAAGCGTTTAGTAGGTATTGAACTTTGTACAGAAGTGAAACAGTTGAAATAAAAATTGCCTTTAAAAACATCTAAGTCAGCTTTATAAATTAAAGCTGCAATTCAATAAACATTTAACTGGGAATAAGTCCCATTGAAGTAGATCTGCATGGGATTCAAAACCATTTTTATTGTGAACATCTGATTAAAGTTTCTTCTAGCTCAATTGTGTGGAATAATATGCATGTTCGCATATTGTTTTAAGTCTCACTGTACTCACTGGGAAACATATGAACAGATATATGGAAGTGTGGACACATTTTGGTGACTGTCACTGATTTCAGAGGATTCCAAGTTGAGTAAAAGCAGCTGTCTTCCCTTCTGTCTGCAACTGCTTTTTCAGACAGCACCCTTTTAATATAAGTAATTGAGTAATGCTTAGTAGTAAAATTCTACAAAGGAAATATTTCATGGAAGAGCTTTGTTAATCCTTGTAAGACTTGTGGCATTACTAATATTAAATTAAAAATGCATTAAACCAAATATAACTTTGGAGGAATGTTAAACCAGAAATTGGAAGAGTCAGCAGTAGGAAAGCTTGTTTGGGTATCTTTTCAACCTGTGTATACTATATTGTTTGCAGTATCGTATGTTGCTGAGCTGTATCAGTGGCTGAATTTTAGACACAACAAATCTACAATAGTTCTTAAGTGTAACTCCATATTATTTCACTTTGGCTACCAGTTGCATATTATAGGTAAAAGCTGCATGTGGGAAAATGTGCACATTATTTGTATGACATCCATTCAGATTGCCTGCTGATGTAGACAAAAACTCAGCAGCAGTGACTTAAACTGTTGCCAACAATGGAGGGATTAAACAGAAGTGGGAGAAATCTACTTGAAAATAAGTTGAATAACATCTTTACCCACTTTGAAAGTTGCTTGTTGCACTTGACAGTATATAGTACTGTACTGCACATGTATTCTTCCTCCGTATGAGTAGCAACATTTGCCCACATCACGCACGAAGAAAACATCGCTTATGGAGAAAGATTTCCATCTTGTCGCAAGCTTGCAAAACTGGGACTCACTAAGACAAAATAGTGCACAGTACTAATGGTGAATGTAACTCTTAGTTCACAGCAGTGCAGCACTTTACAGAACTCGACTGTTTCAGGGTGCCTATGACTGCGCCGAATACCGGATTCCAGAACTCCAGACAATGTAGGGTGCAAGCTTGAACAACTGCCGACGATGTGAGTCGAGCGCCGCCTTGCAAAGGGATGCTAAGGAGCAGGAGGCGACAGTGGCAAAGAAGCTGTGCTTCACGCCGAAGAAAAAATGAAAAGTTGGCCCTTCATCTACGGCCACGTCTTCCTCCTCCTCCCATTCTCGAAGATGCGAAAAGCTAAGGAGAAGCGAGTAGCTGCGTGCGCTTCGCTCCGCCGGACCTCCTGAAATGGAAATCTCAGACGGGCAGCCTCGGAAGCAGGTGGATCCCTTCCCGCGGCGGTGAGCGGAGGACGCCGACAGGCTGGCGGATCCTCGAATCCCCTCCTTCGCCAGCCTGACCCGCCGCGCTCGTTCCCCGCTTCTGGCTCTGGAGGGGAGGGCGCGAGCTCAGCGCCCGCCCGACACTTCCTGTCTGCTAGGCTGGCGGCGGAAGGATCGCGTGCGCCCTGCTTGAGAGGAAGCTCTTCTCCGCGGCCCCTGCTTGCCGCTCCACGCGGGAGGGCGAGAGGAGAGCCGAGCGCAGGCTTCTGCGTGGCTGGCCGGGCGCGAGAACGAGCGTGCAGAGGAGGATCCAGCCGAGCGAGGCCCCGCTGACTCTGGTGTGTCGGCGGAAGCGTGCGCACGTCGTTCAGCGGGGCTGCGCGCGCGCGCCCGAGCGCCAGGAAGCCCCTGCGGGTCAATGCGAAGCCGCCGCCGCCGCTGCTCGCTCCAGCGGCATAAACATGGCGACTTCCCTGCATGAGGGGCCCACGAATCAGCTCGATCTGCTCATCCGCGCCGGTAAGCGGCGACGTGGTCTGGCGGGGCTCTCCAGCGGGGAGGATGGCATGAAAGAAAGAGAGGAGAAGCAAAGGGTGGGCCAGGCGGAGAGGGAGGTGCGCACGCTGCTCGCGGCTCTTCCCGGGGGCGGCACTGGCGCTGGAGTAATGGAGGGAGGACGAATCCAGGAAGTGATCACCTTGGCGTGCTGTCCGCGTTAGCAACCTGACCGCGCTGCGCCCGCAATGTGGGGCTTGCGTCCGTGCGTGTTTGTGGCGGGCGCCGCCTCTGTTGGGGCAAAGGAAGGGAGCGTGTGCCGTTGCCGCTGCTCCTCTTGCGCCTGAACCAGGAAGAGCCGCGCTTGCAATTCCGCGCCCGCCATCCGCGCCAGGCTGCTCAGAAATGGAAACGCGCCTTTCTAGCAGCGCCTCTTGGGCGGCAGCCTTATCGCCCTCCCCCTCCTCCCGTGTGTGACTAGGAGCTGCTGCGAGCGGGCTCAGGGACTTCGAAGTCGCCTCTTCTGTGGGTCCTGCCTGCCTGCTAAACTTTTGTTTCTCAATGGGGAGGGTATGGGAACCTCCTGAGGCCATGGGATGTCAGGGGACGCAGGTGGCGATGCCGGGAGTCCGGCGCTCTCGGGGGTGCGAACAGGGTGCGCTTATCTGTATCAAGGAGACAGAATCCATTTCCCCCCTTCTCCCCCCACCCCATAGCGGAAGCGCGGAGCTCCCTCAGGAGCCCCTGTGCACTGGGTGAGGGGAGGGAGAGACGGGCCTGTCGACCAATCGTCTGTCAAGGATGTTCGAATTCTGAATGCTGAAATCTGTGTTGGGCGGGGCTATTCCCCTTCAGGTCAATAGGCATGGAGAAAGAATTGAGTGGCAGCTCTCTGTGCGCTGACAATGCAAGCTCGGAATTGGAGGGAAGAGGAAGGATTGTAAATACGGAAGTGAGGGCGGGGCTCGTGTGAGTGAAGCGGAATAAAGGCAGAGAATTGAAGTGGGTTTCTAGCTATCATAATTTTTCTGTATGCAGATTAAAATATCTGTAGCTCTGTATCGTATCTTGGTCCATCCTTGATGAGTTTTTTTTAATATTGCGGTTTTTGTTCAATAGAGAATAAACTTTAATGACTGTTATTCCATTACTTTCTGATTCCTTTTAAATTTTTGAAGAGTGTTCTTTGAAGCCCTATTAGGGTTTTCTGATTGTATCCCCATGTATATCTATTAACTGTTGATATTAGGCATTCTTTTCTTGCCTGTTCTTTTTTGGGGTTGTTTATGAGCTTCTAACAGAGCAAAGAACTTCTGAGGAGCGCTGTCTCTTTGTAATCCTTTCAAGCGTTAAAGAGATAGTTTTTCTATTGCTTTTAAAACAGCAGTGTAAAGGGAATAGTTAGGTGCTTTGTGCCTAGGGCTTGCACATTACTGCCTCCTGCCTTGATATCCTGGCAGAAACAGGGAGCATTGCTTGCCTCTGTCATTTTTAGGAATGATGTATAATGCCAATGCCCCCTCCCCATAAAAAAATTTATCTGTGCACAGCAACGCCACTTACTGGAATAGAGAGCAGTATTAAATACCTGCTGTGTTTCAGTTTGACTGTGTTCCTCTAGGGATGATTTAATTCATTGGTTGATTTGCTGTGATGTCATTAAAAGTTTATAAATACTCTGCTAGAGGGAAGGGATATGTTAATACATACACTTAAGAGCTAGAGGGCAAGGAGAGCCAGCGTAGTATGGTAGCTAAGGTATTAAATTAGGTTCAAGTCCACTCCAAGCCATGGAAATTCACTTGTTGACTTTGGGCCACTCATTCTCTCTCAGCTTTGACTATTGCACAGGGTTGATTTTGAGTGGATAAAATGAAGGGAGACCCCCACTTTAGCTATCTCAAGTCCTGGATAAAAGGTGGCATATAAATCTTAATAATAGCAATAGCAGCTTTGGAGTAATGTTTGCCCAAAGTATAAGTGTAGAGTCCCATGTGCTGTTAAAGAGAAAAGGTAGATCTGTGTCTAAAACCAAGTTGGTAGAAAAGAGACTCTGGTTTTTCATGGAAAGAATATAAGAAGTAGGTGGAAGAAGGAACAAAAAAGAAGAGTAATTGACAAAAGGAGAAGAAAGAGAGCCAAGGAGAAATATCACATATTAAACAACAACAACAACAACAACAACAACAGGGTAACTGATTGGTTTGGGGAAGGTGTAGACTATTGCTACAAAATGATGGTGCCAGAAGCAGGTAGTAAAACTGAATTTTAATACTGATTTCAAAAATTACTCATTCATTTAAGTGTTTGTTTATTTACTAATTATTCCACTTATATGCTGTTTCATTTCCAAAGCCTTTGGAATTTACGGTTTTAAATTTATTAATATTCATGAGCAAGAAGCAAATTTGATTAAAATGCTATTTTAATGGAATTTATGTTTTCTTGCTTATGATTCTTAGGATTTTAAAGCTGTGATCATAATTATTTTAGAAGAGTTATTTCCTGTTTAAAATGTGTGTGATTGAAATGAATTTCTTCATTTTCATGAGAAGCAAGTAATTTATTTATTTATTTTATTTTTCAAATTTATAGAGCTTCCCAATCTGGGCAGCGTACAAAGAACTAAAAACAATAAATACATTAAAAATATTAAAACCCAACTAAAACAAAGAGTAAAAGACAAAGGGATGTTAAAAATAAGGGAGCTACCTCACTAGTTCATCTGGGATCCCCAGGCCTGCTGGCAAGTAATGTTATTATTAATCTCAGTTTTTCTCTTTGTTTAATTTCCACAATTGCATCTCCTATATGATGCATATGGAACAGTGAATGCAAACACCCAGTTCTAACTTTATGCAAAGCAGATAGTGAATTAGACAGAACTGCATCCTTGTGGTCTTTAAAAAGCTCATGGTTGGGGAAGATATAGTTGGGAAGGGGGATCTTGTACTAAGCCAATGTGTTTAATATATTTTAGAATGGAATTGGAACTTCTGTTGTAGTGTTCCTTACAAGCATTCTTGACCTGAGCTACTGTATCACATTTTTTAAAATTAATATATTTATTTATTTAACTTTTTTTTAACCCAACCCAATTCACAGACTTGGGGTGACATACAACAGAGTAAACATAAAGAATAAAAACAGAAATACATACAGCTAATAGAAATCCTTGAATTGGCTCCAGAAACTTTGGTTAAAAGCACAGTAGAATTGGGTTACTTTCACAGTTTTACAAAGGTCAGGAAAGAAGGGAATGCTTAAACCTCCAGAGGGAGGAAGTTGCAAAATACAGGGGGCTGCAGCAGAAAGGCCTGCTACCTAGTCCATGTTCCCCTTACCTTATGTATGGATTACCATATTTTTTTGCCTGCTTATGTTTTCAGTAACTATTCTTTTGTCTTCTTCCCCCAGTAAAATCCCTCTTGTCTGCGTCTTATAAAAATAGCATTTAGGACACACATAACAATTACAAATACTGCCTTCTGCTAGGGAGTGGGACTTGAACATACCTCCTGAGCCCTGCTGCAGTATCTATGTGTAATGATCAGCTGCTCGATGCCCTTCCTTTCTGCATTGGAGACACTGACCCCTTGCGTAGCGCCGATCTCTCTCCTCATCCCAGGCTCTATAGCCTGGCCGGGTAGCAGTCGCAGCACTTCAGGGTCCCCTCATGGTGGCTGGTGGTTTTTCAGGTCTTCTGGTTTGCATGAAGGTATGCTGAGCGTGCTCAGCCTTGCCGGCCAGACAGATCCATTCATACAATGACTCTGGGTCGTCCCTACACAATGCCCACCGTAGGACATCCTGGTTGAGTCCCTCTTTAAACCGTTCTATTAAGGTTGACTGAGACCAGTCGGGGATTTTCCCAGCTAAAGCCTTAAACTCCAGGGCGTAATCAGCTACAGACAGTTGGCCCTGGGTAAGATCCTTCAGCTCCTTCTTAGCTCTTGCCTTGGCCAGAGGATCCCCATCAAACTTGACAGAAAAGTCTCTCACCCCCACTCCTGTTGGAGCGGAATCAGCAGCTGCTTGAGTGGTTGGGCCCCAGGTTACAGTAGCTCTCCCTCTTCGGGGTGGGGACACTTGTGGTTGAGCCCTGCGGGGTGGAGATTCATCCCGGAGCTGTATCCGGGCCCGCTCCATTGGCGGTCTGGATGGGAGGATGGGGATGGTTGCGTGAAGCTGGGATCTCCTCCGTGCCTCCCCTGCCCCCCCCAATGACAGACAGGTTTCTTAGCATGTACTCCATCGATTCTATTTTGGCCTCCATCACTCTTAGTCTTTCGGGGGTTTGAGATTCCTCCCTCCCTCACGTGTTAGGCTGTCTCTCTGTTGATACCGTGGTAGATTCTACGTCTGGGCTCAGTGGGAACCAATACTTCCAGGACTCCTGGGACGATCCTGGCTGGGATTCTCCCACTTCATCCCAGGTGATCAACTCTGCGGGCGATTCGCTAGGTGCCGGTTGCTCTGGTTCTCCCACATCGTCAGATTCCTCCACCTCAGGACTGGAACTCAATTCCTCCTGGAAATCTGAAGGTTCTAGGATGAGGCTCAGTTCTCCGCTCTTGACCGTCGACTCGGGCATCGAGCTAGCCATCTCCTCAAGTCCCCTGGTTGTGAGCTTGGACTTGGCCATCATTAACTATTTTCCCTCACAAGAAACTAATCTTGGTAGGAGCTAACGGTACAACTTTGGGGATTTCTCAGCTTTATGTAATGATTGCCTATTCTAAAACACTATCAGACTCATGAGCAGGAATTCAAAGTTATCTGATTTATTAAAGAATAGTATGCAGGATCACAGAAAAAGCTGAGAATAAAAGTGCGCCAAATGCAAACTAAAAACCCTCGGTGCAAATGAGATCCCTCCCCCCATAGATTCTTCCCAAGTTCACAATCCCAGGTGCTCCTAGCGGTTTCTGATGGTCTGTGAGAAAAGTCCTTGAACAGAGAACATAACCCAAACACATTCCATTGTAATGAACACAGATACAGAGCTTGGCACAAGGTTTCACAGCAGCTCCCTCCCAAACAAACGTGCGTCAGCACCATGGCATGTGAAATGTTACGATGTATACTGTACATTGAAACAGTGAACATGACACTATGTGGGGCAACTTGCTAGGAAAGGAAAACTATTTTATGTTATCACCACAGGATGAAGAATAGATTGAACACTGCTCTATAGTAATGCTTTTTTGTATATCAGATAGACATGTTTCATAGTAGAATTATTTAGAAGTTTTATATTCAGATACAGTTTTTAAAGGTTTTTTGATAATTAAAACCGTGTGTGTATATACATATACATATACATGTACATATACATATACATGTATCTCAAGTGTTGCCACAGTGGCAAAAATGAGAATAGGACTCAGTAGAAGAAATAAAAGAAAATAGATTTTTTCCCCTAAAATATCATGACTAATATATTCTTCTAAGACATCATTAAAAACTTATAATACTATACAGTAAGACATTTCATATCCATTTTCTAACAAAACATGTATCTATTAAACTTTAAAGGTAACTGGATAACATAATTGGAGTCATTAAAAAAAGGAAAAAGAGAGAGAGTATGGGTAAAAAACAATGCATTAAGACAATACAGGTAGTCTGCGTTTAGTGACTAGTTATGGCAGTCTAGGTCTGTAAAGCAAAGAAAAGTAAAATCGTGACGTTTCATATAGTGACTGCTTCACTTAATTACTGAGTTGCCGGTCCCAATTGTGGTCGCTAAACAAGAACTACCTGTAATGTGAGTTGTATATAGATTATATGTCAAGTTAAAATATAAAGTCTAAAACCCTAATTTTGGATGTGGTACAATTTTATGTATTGTACCACATCCAATTTAGATTACAATTTCATACAATTCCATGTATGAAATTGTAATCTAAAAAAGAATTTCAAATAGATTTGAATTCTACATCAAATCTACTTTATCTAGATATCAAAGCACATTTCCACAATTTGATTAGTCATTCTTCCACAGAGGGGATCAAAGATCTTTTCTGATAAAAAGCATATAAAATCCTTGCAGTTGTATACCATTGCCAATTCAGTATATTTTGAATGTATGTTTAGATTAATGAAATTTAATAAAAATATCTCAAGATTACAGCTTTCAAAATTTATTCTGTGATGGATTATTTTCCAGTACTGTTGAGCTTTATAATATTGCTGTCACATGTGGAAAAAGGATCCAGTCTGCTCATTACATTTTCACAATTTTTTGGAAAAAGTAATACTAATTTTGGCAATCAAGACTGGAGTGATATATCAGTGGTAAAACATACCAGTTCTCCCTGAGTATAATACTCGAGGTAAATCTAAATTGAAATTCCCACTGTTCCATCTCTGTAACTATTTTCAAATTTTGCATCCATTTCATCATATAGTCTTTGACTCGTTCTGGTTCTGAGTCATATTTCACTAATACATTATAAATTGTGCCTGACAAAGTTCAGGATTATGTGTTACAAGACTTTCAAATTCAGTCAGATTTCTTGCTTTGTTATTGAATGTTTGTTTCTATGAAGATGAAAGCATTAAGAAATTTGCTCAGTGGAGAGACAACAACTTGTTCAGATTCCAGGACTTGATTGTTAATAGGACAAAGTTTAGGTCTTTCAATCCCTGACTACACAATGCTCGTTTACTTTTAATTGGTTCCAGTACTTTCAAATAAACTGTACAGCAACAAAAGAATTATGGAAACAAGGGGGAATATTGGGGAAAAATTAAATTGGGTATTGCTGGATTCATGTTATGTTGTGGGAGTGTTGTATTATGTCAGAAATAGCAATGGGAATAAAAGTATCAGAGTTTTAAAAACATTTATTTTAATGGCTTGCCTGTAAGTAATCAAATAGATGATACTTGTGCTTTGTTGTTCTGCTTCTTTAAGTATACAAGTCCTGCTGTATGGTGTGTGGTATTAGTCATTTATTATTAGTAATTCTTTCAGTGCTACAGATTCCTAGTTAAATTTTAAAGGATATAGACACTGTATTAAACATATACAGTATGGTATAATTCATGGAATGTCTATGGACAGCAATTTAAATATATGATGGCAATAATATGGATATGTGTGTTTGTACATTGTCACCGAGGAACAGCTTATGATAGGGCTGAATAGTGATTAATGGATATATGTGAGTGGTGGGTTAGTTTCTGGGAAAAGAACCGTCAACTTTGGGCTATTCACATTTAATCAGTTTTGATCTCTACTAAAATGAACGTTGCAGGCTTAAATTGCTGACAGCATTTTCAGATTGCTGGACTTAATTGCATAGTTTGTATTTTTATATGAATTACAACAATTATTTCTTATAGATTCTGTTTATATTAAAATATAGAAGCAGGAATGTCATTTCAAGTTTTTTTAAAATTGTGTTTTCTCTTTGAATTTAATTCTTATTGTAATAGAATAATGCTTTCTAAAAAAAATTCATCTTGTTTAAAAATACATTATGAAGATTATATTGATATGAATTATTAGAGTACTTGTATTGGAAATGCATTCTTTGTACTTTTTCTTGTTTGTAAACTGCAGCTACAATTCTCTTGCTGCTAATTATACTGCAGTTAATTGTTAGGCTACTATAATTAACATGTTGCTGATGAAGTGTAAATATTAATCCTAAGATTAAAGTCTAGCATAGTAGCTAAGAGCTGACCTACAGTTTGGTAGTTTATTTTTCAGGTACCATTTGTCTTGAATTTGTGGCCTAAAGCAGGCTACTGTCTTTCAGCCTTGGTCCCCTGTGGTCAGTTGAGGGATAACAATGGTTTACCTCATAAGTCTTGAATAGATTATTGAAATCATATATAACTCTAAGCAGTATTATTTTGTTTAATACACATCATTAATACATGCTTAATTAAAAAATAATTTAGGGCTGGACTAAAATGCCCTCCCCATTTAATTTCTCTGCTCTTCCCTCTTCATTTTACTGTAAATTCATTCATTCATTCATTCACTGAGTCAATTTGTAGGGCTGCCCATCTCAAATTCCTGACAATACTTAAAAACAAGATAAAAACCACACAACAGAATTATAAATAATGTATATAGCAGCCAAGAATAATCAACCCACAACAACAATTAACACAGCCATGATGTGGGCTCAGCCACACAGGGTCACAAGCTCAACAAGAGCACCAGGGTTTCAAGACCTTACAAAAGACCAGCAGGGTCAGATTTCCAGCAGGGGAATGATCTTCCAGAGGGTGGGTGCCATGACAGAAAAGGCTCTCCTGCTGGGTCCTGTCAGATGACACTCCCTAGCAGATGGGACCTGGAGCATGGCCCTCTTGCCTGTGATGTAAACCAGAATGTGGGGTTGAGAAATCTTCAGCTCTTGGCAGTTCCCTTTTCTTTTCTTTTCTTTAGCTAGGAGAAGCAATGCTACAGAGTTTCTGGAGAAAAATATTAACTCCCAGTATTCCATGGGATCTCTGTAAGCAAAAATATTGGCTTCTAGGTGAAAAGTTGTACGTAAATGAGTTTAAGTCCTTCCTCCATTTTCCAGAGGTTGTTTTCTTTCATCATTTGTCCATATAAATATAATGAAATTAAATATGGTGGCACTTAGATTATTATATTTTTGTATAATAAGCTCTTTGAACAAGTTTTGTATTTCCAAATCCATCTGTTCTAACAAGCATGGTTAAAATGAACCTGGCAGAGCAATGATTGAACCCGTTCTTCATCTTTCCTTATTCTGGTCCTCTGTGGTGAGTCAACAAGAAAGATTTGAACATGTGTGATTATTTCATGGCAATCATTTAGCTCTCATTTTGAGTAATAAAAAGAAAATCTACTTTTTTCTGCTTGTTAGGCATTAAAATAAATGTTTCAGGAGGTTTCTTGTGGTAAAGCAGTAATGCATTTGTGCTTTGAGTTCTTTTGGTTTACTTACTAATTCTTATCAGTTCTTTTTCATAAATTTTGCCATTTGACACATTTGTGCAGATTTCTTTATGTAGAATTTAGTTGTGTTGGTAACTGGGATAAGCAGAATAATCTAGCTTAACATTTTCAAAAAGTTATTTATAAATATCAGTTTGGTAATGCTGTCTAGAATAGTGAACACCCTCCAGAATTCATAGTGGTAGGCTTTGGAAGAGTGTACTGAGAAGTTTTTCTTGAAAGCATTATGCTTTTTTTTCTAGGAACTAACTCCAGAATTGGTTCATCCTCCCTTCGGTTAAGGATGACTGCTTTTCATTCCCCCATAGGCTCTTTTATATTATTATTTATAGCTAACAGAAAGCTCCACTGAAAACTATAAAGCTTAATTTTAACAGATGTGTGCAGTTTGTATTATTAGTAAGTTATTTCTAGCTGCTACTTATCTTAGAGATAAACCTCTTGAAACAATATCTGAGATAGTAATCATAATGTGTGCTGAAAGCTATCTCATTCTAAAATACTTGAAAAGAATGGCAGGTTTGCATGCATATAGCTCTGTTCTTTTCCACTTTTTGTATGATTATTTGCCTTCATCTTCACTGTTGTCACTGGGTAGCTTGCTTTGAAACCTTGCTCTTTGGTAATGATAATGCCTGATATGGTAAGCTGCTTTTGAAAAACTGGGTTATTTTATGAAATACTCTTCCATGATTCCTTATGAGACACATTTCTTTCATTATTTGGATCTGAAGAGTCAAAAAGTAAAAGATTTTTCCCTGTCTAGTATTCCATTTAGAATATTGTAGTTAACAGAATAGATCTTTTGAAGTTCCAGCAATGAAGCACCAGTTGAATTCTCAATAGTTTCCCAGCACTGCCGATAAGTGATCCAGCTTACTCTAAAGATATCTTTAGATGCTGACAGCCCAGCTGGAAGGGTTTAGCTTTGAATAGATTTCCATAAATGGAAAGACCAACTGGAGAGAGAAAGAGAATATGAATGTGTTTGTATACACCTTCTTGTATATAGATAATATGCAGCAGGTGGTACTATGAACTGCTGATTTTAACAGTCTCCACTAATATAAGACCAACATTGTCTATATGTGGTTTTTTATGTATTAGTTCTTCATTATCACAGTATTTCTTAAAATAAGATGTTTTTAGTGATGTGGGAGCAAAAACACCAAGTAGCCATCGACTATTCCCACTCTTAATTAAGCAAACAAAAAGTTATACTGTAAATACTGAGGCAAATTAATCTTGGAGAAAAGGACTTGCTTTACCTCCTAGTGAAAAATTGGTCTTAAAATAATATTGAAGGTACATGTTACAAATTTCTAATTTTAGATTAGATTGGTCCTCATATTTTTATAAACAGAAATTAAACTGGCTAGAAAGTTATTATAGGAAAACCTTTCTGTAATATGGAATGGGTTACTACTCATAAGTTAGAGTACAATATTTCATTAAATAAAGAAAATTCCACTTTGCATTTTAAGGAATGGAATGGAATAAAGGAGACTGAGTGGAATAAATCTGGTGGGGGGAATAGAAGATGTAAGAGCACAGGGGATCCCCCCCCCAGAAAAGAAACAGAGTGGGGAAGTGCTGCATTGATTATTCCCATCTCTCCATTTGTGCAGATAATTCAAAGTCAACACCTTTGCATTTTATGCACTTGAAATTAGATTGGTCCTCATATTTTTATAAACAGAAATTAAACTGGCTAGAAAGTTAATATAGGAAAACATTTCTGTAATGTGGAATGGGTTACTTCTCATAATCTAAACTTTAACTAGGTTATTAAAATGGATATATTTGATATTAAGAGTTTAGTATCAGCCTGATTAATTTACTTAGGAGTGTGAGCAGTACAGAAGATAAAGGTTAGGAATGTTCTTAAGTTGGCTTTTTTGAAATAATGATTAAACATAATGATGTAAATAGGCAATTAGAAATCCAAAACTTCTTATAGATGGCCTTTTAAATGCCAATGTGTATGGCTCTCGGGATAGATTGAACCGTCTATACTTTTTTTTAAATTTGACACCACCAATGTTATGATTTAGTACTCCACATAGTATGTTATACACTACTGGAGCATCTTCTTCTTGGACTATTTCTATAAATGTATGTTCTTGTAATGGATTGAATGTTGGACATACAGTTGATTGCAAAATTTAAGCACCCCAATCAAATAGTATATGTTTGTAACATGCATAGGTTATGGCAGCTTTTGTTTTTTAGGGATTCATTAAAGCATACAATTTGACCAGGTATGGCTAAACTTTTGCATACAATTGTACAGTATGCTAACCACTTTTTTTGCTTGTTCAAACATTCTGAAGGAGACAAAATGAAGTAAGGTTTCCCCAGACAATGAACTTTCTGCATAGTGTGCATTTTTGTCTAATTTTCTGGAACTCAGTAAACTAGGTTTATAGAGTGCCCAAATCCATCATGTGCTTGGCTTGGTTTTGGCTTAATATGATAACTTAACCACTGTGGTTTTTAGATTTTGAGGTTGTAAAAGAGGTTGTAAAAATAAAGTAATAAATTCTCATCTCAAAAATGAGAATATATATCTAATATAAATTTTGTTCAAAACCATGTGTATAAATAATATTATATGCTTTGAGGCATACAGAATGTGTGGCTCACAATATCTGTCAAAGAAATGTCCTTGTTTTTTACAGTGGAAGCATCTGTTCATGGCAGCAGTGTGCACTGTTCAGATAAGACAATTGAAGCAGCAGAAGCCTTGCTTCATATGGAGTCTCCAACCTGCTTAAGAGATGCCAGAAGTCCAGGTATGTCCACCATACAAATTAAGTATCCTTACCCTTTTTAAATTTGCTTTTTACTATATAGCTACCCCCTGGGTAATATTTAGTAATAAGCTTTTTCCAGACCCTAGAGCTTTCTTAATTCTGGGAAGGAAATATTAATCAGTTAGTATTTAATTATGCCTTTCTGCTCATAGGGCATGAATAGTTTTCTTCCTAAAAACTGGTCTACAAATTATACCCTGCATATGGTATGTAGGGTTACACAGTACAGTGTTACATTACTGTGTGAAAAGAATGTTGTATGTAGAGAATTACTGTATAGAATTATAGCTGTTATTTGGAGCAGATACTGCACATAAGCTGTTTCCAGGGATATTCCATGTAATAAGTAGCTGTTTAGATTGATTTGTACATCAATTAATAAACCCATCTCGGGTTTTTTTTTTTAACTGATGCCAATAGAAAGCAATGTTTTCAGGTATCTTGGTTTTAATTTTCTTTCATTTTGTATCGTCAGGTTAAAATTATTCATATTCATTGCAAATTTCATTGTTATCTTAACATGCATTTTGTGGTTTGGATCTAGTGATAGTGACAAAATTTATAAAATTGAAGGAAATGGTATGCTAATGAGGAACAAACTAAACGACTTCTAAGGATTAGCTGCGATTGAAATTTTTAATCAAGAATTGGGGTTCATTTCAATAGGAAATCTTAGTTTTCTCCATTTATAAAATGAATATCACATAGAACTTTACAGAAACTAGTTATTTCCAGAGTGTAATCTGTACAAACATTCAAGTACTGGAAACAATTACTCTTTTGTTTAAAAAATACAGATCTGTTGTGTCATATAATAAAGGCAGCACTACAGTATTTGATGTATTCTAGCAACTGAATCCAGATGAATGATGAGAAGGCTTTATTTTTTATTTGGCTCCTTTTGGGAATGTTTCCAATATTTAAAATAGATTTAGCTTATTTGTAACTTGAAAAATCTGGATTTTTTAAAATATGCAAACCTTACCATACCTATTTATTTGCTTTCCTTAGTAGAAGTTTTTGTTCCGCCTTGTGTGTCAACTCCAGAGTTCATCCATGCTGCAATGAGACCAGACGTAATTACAGAAACTGTTGTGGAGGTATCTACTGAGGAATCTGAACCAATGGATACATCTCCTTCACGAACATCTCCAGAAATCCATGAGCCCATGAAAAAAAAGAAAGGTACTTTGTGTATGTGGGTATATGTGTGGGACAACTAAAAATAGCAACAAGAAGAAGAAGAAAGCAGCAGAACATTTCACAGCATATTTTCTTTTGTATGATCATTTGCCTAGAAAGGCTATTCAGACAGATATTTTTACTTAGGTAGTAGGTGTTCCACTGATTAGTATTTGGTTGGAACAGGTTAAAGATTGAGTTGCAAATAAACAGTTGAAAATGCATACTTAGAAAATAAATACTTTCAAGTTGAGCCTTGATTAAATGAATATATCACTTAACTTTATCTTGATGTGGCAGACATGGTTATAGATATGGTTGCAGTCTACTATTTTCCTACTCTGCTGCAGTGTTCTGGATTACAAGTAGGACGTATTAACCTTCTGCATCAATATGTGGAAAGCTGCATAAGATCAGCCTTAATGATTTATTTGGGTTAAACTGGAGGTGAGAAATATTATTTTTTTATGACTGTTTCAACTCTAACAAACTGTTCCCTGCAGCTGGCCGTAAGCCAAAATCTCAAGTGCCCTCAGCTATTTCCAGTGCATCTCCAGACTTGGGTATAAAAAAGAAGCCTAGAGAGGGCAAAGGTAATGTTTTAATTATGTTTTATTTTAAATATTGTGAAATATTTAGCAAAAAATAATATCCCCATAACATGAATGCCTAACAGTACTGGTTAATTACAGTCAGTCTTTTTAGAGCTTTGAAGCTTTTTTCCCCCTAACCAGTGAGAATATTTAAAATTGTTTGCTCCTAGAGTTTTGCTTTCTGGCATACATTTCTGCCTGTATGTAGTGTGGGCAATGTGATTTTTTTTTTCAGCTGAAGTTTGATTCTTCTGCTGAAGGTTTGCAGTAGCATTTTGCATATCTGCAGAGTATTTATTACTGTTAGTTTAATGTCCTGACTTTTCTTCAGGAGCACAAGATAGTGTACATAGCATCTCCTTTCCCACTTTTACCCCACCTCAACAAGATAGGTTAGGCTGAGAGAGAATGGCTCAAAGTCACTTAGGGACTTCCATGTCTGAGGGTGGATTGGAACCTGGGTCTTTCCAGTTCTAGTCCAAAATCTTAACCATTAGATCACATTGGTTCTCCACAAAGGCTTTCCTGCAGGCTCCTTTTCACTCTAGCAGGATGAGATTGTTTCAAGATCTGTTATATGGAGAGGCTTACCTCCTTGTATAGTCATTATAAAACTTGGGTTGAGATTGCAAATTAGGGATGTTAAAGCTCTTCTCCCCTTCTCTCCCAATCTTGATATAGTTACATATATACATATATAACATATATACATATATAACAACTATTTCCTTACTGCTGTTAGTTATATGCCCTGGAGAGTGACAATATCTAGCCAGTCTTGTCTAATCTTGAAAAGCTAAGTAGGACTGGACCTACTTAGTATTTGAATGGGAGACTACCAGGAAATATGAGGACTGTAAGAACAGAATGAGAAGTAAAAAAAAAATACAGCAGAAGGCAGACCTCTTCTGCACTTTGTCAGGAAAATGACAGGCACCTGTCCACGGACTCACCAGTCTGACTGGAATAAGTCCTCACTTTTGCTTAGTAGTTTCAGAGAGATCACTGGTGAGGTCATTTTGAGCACCTGTGGGAGTCTACATGCTGGCCTTTTGGTGTTGCATGCAGCTTACTGGTTGCACATCTGTGTATTAGCCTTATTCAATTGCTCATTGGTATTTACTTCATTTCATCAAATATTTCTCTCTAATAAAGTTGTTTAAGGTTGTAATATTTATTTCTTGGTGTTTTTTGATGGTTGGACAAAGTTATGGGTGACACATTCCCTTAGTAGGTGAGAGAAAGACATTACTGGCTAGAAAATTTCTGGTTTGCACTTGCAAACTCTGGTGCAAAATAATACTTTGATAATGGGTCTTTATATAGCATGTTTATTAATTATAAATGGTTTGCATGTGTAGATATGTGGTAGTGTGTTATATATTCCATTTATTTGCATGGACCTTTATATTGTCCCAGCGGAAGCTGGATTCTCAGGTAGCCGGCTCAGGTCAACTCAGCCTTCCATCCTTCCGAGGTCGGTAAAAGGAGCACCCAGCTTGCTGGGGAAGGTGATGACTGGGGAAGGCAATGGCAAACCACCCTGATATAGTCTGCAAATAAAACGTCGCAAAAGCAGCATCCCCCCAGAGGGTCAGACATGACTCAGTGCTTGCACAGGGGACCTTTCACTTTTTACTTATATTGTCTAATAACATTGGTTAATTAGAGAAAAACCTGCTTTATATCCCGTCCTGCCCCCATCACTGCCCCCAAATTCATAGCGGCTTTTAAGGCACACATGTTTTTAGCTATTTCTTAATATATCCATTTATTTATGTAGAAAAGGTATTTGAAATAAAATTAGTTATTAGTCTAGAAAGGCTCTTGACCTGTGGACACCCGGTGGATATTTCTGGTGTACCATGCTCTTTATTGTTTGACCTAAACTGAACATTTTAAATAAATAAAACAAAACTGTCTATAGTATTAGTTGTCTCCCTCAAAAATTTGGTTTCTGCCCATTTTGAAAATGTATTTAATATATGTCTAACTTGCATAAAAATATTATGTAACATAGTAATTAAATGTTATTCCAATAGTTAGCCATGATAGTTTGCATGATTTTGTTTGCTTGGAGGTAATTAACTCTGTGATTTGCCTGAAATATATGTTTTTATTGTAGGAAATACAACCTATTTGTGGGAATTCCTTCTGGATCTACTTCAAGACAAAAATACTTGCCCTCGATATATCAAATGGACTCAGCGAGAAAAGGGCATTTTTAAACTTGTGGACTCAAAAGCAGTTTCCAAGCTGTGGGGAAAACACAAGAACAAGCCTGACATGAACTATGAGACAATGGGAAGAGCCTTGAGGTAAAGAAAAAAAATGAGATGAAAAATATTGAAATCGTTTGTTTTAAAATAATATGGGCATGTTTTTCTACAGCCTCTTTTAATGCTTTTAAACTAACCTTGCTCCAATTTTTTCTTTCCTAAGAGAAACATTCTTTACTTCATTTGTCTTCTAAAATTAAGTACTGATGTGTAATTTTAGGTAGAGAACATGGAGATTTTGCCTCCATGAACAAAGTAACTTGAAGGTTAGAAATGTAAAGGAAATAGTTTGTTTAAACTAATGTTATACACTTTTGTACTTCTTGCAGATACTATTATCAAAGAGGAATTCTGGCAAAAGTTGAAGGACAAAGGCTAGTATATCAGTTCAAGGAAATGCCCAAAAATATTGTTGTTATTGATGACAAAAGTGAGTGTGGCAGTGAAGATATATCAATGTCCACTGATGAGAAATCATTGGAACGTGTATCGCTGTCTGCAGAAAACCTTTTAAAAACAGCGAGTTCTGCTCGTGCAGGAAAAAACACTTCTCAGTTGACCTGCACAAGATCAGAGAAGTCTGTTGCCAGAGTGAGTATCTCCTCACCTGGGCATGAAATGTCATCTTGTTCTCCCACCACAACTACCGTTTCAGCAACAACTGCTCCCAGGTTAGTGCTGTATGATTTACATATTGAGTGGTCTAGGTCAATGTTTCTCAACCTCACCAACTTTAAGATGCGTGGACTTCAGCTCCCAGAATTCCCCAGCCAGTTGAAGTCCACGCATCTTACAGTTGCTGTTGTTCAGAAACACTGATCTAGGTCAAGCACCATATGGTATGCAAAATCAGGCAAAAATTAAATTTAAATTCATTTATATTTTTTTAAAAAACTAGATATAATACATCATTATTGCCTGGGATATTTTCATATTTTTTTGGCTTCTGTGATATTGTTAAAAATTCTTGTAGCAACCTTTGGAGGACTACGGGCCTGTACCTAAAGATTTCAGGAGCCATATGCAGTCCCGGGCCTCAGGCAGGGTTCTCTTGAAAAGGTGGTCTGTTATTTTGTAGCTTTCTTGCCTTTTTGTTTCCAGATGGTTTTACTGTTGCTTTACCAGGGATTTGTCAACTTAAAATAAACAGTTGTTGAGGTAATCTAAAACAGCAGTGTTTTGTTATGCTTTGTTCTATTATTTATTAGATTTATATCCCACCTTTATTTTAGTAGCAATAAGGAGAGATAAATTAAGTCCTGAAACTTCAAAGAATCAAGTTTGGGATTGCGGTAGGGGAAGACACTTCTGTTTTCACATCAGATTTATAAACGGTGATAATTGTTTCTTCTTAATTAAAAAGGACTGTTTGTGACATGGATACATACTTTGAATAAACACATGTTTGCTCTTAATGCAGTGTTTATCTTCATCTGTTTGACAGAACTGTTCGGGTGGCTATGCAAGTGCCTGTTGTAATGACATCTCTGGGACAGAAAATATCGACAGTTGCAGTGCAGTCAGTCAATGCAGGGTCACCACTGATTACCAGCACAAGCCCAACAACAGCAACAACCCCAAAGGTAGTTATCCAGACAATCCCTACAGTGATGCCATCATCTGCTGAAAATGGAGAGAAAATCACAATGCAGCCTACAAAAATAATCACCATCCCTGCTACACAACTTGCACAATGCCAGTTGCAAACAAAAACTGGTTTGCCAGGGACAGGAAGCATTAACATAGTTGGAACACCTCTGGCTGTGAGAGCACTTACTCCAGTATCTTTAGCCCATGGGACACCAGTGATGAGATTATCAATGCCTGCCCAGCAGGCAAGTAGCCATACTCCACCCAGAGTAATTAGTGCAGTTATAAAAAGTCCAGAAGTCAAATCTGAAGCAGTAGCTTTAAAGCAAGAACGGGAGATTAAGACCCTGCAACTAGTACAAGAAGAGAAACCAGCTGATGGAACCAAAACAGTTACTCATGTTGTCGTCGTTAGTACACCCTCAGCTATTGCCCTCCCTGTACAAGTAAAAACAGAAGGAATAGTAACATGTGAGAAATGAAAAAGGGCAGCTGTGAACATTAATTACATAGACCATTGTGGAATTAAGCAAACTGACAATATTTAGGAAGCCAGGGAATTGGACACAATCAAGAAGTGAAAGAACTGATTTTTAAAAAATTGTTAATAGTTATGCATATATTAGAAACTTACTGGAAGCAAAATAATGTCCCATGTTTCAGTGGGAATTGAACTAGATCTACACACTGACACAATTGCCTCTTGTAAATCGGGGTTAAGCTGATGAAGAAAGAAAATTCCTGGAACCGAAGGGAATAGCGGGTGAGCGCCCAAGAGTCTCACTGCATTACCAGGTTACACTAAGACATGGAACACTAAACTGGTTCTATGAGGGGTTCTTGGCTTATGTAGATGGAGGGGACATCTAGGAAGAGGCTCACTGTTACACAAGACACATTTGATGCATTTGAATATGCATACCAGCAATTACTACTGTGTACTCACAGTGTTCAACTGGTGCTATGTGAAAAACTCTGCTACTAGGTATTCTTGAATGTGAATAAAGGAAAGGATTAGAGCGCTTCTACAAGAAGTTGAAGACTTAGAGAATTTTTTGTCCCATGCAGCTTAAGCAGATTTTAAAACAAAAGCCTTAGACTGATTTTCAGTTACCTTTGTTGAAATAAGCTAATGGCTTGTTTGTGTAAAGCATTTTTTTATTAAAACAATTTTTAAAAAAATCTTATACCTAGCACAGTATTGTTATAGAATTACATGTAACATATTTTGTATGGTAGTCAAGTCTGTTGGTTTCTTAATTGTGGTCAAAGTGGCCAGAGGTGGTTTGGCCTTTTGCTCCTTGGATCACCCACTTCGCCTGGACATCTGTGCATACATTTCAATTTCAGCTTTTACTCTGTCACTTGAAAGGTCACGCTTGGCATGAACTCTTGTCAGATTAAAAGCCTGTATATTTTTTAGTTGAAGTTAGAGGAAAGTACCAGTGTTCAGAATGAACTATAATAGTTTGTATATTCAACATTTAAAGTATATTCTATTTTGTTGTACTCTTGTTTCAAAGTGTATTCAAGTAGGTTTTACTGAAATACAGATATAAAATTTAAAATTGGTGTCTCTTTTTTCCAAGCCTTAATATGCCCTCTGGTGTTCATTCAGATCAACTTCAGTTCTCAAAACTTAGTTTCAGAAATAACACAGAACCTGAAAATATACCAGAGAATTAAGTGAATTATCTCAGTTATTCTACCGAAAATAGCAGTAATACCTAGTTGATAAAAGAGTGGAAACTACATGTATAATAGTTTAAATTACTAACAGCAGGAATTAGGTGACTGGAATTGTCTTTACGCTTGTGTTATATTGTCTTACATTTTCCAAATGAATTAGAGTAGCAATAGCCAGCTTCATAGGAGGTGAATGGGATTAAAGATTCCTGGGAGGGGAGGGGAGAGACATGAAGGTAACAACTTTGTCAAATTGAAAGAAGGCAGAATGCCTTCTGGTTTACATCTTGCAACCAGTTTTGACGATGATAAATTAATGAAGTTTCCTTCTTTGTCATCCTGGCAGGTTAAGTTTAGAAAGGAAAACCAAAACAATTCTCTCACTGTGGGCTCTGCAGTGCTTTGGATTTTAAGGGAAACATTTGGAGTGTATGGGTGTGAACATAGCACCTGCCTGCAACTCCTTAAACCAGGCATGCCTTTCCTGGGACTGTGTGACAACTGCAATTGTTTCCGCTTTTGAATCTGAAGTACTGCACATGCCTGTTTTCCTTTTGGATTCTGGATTGAATGATGCCAAAGAAGTCACTAGTTTGGGAGCATTCTGTTTAAGGCTAGACAAGAAGCAGATGGCTACCTAACTGCCTTTGAAATATTTAATTGGCTATCTGAACATACTACATATTTTGAGCTTGCTTTCCCAGTGAAAATAGCATCCATTCAAACTATTCTGTCAGTGTAATCTCCAAGATTTACTTATCCAAATCCATATTTAGTGCTTTAGAATGTTGTAAGCTCTCATACATTTTAGAAACCGGAGTCAGGCTAAAACCTATGAAGAATACTGCCAGCAAGACCTGCGTTGGAAAAATAAAGCCTAAATTTCATTTCAGGCAAATGTTTTACTAAGACAGGCCCACATTGTAACTTTAGGGAAACTGAAGTAATTTATAACTGGTAGGGTGAAACCAAATTGGGAGCTTTGTGGAAGTTTGCTTTCCCAAATGTTTGTATTTTGCAGGGCAGCATTTGTAGGGTTGGTCCAAAATGCAGCAAAGTCTGTCTTGGCAAGGAAAAGCTTTTCATATGAGACCAAGTGGCTGCCTACCCCAGAGGAGTGGAAGCCTGAGGCTGGCTACTAACTGAGCCATGTCCAGGAGGAAAGAGCCAGCTCGCCTGGCTCCTCTCCCTTCAGTTCAGGTTATTAGGTGGGACAGCAAGGCCAAGAGTGAAGTGCTGGTATGTGGGTCTCCACACAGTTTATTTGTGCCCTGTTGTTCTTTTGAGATGGGGAATGGAGAAAAGGGCAAGGACTACAACTTTTCCAGGCATAGTTGGCAGGCCATTGTAACACTGGTATTTCAGACACTGGCTGTGATACATTTCACAAGACTGATTTGTCCTGCAACTCCCAGCACATGGATTTTAGCCAAGCAGTTGAAAACTCCTGGCATGTTGAAAACTGTATAAGCAGCGTTTGGTATGAACATTAGGGAACCTCAGCAACTTACCCACCATTCAGCTGCTAGCTTGCCAATGCTGATCAAAATAGTTGTTATAAAAATTCCTTTTTATTATAATGTTTATTGTAAAGGTATGATACAATTTCTTTTATTATTTTTATATGTTCTGAAGAAACATTTCAGAACAATGTTTGGATTGGAGATTTACTTGGTTTAAAAATAGGTGGCTATCATGATGTTGCTTAAGGACATCAACATTTCCCTCTCCTATTGGAGAAGTACGTGGGGGAAATATCTCCTGATCTTGCAGAGTTAGGTATGGTTGAAAATGAGGTAACGCTTGATGGAAAGTGTGGGAAAGTGAACAAAGCTGGAACTCTTACAGCTTGATCCCAGACCATACATATACGACAATGCTGGAATTAACTGCAGTGTTTGTGGTCTTGGGTTTAAAGCTCTCTTTTGGCAAGGGGACTTTAAAGGCTTGGTTGATACACTATTTTTGCAGCAGAATTGTCCTGAAAAATCCAAGGTAAGGGGGATTTGAAAGAGGTTTTATGCTTTCTTTTACTGAAAAAATGAAATCCATGAAAATGAAGTTGAACTTTTAAACTTAAGAATTGCCCTGCATTATTTTTAAATGGGAGTACTTTGATATATACTTACAATAACTATTCTGAAGAATATTGGACTGTATTTATCTCTGTTATTGTATTCTGGCCATCTGCAGTCCTTTACATGTGACAGTTCTGTAAATAAGATGTCTTCACTTCTAGTGCTCTCCATTTCATCTTGCTTTCTTTTAGGGTGGTAAAGTAATGATTGTCATTTTGCAAAGTTAATTATTTGGGATACAATTATCATTTATGGTAATACATGCCTTGAAAGAGCTTTCTGCTGTAATTTTAAATGTCTCATGAAACACTACTTGAAAGGACAATACGGTCTAAATACAAACAAGGATGACATCACTTATTGTACTAGTGTTGTGCATAAGATTTCCCAGTCTTCCTTCATGCTGTACTACAAAATACTTAGTAAAATCTAAGCATTCTTAGTCACTGGAGATGGGGTCAACAAGAAAGGGTAAGTTCCATCTCTTCAGGCAGCAAGGCAAAGCTTGTCATCTTGTTGGAGGAAAGCCCTTCCACTCCAGTTTTATGCGTTGCCTTGTAGAGGAAGCACTCACTTTCCATCAGTTCCATTTGGGGAGCTAAAGATCAGTGCTCTTCTGGTAATGTGAAAAAACCTTCCAGCACAGCAAACCAGCAGGAGGCTGCAAGCAAGAGGGCTGCTTGGGCTGGGACAATGGCTTAGAAGATGGGGAAAGAGCCCTATCAAGACTCCAGGGTTGGTGGGACATGAAGATAAGCAGCTTTGAGCCTGCCCACAAATGAAGGGCTGAAGGCCACAGAACTCCTGTCCCTCCATCTTGATAGGCTACATGTTGTATGATACAAACTAGCAATCTTCTGACAGCTTGAAAAAAACATTCTCTTCCACCCTATATTGGTAAGAAGGAATGCTGAGTGTTAACTTCCAGAAGACTGCAGCCTGTTACAGCGAGGTCACTGCCAAAACAGGGAGGCAAGATGGCAGGACGACAGAATGTGGACAAAGGCCTCAAGACACTATCACCCCACCTACAGCTTGGTCATAATTCAGCAGCCAGTGTATTTACAGAACTCTGAAATGCAGAGTCTCATTCCTAGGGACCCCTTGCTGAAATAGTTAAAAGGGGAATGGGTGGAACCAATCAAGCCCAAAGCATATCCAACAGTACTATAATTAAATTGTATCTCTTACTGAAGAAATCATGGATTGGCTAGAAATGCGAAGCGTTTTCATAGATTAACAGTCCTAATTTTCTAAATCAGTGGTTCTTGAGGGAGAAGTGATACAGGATGGGACAGGATATTGAAGAGACTCCATGGCACCCATACTGGGAATCGGGGGCTCTTCCATCCTTACCAAACTTAGTGGTGTGAACAAATAATCTCAGAGATGCCTGTAGAGGACAAGCACCTAAGAAAGCAAATCCACAAACTTAACTGCAGCAGCAAACATGGGTCAGGCATCTTTATGAACTGCCTGTAGTGTGCAGACAGATACGTGGCCTGTGGCTCATACACTGGAAGATACTGTAGATCATTAGACAATGTCACAATTTCCTTCTCAGGAAGAAGCTGTTTGGAGAGGCAATAGAGAGGTCTTTGCCTATAGCCCCAAAGGAGGAGGAATGTGGATACAAGATGTCATCTTTTTGAACTAGAAAATGAAATTCCAGCCTCTTTAAATTGGAAGCATATACTGGGACAACCAAAGCATTCATCTAATAGCCAGGTGGAGGCAAGAACCAAATAAATGCTTCTTAGCATGACACTATTATCTTCCATAGGTGAACAACTGTAGAAATTCTGATACGCTTTGAACATACCTTCAAAAGCAATATGCATTTCAGAGGTTAACACTCGTTCAGTTTATTCAAGAAGGCACAATTCAAGACAACCTCAGAAAAAAAATAACTCAGGCTCATATTAACCTTTACACTGAACAAAATTTGGTCATTCAGTCCAGTATGGGAGGGAGGAATCCTGGATATTCATCTGCTTGATTGACTGATGATGGACAGAACAATGATGTTACACACAGTGCAACTGTTTTATCTTACAACCCAAGATCTTAGATATGGGGGGGAAAACCCTTATTACAATTAGAGCTGAATAATAACAACAGCAGTGCTTCTCTCCACAAAACAGAAAACATAGCATAAGCAGTCAGCCAAACATTTGTTTGTGGTTTTTGTCATAGCATGGAGTTAATAAGAAGAAAAGTCTTTCAAGGCTACAGGAGTATAGATTATTAGTTCTCCATTCATAAATATTTCTCCCATCCCACCCCCAGAAGTCTTTAGAAGTCCATGGTAAAAGGTCATTGCCTGCACAAACACAGTACATTAAAACACCCCCCATCCCCCTTTATATTTCACCTAATTTTAAAAACTTATCTGGATTTTCATTAAAGGTGAAGTCACATACTAAAGATAGATGGTCTGAAGGGTAATTGAAAGATGGTAGCCTGTTGGGTCCAATTTGCTCCTCAGTTAAAAGGCTGAGGGCAGCATCTACTTTTAAGGCATGTTGCGAATACCAGATGTAATCAAGTGTATGCCTGCACTCTCCAGAAGGACGGATCTTCCATGTGGTATATGGAGGTTCTGTCAGCCCATCTGTACTCAGCAGTTTATAAGCACTGTTTAGGTTCAGACTAGAATCAGCGAATTGCTTATACACCTCTTCCGTAGGCTCAGCATTGAAATCACCACAGACAATAAGAGGGATCTCTGCCTCCTGGGTGATCTGTTTTAGATTCTCCAGAAGATCAGCACCTTGAGCAGATCGAAACCTCTCCCAGCCATTGCGAGCTTTCAAGTGGGTGACAGCAATACAGAACAGTTTCCCGGTTTCATTGCATTTCAAGGTCTGAACTATAGCCACTTGATTGGTTTTGAGCTTCATTGCTGTCAACCTGATGTTGGTGCTATTAATTAGAGTGAACCTGTCCTTAAGGAAGAACAAGGCACAGCCATCTGGGCCATTGTTGCATTCCACATCTAAACATGGAGAACATGGTTTAGGAAAAAAATCACATTGGTAGCCTAGCCGGCTGAGTAATGGCTGAAAGGTATCAAAATAGTGGTCCACTTCTTGTAGACAGAGGATATCTGGCTGATAGGCAAGGATCTCTTCTAGAATGAGACACTTCCTTTCTTCCCACCTCAAGGCTTCCATGGGGCATTGAACAAAGTTGTCCTTGCCTTCCCCAAGAGCTGAAATGAAGAAAATATATCAGTTAAGAAGACTTCCTTTAGGAAATATTTTCCTCCCAATAAAATATGTAAAAACAAGAAACCCAGTCCACATTCTTTATGGAACTTTCTAGAAAAATATACCAATAGTTTCAGTAAAAGATATTTATCAGTCAACCAGTTCTAAAGAGTTGCATGACTGAATTAATCTCCCCTGCTCAAATCTATTCATGAGTGACATACTTTGACTAATACAGTCTTGCTCAGAATCTAATTATCTTGGATAACCATTTTGCAATTCCAATTTTGTTTTGCTTAGTAAATTCAAAATTGAGCCTAAAGATGATTATTCTTCCCTATTTATGCATCCAGTTTAATTTCCAAAACTACATTCATATGTTTCTATATCATGGGACTGAAGCTCATATAATGACACAGAGTAAAACCATTAGATTGCAATTGTCACCTTGAGAATGTTACTTGATTTATGCCTCCAAACATAAATCCTTAAAAAGAAACAGCATGCCAGGTTTGATGGTACTTGGAGTTTCATGTTAGCCAAGGAAAAATTCAAGCTGACAACTCCACTGAATTCTTGCAAACAAAAAGGTTAAAAAACAGCAATTTAGTTCACTTATAAAGGATACCCTAAGGTAAAAATACATATGAGTCAGAATATTTTAATTGGCTATTTTAATGTTAGGGTGTGCATGTCTGTCCACTTTTTACATTCTACTTTTTAAAATATTTTGAATTTTAAGATACTTTCTTATATCGGCAATTAATTTCATATTTAGATAATGAACTTAGAATATATAAAAATTATTTCTGTGAGTTATCTACATTTTAAATATTTGCTCCGAGTGATGATCCTAGCACTCAGTGCTTGTTAGCGGCATGATAAAATAAAATTTCTTATCCATTGCTATGTGCTTTTTGATTGATCATACTGATTAAAAATTCAGAGAATTATAGGCCAATATCTTGTGCTCCATATTGAAGAAGGCATTTCTAAAAACTCTCAGGGGAACTGTTTAAAATTGCCTCTCTTTTGATCCACTGGCAGCTCGCTCCCATCAGCTAAATGAAAGCTTATGCACAAAGCCTACTAGATTTACTTTTCATTCTACAAGGCTCAAGCACAATTTCTCAATTAAGGTTGTACCTTGTGCAAGTATGTTCCACTGCATGACTCTAATGGGCTGATTATTTCTGACAAAGCTGCTCCTCAAGTCCACAAAATCCCTCTGGAGCCGGGCTGGACGGTTCTGAAGAACAATCTGGCATTCTTCAAGCAGATCTTTGGGATCTATAGGATCCAGAAACTCAGGATCTGTTTGTTCCAAGTACTCCTGGTGTTTAGTAATGACACTGCTACTCAAAGTCTTTGCCAGTGCACTATACAGCCTGCTTGTACTGTTGCCCATGGAATACCCTGAAAAGGAAGGAAGGAAGGAAAGAGAACTTCAGTCCTGAAGTCAAGCACAAGCAATTCCCATTTTTAACTTGTTAACTTCTTCTCCTGGGTCAAAACAAATTAATTCATCATTAGAGTTCACATACAATCTGACAGCCTTACAGCGCTGGTAGCTTCCAGATATAATGAACTTCAGTTTTCAAAATTTGCAACCAGTGAATTCCAGGTTGCAGAAGGATACTATAGGCAAGTACAATTGACAGCATATTTTTCAACATGAGGTTAACAATGCAATATGCATTTCCCCTCTTAAATACTGCAAATCTAAGTTCCCCTTTTTAACATATTTCACTTAGTCATTTTTATGACCCCCATAAACAAAGCTTTGGTTCCTCAGAATCAGCCTGTGTAACAGGATCTCAACAAAATTCTGAGAACTGCAGCTTTTTCATTTATTGGACTCATATCTGAGGGTGACCTATCATATTCTAAACATTTTCTACCAAGTTGTATAGTACAACTAGTTAAGCCAATAGCAGTAACTACTAAATCTGAGACAGAGTAATCCAACAGGACTGCTTCTTGCTAAACAACCTGTTCTACAGAATCTCTCACATGCCACATGGCGGAACACGGAACTTTACTTCTCAGTTTCACAAGAAGGACAAATTGGTCATAAATATTCTGCTCTATTTACCAGCAAATACATGTTATAATCACAAATCAATCTAAAGCCCATTCACTTCTACTTCTTATATTCATAAAAGATAAAAAGGATGTTTCTGTGACTTATATTAAAGAAATAGTTGGGTCTACAAAATCTTTTTCCCGATATCAGCAATACTCTGCAAAAAAACATGAGATCTGAGTTTCAGAAATGTTTAATTTCTGTTCATCTTTACAAACTTGTAGTTATTCAAATTGCATTTCTCCTGGAAAGCAGGCTTTCTAATAACTAAAAGATTATGTTTTACTAAGTTGCTAATTAAACAAAATTTACCTGATAAATCAGATGGATACATCAGCACGAATAGTAAACAACTCTAATGGAGAATTGCACACAGAATTGCCAGCCTCCTAAGTCACGTGTGAGCACTTCCTGTACCACTGGCCCACAAGAGACACCTAGTGGTCTTTTATATAACTTTTTCCACTGAAACAGCATTTTTTTTAAAAAAATCCACTATCACCATTGGCTCATGGAAAAACTAAATTTATCCTGCTTTTGGTGATAACTCACCATGTGTTGCTCTTTAATTGCACCCTGACTGAACTTATTGGAACAGCTGTTTCCCTCAACCTAATGATAGGGCTTGCTTCATTTATATTCTACTAAAACCCTTGTGTGTTTGTAACCTTCAGTTGGGTGAAATGGTGCATCATATGGCAACAGTTTTTGAAGCAAGGTACCTCCAAGTCAGCTGTATGCAGCTTTAACTCAGTTTAAAGGCTGGCAAGGTGGGGCTGGTTGAGGGGGTGCCGACGGTTGAGCCTTCTTCCTCCCTGGAGGGAGGGGGCCCTTGGGGACATGCTGGGATGGGGAGTGGGGGTGCAGCTTTCCTCATGGTCCATGGCTCCCTTTGTTCCCTTTCATCCCAGCAAAGCGGCAGGCAGCTCTGTGGGTCAGCCAAGGAGGAGGAGTGATTTCCAATGATCCCTGGCAGCTTCCCACAAGCAAAGTCAATGGGGAAGCCAGCAGGAAGTCAGAGGTTGCTCATTCTCCCACTGCTTTTTTGCCCACCTGTTGTCATTCTGTTTCTCTGTTTAGGTAAGGAAATCTCTCTCAAAGGATGACCCAATAGGTCATGGATTGTCTAGCGTCCACTAAAGCAGTGTTTCTCAACCTTGGCAACTTGAAGGTGTCTGGACTTCAACTGCCAGAATTCCCCAGCCAGCATCTCCACTAAAGTGATCCCAGTGTTTCCCTCCACCTTGATACTTCAGCCTATAACTTGGCTATATGAGATAAAGAGGTCAGTGCCTTTTCTTTTTAAAATAAGCTATTTTTCCTTCACCCACATAACTCCTTTGAATGCTGTGGCACTCTCTCTCTTTTGCAATGGAAGAGAGAAGTCTCATCACATATCATGCCAAGCCATGGTTTTCATCATCATGATTTACTGGATAAAACAGTTGGTTCACGAAAGTTCCTGAATCATAAGTCATGCTTTAAAAACCACAAGGACTGGATTTAAGACAAATAAATCATATTAGCACAATGTGTGAACCTAGTGTGAACTAGCTGAATTTTGCATTAACCTTTCTTCAAAAGAATTGCATTGGTTAGCTTGCTCTTTGTCTAATACCAACAAAATATTCTTGATTTATGTGACTCTCATCCAAATGCCTTAATGAGTCCATTTATACAATCAGTCTCTACCATGCTGTTTCATACTTGGTTCAGTGAATAAGCAATGATTCTCTTACCAGTGTCCTCTCAACTAAATTCCTAGAAGTTCTTCATGGCTTGGCTGAGATGACATATTAGGGAGAACTGAAAGTAAGTCATGAACAGCAACACACCTAAAACTGGAATGTGTGCTTTGAAGCATGTCCTGAGGTAACTTCAACAGTTTCAGAAATGTGAAATGACTTTAGTTGGACTAGGAACAAAGGGAACACTAAAAAAAAGTTTGTTGTTTTCTTTTTCTTTCTTTCTTTCTTTCTTTCTTTTTCTTTCTTTCTTTCCAAAGAGCTTAACATCCTATTACAACTGGTTAAATTAAAAACTGTAATAGTACCCTGGAGCAATCCAGTTTTAGATTATAAATCTCATATATGAGCTGAGGGATAGGTGGACTATGTACTTGATTGGTTTTATTCTGAAAAAAAATCGAAGGGTCTATTAAGTTTCCTAGATTTAGGGCTCCTCCAAGTCATCATTACAGCTGTATGCAGCTTTAACTCAGTTTAAAGGCATTGCAATCAAAACCACCGCTTCAAATTGTATCTTCATTTTAATTGTGAAATAAATTTGATGTATTGAATCAGTTTGATTCAATGGATTTCTGCACATGTGCATGAAACCTTTTATTTTAGCACCAATTAGAATCACCAATTCAAATCAAATTACTTTGACCATTTAAATTAAGTCACACATTTAAATCAAATTGATTCTGAATTAAATCACAAATTTGAATTGGATCTTAGCTTATTTGCATACTTCTTTTCAACATAATTATACTTTCTGGGATTAAACCAAATACACTATTCTGGATTAACAGAAATCTATAAATGTAGGTGTAATTTAATGGTACAATATGCAAAATAACTTTCTAAATTTACTGCTCAGAGCCATTTTTTTTTTAGTAGAGCAGCAGAGAAATGCCAGTAATAAATAAATGAACATGCAGCTACAGGAGTATACATTGTACAAGAATGCCTTATTATTAAAACCTTTACTGTTTTTCCAGAGAAAGTTCAATCTGTTGTAAATTATTTTAAATGTTACAACAGTTAGGCTGATCAAAATCCATACTGGTGCAAAACCTTTATGAAGTTTTCTGGTTCTGAAACAATCTTACCATTGTACTTTATTGCATAGAATATTCGAAGAATGGTTACATAATTTAACATACATTTTTCATAAATATGTGCACGATCTCTCTCCCACTCCATGCAATTGATAGTTGCATATGGTATATATAACCAGAATAGAAAACTTCTGAATTTACCTGCATATTTAATATTAGACAGGGGTTGTGGGAGCACCTTCAAAGCCTTATTCTACGTATGCCTGCGATTGTTATTTTGAAGACAAATCATTAACTAGAAAAGACCATTCATGCTGCATAGCTATTTTAACCTGTAATTATGCTTCTTTGTCCTGTTCCTGTCCTATTATTTTGTGAACAATTTGGAGGTATTTAGGCTTTTTGATAGCAACAATACCAACATCAGAAACAGGATTTCTGAAGCTACCACCCTACGTAACTGTACAGCTGTCCTGCCTCTCCTCCCCACCTACAATTCTAGACAGCAATCTGTTGTTACCATGTCAAGCCTGTTTTGCTAAATTATTTGGAGATGCTGCAATATACTGGTTATTTCTAATGCCAGGATAATCTTGAGGCTGATTTTGTCTGCTTCTTGTCTGATAAAGCAGATCACAGTCCTCAGCAAAATGATATCAATTGTTAAACTCCTGCAGCTGCATTGCAACACTATGCAGCAGCAAAATCTTAACATCAAAAAGCAGAGTTCTTATTCTAAAAACATGTACATTCTCTGATGGACCAGACAGCAGAAGACATCTAAGTACTGTAAATTCTTGAACAGCTAGATATCTCAGCTGTAAAACATTTTTTCCTAAACAAGATGCTTCATTACATTAGATATTTTATAAATTATATCCTAACAGCCTATTCCTTCAGATGTAATTTATCAGTAATTTGCACATCATTCATTTTTTATATTGAACTGTAAATCTTTCACAAAGGTCTAAAATATGCAGACCTTAGGAAATAGTGGTATGAAAGTCCACTAGCTGCTTCTGTCTAACCTTGATGCAAATGAACATTGCTGCTTCCAGCAGAATAAGTGTTGCTTAATTGTGCCTATCAAAGTTACAGCAAGTTACTCAATAATACTTATGCAATGATAGTAGATTGTTCAACCCTGACAATTAATATCCACAGAACCAGTCAGACATTGCCAGCAACTACTAGGCCCTTCTGCACACAGGGCAGTTCTAGCAATTTGTATTTAGAACATAAGCTCAATGAAGCTTGCTTTGGATTAGAATGTGACCAATCAATAATTGGGCTATTGTGACTGCAACATGCTGATGTAACAGGTGTAAGCTCTGATATTCATTTGTAAGATCTCATGTGTGCTATCAATTTTTGCATAAAAATTTGGACAAGTGCTGTTGAACATCTTTTATAAATTCAGGTTATTGCTGGTATTTTTGCAGACTGTTAAGCCAGCTTCTTTAACCAAAATTTGCTGTGTTTACATAATATACTAAGTTGTTAATAATGGTTTGCAGTAACTAGGTGGATTCAGTTTCCTAAACCAAAACCATATCTTAGAATAAAGGATACAAATATGTCATGGTGTATCCAAAGGGAACTCTCTGCTATTATACATACATACATATATAGCCACTGGGTGTAGTGATTTACCAGTTTGGGGTGTGGTATCATCAGTAATCCATGTGCTCATCATCTCTTGAATTGACTATTGTTATGCACTCTGTACAGGGCTGCCTCTGAACAGTACTTGGAAGCTGCAATTGATACAGAATGGCGCAACCTGCCTCTTAATGGACAAGAGCTGCCAGTGTAACATAATGCCTGCATGAGGGTTCTGCATCAGCTTTTAACAGGCTTCCAAATTCAATTCAAAATGCTCATTTCAACCCATGAAGTGCTTTATGGCTTTGTGCTTAGATATCTGCAGGACTGTCTTCTTTGGATAGAACCAATCCATCTGCTCCTTTGTTCTAAATGGGGATGTCAAGAATATTCCTCCACCACCCCCATCAGGGGCAAGAGTATGATTTTTTTAAGGACATACTTAGGAATAACTTAGTTCTGGATATCTAAATGGAGCCCTCCTTTACAGTTTTCCAGGGGGCAGTACAGACCGAACTCTTTCATAGAGTATTTATCAGTTGAAAAATATTGGGAGTTGCTTATTGGAAGTTGGGTTTCTTTTTTTGTGGAGGTGTGAGCTTATGGTATTACGTTTTTATGGTTCTTAAGGAGTTTGTGTAAATTGCTGAGTCTACAGCATTTTTAATATCTCTGACTTCATGTAAAAAAAGATACCTAAAATACAGAAAGCTCAGCATTTTAAACTTCATGTTGCTAGATATTTAACAGGACACCTTTTTTGCATAATGTTCACATATTGGCTTATTATTTTGTCTGCCCTACTCCCATATAGCATCCAACCATTAAAAACTCATCTCAAAACATTAAATTAGTAATTTACTATATGATATCCTGAATCAGCATATTTAATCCATCTATTTATCCATCTACTCCAGTACTAGGCTGACCATATTTTCTTAAGACAAAAACGGGACATTGGGATGGCAAAACGGGGCAGGGCTGGGCGACGGGCTGGATCGGCAGGCAGGAACGTCTCTGGTTTTCTCGGGCTGGGAATCTTCGGATTCCTTCGTTTGCGAGAGGCAAGGCTGTGCTGGAGAGTCTAGTGAACGGTTGTCCCCGACAAGCCGTTCCTCCTCCGGCTGTGCTTTTACGTTCTTTTCTTCCCGCTGTTTTAAGGCAGGAGCCAATCGGCTCGCCCTCTGATCACCGCCTATCAGCTGATCCTGTTTTTTTTTTCTTTTTAGGCTTCCTGCCAGGTTGAACTCTGTTGCTTTTTTCCCTGATGAGCTCCCCACCTTCCACTCAAAGTCAGACTGCATTCTGACAGGTTCGCAGGAACTTTCAAATTTTTGAGTAAGGTTTTTAAGAAAATGGGACAAAACGGACATTTATATTAAAACGATGGGACGGTCTGGAAATGTTGAAAAAACGGGACTGTCCCATTCAAAATGGGACGTATGGTCAGCCTATCCAGTAGTGACTGAAGTTGCTTTCCAGGATTCAGGCAGAGCATCAGGTACTTGGTGACCTGATCTTTGCTAAACTGGAGATGCCAATGACTGGAATCTTCTGCCTGCCAAACATGGAGTATATCAGTTATTCTGGACAAGACTTTTAACAACACAAGGATACATTGTGATTAATAACTCAGGGTAGAAGATAAAAAAATTCTTTGACCCACAGTTCTGTAACCATATATTCCAGAAGCAGTTCCAAGAAATGTAGATAGGATGGTCCTGTAGGTAAAAAGTATCAGGGCTGCAGCTTCAGGCAAGCCTTCTTCCCTCTTATACCATAGGTGGAAAAGACAAATTCCTAAGAATAATTTGTTATCTTGCCATCTGAGCGCGGATGAGAAGACAATGACCAACGCACATTATACCATTAAACCAGGGATCTGTGGTCCCAGGGATCCCTTTTTGGCAGACACAGTTCTCACTCAGTTCGCTTCCTCATCCTGCTCCCTGTAACTTTCTTTCAACCTTCCCACCACCAAAAAGTTGCTGATTCCTGGACTTTCCTAGTTTCACATGTTACCAATAGGCTGGAAAGAGAGAGCATAGCTATATAAGGTAAAGTCATCTTTTGCCTAAAGTGACCACTTGACAAAAGTTTATAGAGATACATTATATACTGATAGTTGCCGAAGCCTCAAGCAGGTTAAAAAGAGCTAAAGTTCTTTCTGTTTGAATTAGACTTTACTAAATTGGGCAGTAAAGAGAGACAGATCTTTAGTGTTCATACATGCAACAATCCCAGAAGAGCTAAAGTAGTGGGGCTTACTTCTGAATAGACATATTAATCTGAAAGCGTTAAAAACAATTTCACTTTTTTTTTTCCAGACAAAGTGGTTTGTGGGGTTTGTTTGCAAATTTTTAGGACAGGTGTACAACAATGTTTCAAACCTGAGACCTCAGTTTGAAGATCAAAATACTTTTAAAATATCAAAACTTTTGAATGTGAAGCAATTGTTTCAAACTTGAAACAACTATTTTAATTTCAACATGGATAGTTAAATATTAAATACATGATGGGAGAAGAATCATACTATTCATAAATAATTTTAAAATGAAATCAAATTTAGTTTTTATCCTTGTCCCATCTACTATTTGGAGGATGGCTCACAGCACCCAAAAGTCAGGTCTGGCCCTCCACCAGCAATAAGGCATATACTCTCTGCTTAAGGTAAGGAAGAGTAGAAATTAATAAATAGTCTTGCTTCTCATAACCTAGTACCCTTCAGTTGTCCTAGAACAGCAGCATATGGAATTCTTAGCCAGCAAATAGTTCAATAAACCTGGAGGATGCCAGACTGGGTAAGACTGAGCTGGACAAACAAGTCAGAGGCTGATAACAGCTGGCAGTAACTTCTGTATGTGTCATTTCAACCATGTTATCAAGTTTACATCTCAAGGGAGAAAGAGCTAGTGAGCTACATAAGCTATTGCTTGCTAATCTTTTACACAGATCATGATTGAGCTAAGAAAAATAGCAAGAAAAGTGAGATGCAGATAAGGATTAAGGGATTTTCATTGCATTTAATAGAGTAACCACAGAACATAGTCATACCACCTTCAAAGAAAAGGTCATATACTTTCTAGTTTATGTATTGTACCAAAGTATGGTTTTGTCTAATTGTTGTTTGTTAAACATATTACAATTGGTTGGATAAACATTGCACTGAGCTATAAATCATGGTTTATAATAGCTGGATTAATACAGTATCTTACACAAAAGCTAAATTAACCTAATTATGGCTACACACAATCTGTGAACCCATCTTTTGTGATTTAGTGACTTTCAAGGTAAGTCAAATTGCTTTGCTCAAACTTAGTAGTTATAATTTACATAACACTGGATATGTCCACTAACTCAGCTGACAAATTACAATAGACATGGAGACATAATTTATCAATACATTACATATTACAAACACAGTTTTATTTAAATCCTTGCATAGCTGGGATAAACAAAGTAGCCTTATATTTTACATATTTATCTCAGTCAGGTCAGATATGCATCACATATCTGCATAATTTGAAAATGAAACATTATGAGTCACTAATAAGCATTTTCATAGAGGAAGCACATAGAACAGCATACTGTACTACATGCTATGGCCTTGTCCATTTTTCTCTCATACTCTAATACCTATTAGATAATTAAAAGAAACTTTAGCATACTTACAGGACAGGGCTACTACAGATATTTTAAATCCCAGGAACAATTCATAGAAGTAATCTAGGAAATCAAGCCTCTCTTTCAAGGAAACAGTGATGCCTGAAGTTACGGTGATACTAGATACCTAACGCATGTCATTCATTGACTTTTTTCATTTGTCTTTCCTAGCCAGGAAAAACAGCTTTTAATTACACCAGCAGCCAATTTATATATTTCATGGTTCTCAATTTTTATTGGATCTATCCATAGATGCCTCACATTTGTACATCCATATTCAACCAGCAACTTTGGATCCACCCAGGTTCATCTGGCAGCCAAAGGCAGAGAAGACATCAACCAAATACACCCATCCCGAATGTCACTGTAATGACAGGATCTCCGAAACTTGACTTCCCATTGCAACTTGGGGAAAATCCTTTCTATGTAGTCTCCGATAGAACCCATAAAACGGAACATCACCACTCAAGGCTGCTGTGAGGATTAGCAAGAGCATGCAGGCAAGTCTCTCGCCCCAACCCTCGGAACAGCGACTTCCTTCTCCTCCCTCGGGGTGGGGGCGGGGGCATGGAACTCGGACCCCCGAACCCCGACATTCCAGCCCCGGAACCTTCAGCCCCGAAGGTTCTGAACACTCACCAGCTTGGGACGTGGCGGCTCCCGAACTGCCTGGGGCAGAGCAACCGCAGCGCGGAACTCCGGAGGTAGCAGAGGAAGAGGCGAGGAGCGCAGAGTGGGCGAGGGCTCTCTTCACTGGCGCAGGTGATCGGAGCAGCAGGGTCGAGGAAGAGGCAGAAGAAGGAGTGCAGCAGAGGTTAGACAGGGCCGAACACAAGGACCTAATAGAGCTTTGATACATAATAACGCTATGTACGGCGCGCGAGACAGATGAAGGGATGTTTTAAAAAAATAAAAATTAAAAAAAGCTCCGCAACGGGAGCGGTCTGCAGCTGACCTGCTCTATGGCAATGCCGACTCCTTCCTGTCTTTCAGAGCCCACAGAAGGAGCATGAATTGGGAAAAGAGCCTCGGCTGCCTGCTCCAGAGAGAAAAAGATACTAGCCCAGGAGAAGTCCACGGAAACTGCGGCTAATTGCTGAGAACGGGAACACGAGCATCCGAAGTAAACCTCACCCCTCCTGCCGGCATTGACGCAACCGCAGCTTCCAAGAGTAAGGTAAGAGCGGGGGAGTAAGGCACCGACACATTTCTCCTCTCGCTTCCTCATTTAGACGAATGGAAGGCGTTCGGCGCTAATGTAAACGGGAAGTGCACGCAAGGCTAAAATGCCGACTTCCACGCGAGGAAACAAATACAGAAAGATTAACTGGGCTAGATACGTATTGTGCGTGTTTTTTCTCCCCCCCGGAAAAATGGTATGTTCTAATCTTGGCACCGAAGTCCCCAAAAGGTCTGTTGATGACGTCACAATGAACGTTGACTCGGGTGGGAGCGGGGTTGTTGGCCGGAACCTCCCCCTGTTTTCGCGTTCGTGGGAAGGAAGGGGGCGTTGGCTGCCGGCTGATAGAGCGTCACGCGGTGTCTGGGTTTGCCCTTTTATCTCATTCATTCTTCGACTCTTATTTTGTGGAGGAAGCTGGTCTTGGTGGAACAAGCTAATGAAAGCTTTCGATTTCCCGTTCGCAGTGCGAAAACGTTTGAGAAGAGCGCTGGGGATGAGACCAGAAGTTCTGTATATCTTACTAATATGTCCAATCTTTTAAAAAAAGTAACAACCGTACTACTACTTTAGGAACAAACCTTAGATTTCTTTGGGCCTGGTTTTTTTTTAATCTGGGAGTCTCAAGATACCTTGGGCCTACAAATCCCAGAATCTCCAACCATTTGGCATTTGAGAATTGCAGTCCCAACATATTAGGAGGACAGCAATTGGGGATGACTATTTTAGAAAAAAATACCCAGCTAGAAGAACATGCCTCAAACATGCTAGAAATCTCAGCTACAAAAACAACTTCATGCATAGCAAGAAAGACACAATCAAATATGGTACCTGGGTTGGCTGTTGGAAAGATGGACTTGTGAAGCAGTTTCTGGTCTAAGGTGATTGTTGAAAGGACAGAGCAGCTGGCTTTGTACAACATACTACACTAAAATGTGGGGTGCTTTATGGCTCTGTGTTGTTTAAACCCAGGCAGTTGAGTTAATTCAGTAAGACTATGACTCACTATTTGTACTGAGAGTCAAACCAGATATAACCTTGAAAATCTGGGATTAAGGCCATCTTCCCATCCTGGTGCCTTCCTAATGTGAGAAACTACAGTGTTTATTATACCTAATCAGCTGCTGGGAGGGTAGCAAATATATTGGGAGGGAAGGAATGAGGAAGATTGAATTAAGGTCTCTTTCCTCCTTACAAATCAGCAAACACAGATGACTGGGGTGTGATGTTTTGAAAGAAGATTGTTTTCCATGTTACTACTGAATTACTTTTCAAGTGGAATGTCAGATTCCAAGTCAGATTTTCTTCATCTTGTGACTCTGTGTTTTTTAATCCAAATTTCGTTTTATTTTAAAATGTGGTTTGTCTGATTAATTTAGTCACTGTGGTTTGTACAATTTAACAAGTGTAAACCCAGTCCCCTTCCCTGAACTGCTTGAGGATTTGCCCCAGGAGAAAGGGAAAATTGGGTGAAGGAGGAAGAGATTGAGTTGCTCCCTAGTGGAGAATGGAGGAAGAGCAGCGCCTCCCTGGAATGAGAGTTCAAAGAGGATACCCTTAGCTGTCACTAACCCCACTGGTAAGAACCCATGTTTGGTTCATTGGGTGGATTGTTTAAATGAATAAGACGGATAGGAGTTGGTCTGTTACTCCTATTGCCCTGTTACTGGATATTTTGTGGCTGGGATTGGGAAAAGATTAACCCAATTAATTATTGGGTTGACTATATAATCATTAGTTGAGAGAGAGAGATTTGATTGCAGAGGGGGAAAAATAGAGGGGAGGATAATAGTAATTATGGGCAGGGGGAAATGTAGCAGGAGCTGGAGGGTAAGCCATTCCAGGGAAAGAGAGATTAGATGTGTTGTAACCGGGTTCTGAGGGACTTTTCCATCAGTTCATTTTAATGTATGTATTTCTTCCTCATGACAATGGGATTAAGTGGAGCTGCCAAACTCTGCAGGGAGGAGTGGCCCATTACTTAATATTACATTGACTTGTACGGCATTTATATGTACTGTAAATTCTGTAAACTGCCTAGAATCAATCTAGTTTTAGGTGATAGATAAATCTCATTAAAAACTCAGTGGAGTTCAGAATTACAGCATTCTAATGAAGCTGATTGGTGAAAAGTCCCTGATAAAGTGCTTCATCACATACTACTTGGTTGATATACAGAATCTGCTGATACAAGAGATGGCAATGCCAATTTTAATGGCTTTAAAAGGGGATTACTTAACCATTGTATAGAAGTCTACCAATGGCTACAAGTCATGCTGGCTATATAACTACATCCTAGATTTGAGTTACTACATCTCTGAATATCAGTGGCTAAGGTAATATAGTAATAGCGATTTGCTTTTAAGTCACGATGCTGGACTAGAAGGGTCTGCTGCAACTGGGATCTTCTAGAACTCTTAAATGAAGTTAAAACTAGGTTTATACTGGTCCCAGCTCTAGTAGTGTAGAACCACAGATGATTGTTGCAGTATGAGTGACAATGCAGATAGAATTAGTATATTGAAAAGTGAATCCTTAGCTTAAGACTTAAAGACAAGCTATAATAGTTTGGGTTTTAAACAGTAGCATCACTGTAATGTGAACAATGGTTGTTTGAATTGCTCAATCTGCTTTTCCTTTTTATTTTTTGTAAACTGCTCTGTGATCAGAATTATTACTTGCTTAAACTTCTTCTAACCTAAATGTAAATGAGAGAGTGGTCTGGATGTATTTAATCATGAGAAGATACTGACCCTACTGTTTATATTGTCTACACAGATGGCATCCAGTTGAATTATATGAATTACAGGTTACTGAGTTTAAAAAAGGGCTGTGAATTTTTGCCTCACAGGGCAACTAAGGGGTGTGCTGGGGCCACAGTTGAAAAGCTGGGGTGGGCCATGGCCAAAGAACCTAAATTTAATTTAATTTTAAATAAGATATGGTAGAATAACACTAAAATATAGTAATATCAATAATTTATTAATCTTCTCTTTTGATTATATTAAAAATATCCTATTCACTCTGAAGGGGCTTCTGAGGCATGTCCAAGGTTTTCAGGTAGTGCAAGTTTGAACTTTTGATTTAAACAACCACTGGTTTTCTTGAATTACATTTTAATTTATAGTGCAGTCTAAGGAACATAAGGACTTATTAGGTCACAGATCCCACAGAGTAAGCCTTATTGTTTGTAGAATTGAGCTGCATTGTTAAACTGCTGTTGTTAGAAACTTCTTTGTTTCCAGATGATTCATTTCTTGAGCAATGGTTCAGTTCCAGGAAAGGAACAACGCAGAGCCTTGCTGTTCAGAATCTTTGTAACTCCAAGCTGAGAAAATGAATCATACACAGAAACCAAAACTGGGAGGATGAGACTATGGTTCTTATTTTTAGTGATTTCACTAATTCTACTCTGTAATTTTAATCAATTATATCATGAAATGAGTAAAAGTTTTAAATTGTTAGGAACATTATGCTAGCCAGAAAGAGCAGCAATACAGATTAACAGAAGATTGCAAGCTATTGGATATGAGACTTCCCTCCGTCCCTCAGAAGGTTTAACTGGGAAAAAAATGTCTTTTTCATGGATTAATTTGTGTTATGAAACAGTGGAGGTTCAAATAGCTCCATTTTGAAAAGACCATTTTGATAATAAATGACCAGATTTTTCACTTTCATTTGTCAAGCTGAATTGGCTTGATTAAACCTATGTTTCAAATGCTGTGCCTGTTCTTGCTGCATTGGTTAATCTGGTTTCATTTTTAATTCATGACTTTTTAATATTGTGACTTCTACATTGTTCATTTTTTAAAATTGTAAAGTAAATTGATTTATAGATCTTGTGTATTATATGTATTAAAAATATGGAATCCAAACATGTAAAATTTATTTCACAGTATGGTTCTAATTGTTATGCTTAGGTACTGTAATAGAGTGTGTCTGTATATGTGTATACATGCATACACACACACTTCATTCCATCATGCTATTCCTCAGTAAGGTGAGCAATCTTATACAAAACAGAAAAGAAGAAATAATGGGCCCTAAAGTAGGTCACTCATTTTTGTATTCAGTCTACATTCATTCTTGGCTTAACTCTTCTTCAGATACACATTTCTTAAGTACCCCATTCCCAATGCATTTAACTTACCTGACATTTCTAATTCTGCAAACTATTCAGGTTCCAGCCAACAACACCACAGTGTCTGTGTAGAAAAGTACTTGTATATACATCCCCAGCCATCACACCTGTAACATCACCACAAGTATTCCTTGTGCATTTATTCATAAATACATTAAACAACAAAGGAAACATTATACATCCTTGTCTTACCTCCTGCTGAATGTTGAACTATTAACAAAGCGTTCCATTTATTGTCACAGATGCTCTATTTCCATTATATACTACCTTTATCCCATTCAACAACCTACCTTCAACTCCATACAACACATTCCATAATTCATGACTACTAGTTATTTTCTTGTAAATCAAGAAATGTACAATATATTTTCTTTCTCATTCTCACATTTCTCAGTGTCCTATGAAGAGCAAAGATCTAGTTGGCACATTTTCTAACTTGCATAAAGCTACTACACTTCCCAAATGTTGTTCCTTGTCATCTCTTGTATCATTTTGATTAGAATTCTGCCAAACCTTTTCCCAACCACATTTTACAAATACTTATGTCAGTATTCCCACAATCACTTTTATTTTTAATTCTATTAGTTTTACTTAAAGATCTTTGTTTAACTGTTTTCACCTACATCCCAATGTTTTATTTCTATAAAAATGGTGTTTTCTTTTCCTGTTTAATCTTAATTCTACCTTGCTCTCTTTGACTATATTCTTTGAAACTATCTTTTACTCCTTTTATTAATTATACATTTTCTCTAATCATTTTTACAACAAACATTCTGCTGTATTTTTTCTAATCCATTGCATCTTTTACATAATCATTCTAGCAAATGATTTTCCATACTTTCTATTAATATACAGTAACTCCAGAAATTTCTGTGACATTCCATAACATTCTCTTCACACTCTCCCATCCACTTTCCATTCATTTTGTTGGGAGATTATCTTCTAACACTCTTGGGAAAAACTGGAGTTTTTAGAATGACTGAAGAAAGAGAATGTATTAGTACTGAATGAAACATTCTCTTTCTTCAGTCATTCTAAAAACTCCAGTTTTTCCCAAGATCTGCTTCTGACACTGTTTGTTTGTTTATGTATTTTAAAAAAAGTTTTATATGGCAGCCCAACTCTAATAACTGTTAGGATACAGACTGAGTTGGAGTTGAAATACTAGATGAGCTGGCTAGAACAGAATGCCCTCAGACATTGCAGGCACTGATGCACCTTTGTCTGAAAATAGATGGGCACCTGCAACAACGACAAACCCGACGTCCTGTTAATTCAGGGCTCAGCACCACACCACACAATTGGAAGTCCTCAGAGGAACCCATGCAATTAGCAGCTCGATCCTGCCTTACTCTGGAAGAGAAAGAATATAGACAGTGGGAGGGCTTATGTTTATATTGTGCTGGTCCAGGGCACATGGCCTTCAATTGTCCTGTTAAGTCTTGATCGAACAAGTCGGGAAATGGGAATTGCCCAACCTAAGGGGGCACTTAGGTTGGGTAAAGCTGGCGACAAGCCCGAATTCAATACCTCATTTAATATCTCCTGAGCACTTGGTGGTATCAGTGATCCTTAAAATTAAACAGTCTCCGTTGATTACAATCCAGGCAATGGTAGACTTGGGGGCTTCCACAAGTTTCATGGATACGAAATTTGCTAAAAGGTGGAAAATTCCCCAAAACTGAGTTGATGGAGACAATTGACTGTAGACCTCTATGCTCCAGTCCATGGTCACTGAACGCTTAACTATGAGGATTAGAGATCATTTTGAGTGGATTGAATTCTTTGTAGTGGATAACGCCTTGCTTCCTGTTGGTCCTGGGATTGGATTGGCTGAGAATTCATGAACCTTGCATCACTTGGTCCCATGGAAATATTGAATTTCTTAGCCCACAGTGTACTCAGCATGTAGTCAGAAGCTTGTCTGCCAGTGATGTCACTATGATGGAGTCAAGAATTCCTATACATTACCAGGAATACGAGGATGTCTTCAATGAGAAGGAAGCGGAATGGATTCCTCCCCTTCGGAGGTACAATTGTTGTATTGACCTCATACCTGGCACCATACTACCTGTGGGAAGAATCTGTACACTCTCTGAACCTGACAGGTTGGCGCTTCGGACGTTCTTGGACACTAACTTACAGAAAGGATTTATCAGACCCTCCTCTTCACCTGTTGCAGCTCCTGTAAAAAGGTAAAGGTAAAGGTTTCCCTTGACGTAAAGTCCAGTCGTGTCCGACTCTAGGGGGCGGTGCTCATCTCCGTTTCAAAGCCTTGGAGCCGGCGTTGTCCATAGGACACTTCCGGGTCATGTGGCCAGCATGACTCACGGAACGCCGTTACCTTCCGCCGAAGCGGTACCAATTAATCTACTCACATTTGCATGTTTTCGAACTGCTTGGTGTGCAGAAGCTGGGACGAGCAACGGGAGCTCACCCCGCCGCGCGGTTTCGAACCGCCGACCTTCCGATCGACAGCTCAGCGGTTTAACCCGCAGCGCCACCGCGTCCCGCAGCTCCTGTACTCTTTGTAAAAAAGAAAACAGGAGAATTACGGCTCTGTTGCGATTATTGAAAACTTAACAATATTACCATCAAGAATAGGTATCCCCTGCCACTGATTTTGGAGTTGCTGGAAAAAGTTCGGGGTGCTCAAATATTCACTAAATTGGACCTGAGAGGGGCTTATAATCTAATCCGAATTAGACGAGATGAATGGAAGATGGCATTTCGCACATGTTATGGTCATTTCGAGTTCACTGTGATGCCATTCAGCCTGACAAATGCTCCTGCAGTATTCATGCAATTCATGCATGAGATATTCTGAGACCCTTTGGATCAATTCTTGATCATTTACCTAGATGATATTCTGATTTATCCTACCTCTCAGAAATAACATAGTCAGCATGTACGCATAGTATTGCAATGGCTTCATGAAAACCAACTTTATGCTAAAATAGAAAAATGCCAATATGATCAAATGATCATAGACTTTTTAGGACACCGAATTTCTGCCAACAGTATAGAGATGGAACCAGACAAAGTACAGGCAATACAGTCTTGGCAACCACCACACAGAGCAAAGGATATACAACGTCTATTGGGATTTGTGAATTATTATAGAAATTTCATACCATGGTTTGCAGAAATTACAATCCGCTGATCAATTTATTACAGAAACTGTCAACTTTCCATTGGGGAGAAGTGGAAAGTCGTGGGTTCGAGGTGTTAAAAGAAGCCTTCATGTCCAAACCCATATTAGACATCCAAATCCCATTCAACTGTTTGTAGTTGAGACTGATGCTTTGGATGTAGCTGTTGGTGCAGTGCTGCTTCAAAAGGACCTTCAAACTAATCAGCTGTGTCCATGTGCTTATTATTCTAGGAAATTGGTGATAGCTGAACAAGCCTATACTATATGGGATAAAGAGCTATTGGCTATTAAAGTAGCCTTTTAAGTATGGAGACACCATCTAGAAGGAGCCCGACATATCATTGAAGTTAGGACAGACCATCATAGTTTAGAACATCTTAAAACAGCAAGAAAGCTCAAAGACAAATTTGATGGTCCCTATTCTTTTATCGCTTCGATTTTTGAGTAACATATATTCCAAGGGGCCAAAACCAACAGGCGGACACCCTCTCAAGGAAACCAGAGTATGATAGATCAGCAACTACTTCCATGCTTAAATCTGTAATTCCCTTGGAAAGATTTGAGGCTGTACAACCAACAGGAGACTTAATGCAACAATTGCAGAATCAGCAACAATTAGATCCTTTTGTAATAAAAAAGAAAAGGGAAATGGGCCATATGTGTCATGAGTACTGATGGTGAGCAGGAGGGGGCCCCTATCCAGGGGGGAAAATGCATGTGTAGTTTAGAGACTTTGAGCTGTAATTCAAAGAAACCCAGAACAGACCCGCCTTGAGTTTTGGGGTTTATCTGTCTGAGTTTTCCCACACTTCTTCAGTTCGGTAGGATTTTCTGTCTACAATAGCAGTAATAAAACACTAGAGACTTTCTCCTCATCTTGGCGTGGTCTTTGCTTAGTCAGGACAATATGCCTGCAGACCAAGCAAAACAATGGAGTTGTAATCATGAGATATTATGCTTCAGGAGCTGTTATTATGTACCAATGGGTGAATTGAGAGAATGAATTGTGAAGTTTTGTCACGACAATCCAACAGCAGGACATTTTGGATTTTTCAAAACCCTTAACCTGATATCTGGAGAATTCTGGTGGCCACGCATCTTTAATGATAAATGATATGTGGCCTCTTGTGCAGAGTGTCACAGAGTGAAAAGTCAACCAAGAAAGCCTGCAGGACTTTTATTACCATTACCTACACCAGAATGTCCTTGGGAAGCCATCTTGGTGGACTTCATCACAGAACTTCCTAGATCCAACAGAGCCACAGCTATATTCGTGGTTGTAGACACACTAACCAAAATGGCGCATTTCATTGCTTGCTCAGGATTACCTACCTCACAAGAAACAGCGAGACTATATATTAAGAACAGTTTTCAGATACTTGGATTAGCCAAGAGAGTGATAACAGATCAGGGTTATCAATTTACTGCCAGGTTCTGGAGGGAGCTACTAAAAAACTTAAAAATTCAAGGTCATCTGTCATTCTCGCATCATCTACAATCAGATGGTGAAATAGAGTAAATACAATCTTAGAGCAATATTTGCATTGTTATGTTAATTATCAACAGGACAATTGGGCGGATCTGCTCGCAGTAGCAGAGTTTGCTTATAACAACTCACAGCATACCTCGACCAGAATGACACCATTTATAGCCAATTACGGATTCCATCCCAGAGCATTTCCATTAGATGCGCCCAACTCTCCGGTTCCTGCATCGGATCACTTCATTCAAGAACTCCAAGCATGTCACCAGGTTCTTCATGAGCAATTGGACAAGGCCAAAGATTATAAACAATATGCTGACCACCAAAAGGAAGGTGCACAACTATCTATTGGGGATTTGGTTTGGCTTTCCACTAAGCACATAGTATCATCACGTCCCATCAAAAAAATTAGATCATTGTCACATAGGACCTTTTCCGATTGAGGCTATTATTAACCCAGTAGCATTTCGTCAAACTCTTCCAAAAAATATGCAAGTACACCCAGTTTTTCACTGTTCTTTGCTGATCCCTGTGGCTCCTGACAGTCCATTGTGGTCTATTAAAGCAGCACCACCTCTGGTTATAGTGCAAGGCTAAAAAGAATATGAAGTGATGAGTATCCTTGATTCACGTTTTCATCGCAGAAAACTGCAATATCTAATTGTTTGGAAGGGTTACGGACTGGAGGAGAACTCATGGGAAGATTCATATTATGTACATGCACCCATGAAGATCCGGCAGTTTCACATACACTACCTGCTCAAACCTGGGCCTCGACTAAGGAGAAAAGGGGGTTCTGGGGGGGGGGGAAATAGTGTTAGGGTAGAGACTGAGTCAGAGGAGGAAGAGTACAGCCTGGAAAAACTGCCAAGCCAAGCTGAGGAAAAAACTGAGGAAGGTTTGCAATTGAAAAGAAGCCTTGGGTGGGAAGAAACAGAACAGCTGATGGGGCCAGGCAGTGAATCAGTTTTGCCACCGCCAATCAGCGCTCGAGAGTTGTGCGCAGCAAGGAGGGCCAAGCAACGAAAAGCCTGATTGGCTCTCCATTGGCAACCATGTGATTTGGCAGCCTATAAAAGGCGTAGGAAGGCATAGAAGGGTGCCGGAGACAACCACTCCTATTTGCAGCCATTTGAACCTGCCTCAGCACTTCCTGAGCTGTCTCTAGAATTGGAAAAGGCTTGTAATCTTGACAACTCTGATCTTCCTGTGGTGCCTATGGTCCTTCCACCCATCTTAACCAACCCAATTCCTGTAACTGAATTTCCGTTAGAGGTTTCTGCCTCAGGAACCACTGCCACTCTCTTGTCTTCAGAATCCTTCTCCACTCCCACCACTTCAACACTGCCCGTCTCTGACATCTCTGTTTAACTGTCAACCAGGAAGTCAGCTCTGTTTTACTTACCTCATAACTTTCCGTCTCCGCTCTGTAATGCCTCCACACAGTCTTGTCTTGTCCTCATCTACCGGAGTTCTCTGCCTTAGCCTTCCATGCTGCATCTCTTCACTTGGAACCACTTGATTTCATTGCCTCAGAGTTAACGGCTCCCTTCCAATCTTCAACCAATTGGTAACTCAGCACTGTGTAATCCATTAATTTAACCCTATATTGTATTCTACCTGTGCTGTCTATGATTTCATTTGTTTCTACTTGAGTTTGAGAATCAATTTTACCTCAGCTTTTGTTGCCTTGTCATTGGTAGACTATTCCTTTGTTTTAGTCTGAATTGTTGAATGATATATATAGCTCTCTAAATTGAACGAATACTTTGCAGGTTATTTCTCATAGATCACTCAGTTATTGAGTAATTTGTTTAATAAAGAATTATATTAAATTTGGAGTTAAACAGAACAATAAAACAACTTTGACAGGCTTAGAACAAATCAAAGAACAAAAATACAAATACAAAACCCTCCACGGTACCAGCTAAAAACAAAATGCTACCAAGTAATGTTCTGCTTGATATTCAAAATCTCTCATCACTTTATTTTTGCTTCTTTCATTTTTTTTCATTTCATTTGTTAATTCATGGTTTTTACTTACAGGTAGTCCTCACTTAACAACCATTCATTTAGTGATGGTTTGGACTTACGACAGTGCTGGAAAAAATGACTTACAACTTGTCCTCATACTTACAACCATAAGGAATAAGGAATCTTATCCTAAGCATGCTCGTGCTACTTAGTACAAGTCAGGATTTCTCATCTAGAGGGTATCTTGCAAGACAACATACTCTGGTCCATAACCCACCAACCAAGAGGTACATATGCTATAGTGAGACATGTTTGGATTATATTGTTACTATTATATTCTGCTTTTCCTTCAAGACATCAAAATTGTATTCTCAGATTCCTCTGATCAAAGGGTTCACAGAACCCCTTATCGGAGCATCTTCCATCACTTCCTTATCAATGGGATAGACTCTCCGTCGCCAGATGGGAGGGGGTGTTGGGTTGGAGTGTGAATTGCATTATTATGGCTATAGATTTATGATGGTTCACATCAAGGCCAGCCAGTAGAGATACACCAGCAACACCACCTGGATGGGAAGAGGGGTGACATACTTTCATGGGAAAGGAAGGCAATCAAGGGAAGGTAGTTTTAAATGTATGTTTTAGTGGGAATTCTCCATTCGCAGCTTTACCTCTGTCCTAGCCATTTTGTTTCATTAAACAGTTAAAGGATCCTGGTCTCCTGACTGTCGTTGTGTGAATGCTTGAATGGTCTAGTGCTGACATGTATATTGTCTAGCTACATGTGGCTGGCAAAACCAAGGAAGCAAGAATGACATGGATTTCACTAAGGTATTTTTAATGCTAGTCTGGGTAATTACAGAATCTTCAAAATCTTGAGTAAATTCCCAACCTCAGTTATAGTGAATTAAAGTGGAATCTCTTCTCACTTGTGTCTTCTCAGATACTGCAAAGACCTTGTTCCCTGCTTTCCCACAATCTCTGACGTGTATTTGGTTCAGTGTCCTATTTTATCATCACTGTACAAGTGAGGTATAGTGACAGTGATTTGCCCAAAGGCACCAAAGTGAGATTTATTCGTATTTATTCCAGTTACAGTATATCCCATCTTTCCATTCAGCTGAACACCCATTGACATTCAGCACTGAGAATTGATGTTGAGTGGAATTTTGAACCTGGATCTTGTCCATGCTAATCTAGCACCATAACCACTACATCACTGGCTCTCTGGTAATATGCATGAACCACTGGAAACCATTATGCACATTATTTATGATACATGTAAAAATTATTTATACATTACATCTGGTTTTAATTAAAAGAAGATGAGCTATAACACCAGTATCATCTTTGTGCGCTGCACAAAAGTTCCATTGGTATTCTTAGAAGATAAAATTGACATGGGTATTCTTAGAGAATAAATAGTTAAATTCTTAGCTTGAAAGTGTACCTACATAACTCACAAAGGTAAAGGTTGGATTGGTAAAGGGTATTCTGGAAATATCTCTGGTTTGCCTTCAGGTTATGTAGTGAAGGAGATGGGGAAATTCCCAGAGGTTCAGGTACAAAAGAGTTAATCCATCAAAACCAAACTGGGCAATTTAGATAGTGGCAGAGACCAGCAAAGCCCAGAAAACTCAAATTCTGAGCAACCAATCAGAAGCAGGAAGGTTTTTTAATTTATTTTTTTCCTCTCTCTGGTGAGTTTTAAAGGGGAAATGGCAAATTTCACTTTGCCGTTGTCTTCTGCTTTCTATCACCGGAGATGTCTGGCTTCCCAGTCTGCCTCCCACCAGAGAAGAAACAAACCCCAAACTGCTTAAAGTTTATTAAAAACTGGGGCCTGCCACAATGCCAGTTCTGTTTGGATCCTTACACTATATATTATTAAACAGGCTTAGGTGTTCCAGGACTCCCAAAATGAAACTATGATTAATAACCAATCAATTTATAACTAATATGTGAGACTAGTCATACAAAGGAAATCAATAAACAGTTGACAATTTATGAGGAATAGAGCACAGGTAATATTTAAAACTGCCATACAAAGTAGTCCAATAAGCAGTAAATAAACTCTGAGAATTCAGAACTTTGTTCAGTTCAGTGTGAGAGAGGTGAAGAGTTTAGAGAATTGCATATTTGTTTCAATGAGAAAAGCGGAAAGTTCAGAAAAAATGATTTAAATTAAATTTGCTGGAGCAGACGCCGATGCCGATGCCAACTGCTGCTCTAAGGGGAAGACTCCTGGGTCCCCCCCCCCCGCTTTCACCTGATTGGGGGCTTTGGAGGGGACTTCTGACTCCCCGGCCCTCATACCTCATGGGTTGGGGTTGGATGGAGCACCCTGGACGGAGCGGCGAGGGGCAGCGGACCTGGGCGAGCTCCGGCAGTGTGAAGCGACGCGGCAAGTCCCGGAGGTTTGGCAGCGCAGCAGATTGGCGGCACATGGGACTCGGGGGAGGCTCGAGTGGTGTGAGGAGCGTTGGGGTGACCCCTGGGGATGCTGGATGGTGGCTTGCGGTGGCCTGGAGGCATCGGGGAGCGGCCTGACGGTGCGGTGAATCGGTGTTGCGGGCCAGCTGACCGGCCTCAGTGGACCAGCCTGATGGGGCAGTTTGGCATCACGGCAGACGGCTCAGTGGTTGTGACGGCCCAACTTTGGAGGGCCAGCCCAGCAGAGCAGTTTGGTGGTGCAGCAGACCTGCAGATCCACCTTGGAGGTCCAGCCTGGCAGAGCGGGTGAGTGGTGCAGCATCCCAGCAGTGCAGCGAGCTGGCAAATGAGCCTGGAGGCCCGGTTTGGTGGAGCAGATCAACTACCAGCTAGATAGCGAATTGACTGGCCAACCAGGGAGAGCCTGGGATAGACCTAGGGTATAGGCCTTGGCGTTGCAGGCCCAGGGACGTGGAGGGAGCTGGGTAAGAAGATCTGGGCCATCCCCTCCCTACCTGCCTGGAAGCGGTGGAGAGCTGTTGGGGCCTCTCCAGTGTGAATGAGGACTCCCTCCTGGGGTGAGAGATGAGGGGGGGAGTCAGGAAGTGTCTGATGGTGTGGGAGAACACTCACCTCCTGAGTGAGAGGCAGGAGGTGATGGGGAGTGAATGAGATGCCCCTGGCCGACTGGTGAGAGAGGCTGAACAGAGAGCAGTGTGATTGAAGAATGAATGGGTGGATGATGGCTGGGCCCAGATGGCGCCGAGAGCACAAGTTGGTGCACCAGAGGGCTTGCAATTACCCTGTGGGTAACTGTGTATGTGTGAGGGTGTGTGAGTGGATGGAGGGACCTCTACTCTAAGCGGGAGACTCAGAAAGTGCTGGAATGGGGCTAGGTGGATTTGGAGTCTCTGGGGGCTGCAGGGCGGGCCATACTATTGAGGTGGTGATGGGTAGGGGACGTTATGGTGGGAGCTGGAGGGCGGGCCATCTTCAGGAAAGACAACCCCGGTGTTTGTTACCGGTGGCGTGTTCTGGCCCTCTGTGCTCAGACCCAGGCCCTGGTCAGCAGACCCATAGGGGCCCTGGTCTTTGGCAGTTGCTACTTAACGCCAGGTCTGTTAACAACAAAGCCCCCCTCATAAGTGACTTGATCACTGAGGAGGGGGCAGACCTGGCACGTATTACTGAAACCTGGCTGGGCCCTGAAGGGGGGGGTGCCCCTTTCGGAAATGTGCCCAACTGGGTTTACAGTATGGCACCAGCCGAGACTCCAGGGCAGTGGGGGAGGGGTGGCAGTTGTCATCTGGGAGTCTCTGGTGGCCTTCAGGGGCCCTGCCCCACAAGTGGCCAGTTGTGAGACCCTGTTTTTCAAGTTGGGTGCACGAGAGCAGTTGGGAGTGTTGCTGCTGTACCAGCCTCCCTGCTGCATGGCAACCTCCCTGCCTGAGTTGCTGGAGGCCATCTCAGGGTTGGCAGTGGAGTTCCCCAGGCTTCTGGTTCTGGGGGACTTCAACCTGCCTTCCCTGGTGCGGGCCTCTGATGCAGCTCGGGAATTCATGGCTACCATGGCAGCTATGGGCCTGACTCAGATTATTCGTGACCCAACTCGACACAGTGGCCTCACCCCGGATTTAGTTTTCTTGTCGGAGCAGTGGCAATGTGGCCTGAGGGGAGAGTTACATCTATCCCCATTGTCATGGTCAGATCACGCCCTGGTGGCCTTGAGATTCTCTTATGCCACCCCCCTCCGCAGAGAGGCAGGACCCATTCGATTGGTCCACCCCTGGCGACTGATGGACCCAGTAGGGTTTCAGAGGGAGCTGGGGGTTATACCTGGGGATCTGCTGCACGGTCCAGCGGAGGCCCTGGCCACCACCTGTAATAGGGAGGCGGCTGGTGCCTTGGACAGGATCGCACCTGTACGACCTCTTTTGCCTCGTCATACTCGATGCTCCCTGTGGTTTACGGAGGAGCGGAGGGTTTTGAAGAGGACTAAGAGACGTCTAGAGCGCCGCTGGAGGAAGACAAAGACCGAATCCGAACGAACACTGGTTAGAGCCTCTATTAAGGCCTACCTGGTGGCGATAAAAGTGGCGAAGCGTCAATACTTCTCCGCTCTTATTGCGTTTACAGAATGCCGCCCAACGGTCCTATTTAAAATCACTCAATCCCTTTTGGGGAAGGTGGGTGCAGTGACCCACCTACAGGGCCATGCAGAGGAGTTTTCGGAGCATCTGCAAGACAAAATCACTCGGATCCGCTCTACGCTAGACTCCAAGCGTGAGGCAGGGTCTGTGGAGATACCAAGGGATTGTACTTACCATGTTATCTGGGAACAGTTTGATCCTGTTGGACCCAAGGAAGTAGACAGGATCCTCCAGACAGTAAATGCCACCACTTGCCAATTAGATCCACGTCCCTCCTGGCTGGTGAAAGCAGCTCGGGAGGTGACATGTGGTTGGGTCCAGGTGATGGTTAATACATCCTTGAGGGAGGGGGTGTTTCCAGCTGCCTTTAAGGAGGTGCTGCTACAACCCCTCCTCAAGAAACCATTGTTGGACCCTACTGTACTAGATAATTTCTGTCCAGTCTGCCACCTCCCCTTTTTGGGGAAAGTGGTTGAGAAAGTGGTGGCATTACAACTCCAGAGGATTCTGGAGGAAACGGATTATCTAGACCCCTTTCAGTCAGGTTTCAGGCCAGGATATGGGACAGAAATGGCATTGGTCGCACTTATGGATGATCTCTGGCGGGAGCGGGATGGGGGTAGTGCATCCATCCTGGCTCTTTTTGACCTCTCAGCGGCTTTCGATACCATCGACCATGGTATCCTTTTGGGTCGGCTCAGGGAATTGGGGGTGGGCGGTGTAGTTTTGCGCTGGTTCACCTCCTTCCTCCAGGGCCGGTCCCAGTCGGTGGTGATGGGGGAGAGATCCGACCCTCGACCTCTCCTTTGTGGGGTGCTGCAGGGCTCGGTCCTCTCTCCTCTCCTATTTAACATCTACATGAAACCGCTGGGCGAGATCATCCATCACCATGGGATGAGGTTGTATATCTCCATCTCCCTCCCTCCATCCCGGGTGAGGTAAGTGATGCTGTGACTGCCCTCTCTCGGTGTCTGGGGGCTGTAGGGGTCTGAATGGGGAGCAACAGGCTTCAGCTGAACCCTGGTAAGATGGAGTGGCTGTGGGTTAAGGGTTCCTCCATATCCAGGACTTTGTCATCTTTAGTTCTGGATGGAGTTGCACTGCCCCAGACAGACCTGGTATGTAACCTGGGGGTCCTCATGGACTCACTGCTCCTGCTGGAAGAGCAGGTGGCAGCCATGGCCAGTAGGGCCTTTGCACAGCTTCCTGTTGTGCACCAGTTGCTCCCTTTCCTGAATCGGGAAGCCCTTCGGACAGTCACTCATGCCCTTGTTATCTTCCATATAGACTACTGCAATGCGCTCTACTTGGGGCTACCCTTGAAGAGTATCCGGAAGCTTCAGCTGGTCCAGAATGTGGCCGCGCAGGCTATTTTTGGCGCCCCTAGAAAGGAGCACATAACACCTTTGCTACGTGAGCTGCATTGGATACCAGTTTGCTTCCAGGTCCAATTCAAGGTGTTGGTTATCACCTTTAAAGCCCTCATGGCATGGGACCGGGTTACCTGAGGGACCACCTCTTCCCTGTATCATCAGCCCGTCCCACCCGCTCATGCAGAGAGGGCATGCTGCAGACCCCGTCAATAAGAGAATTCCATCTGGCGGGGTCCAGGAGGCGGGCCTTCTTGGCAGTAGCACCCGCCCTTTGGAACATCTTGCCCCCGGAGGTAAGATTAGCCCCATCGCTTTTAGCCTTCTGGAGGAAGTTGAAGACCTGGCTCTGCCATCGGGCTTGGGGCAGGGAGGAGAATCAACATACTTGGGGTTGGCTGGTGCCTTGAAGTGCCCCTCCTACATGATGGTTGAAGAGTTCATAGCCACCTGGATTTTATGAGCTGGGGTAGTTAAGAAATTGTTTTGGTTTTAATGGGATTTTATTGGAATTTTATCGTGTATTTATTTGAGTTTTTATTGTATATTTATTCTGTGTTGTAAACCGCCCAGAGTCCCTCTGGTCAGAGGAGAGGGGCAGTGACAAATTGGATTGATTGATTGATTGATTGATAAATAAATAAATAAATAAATAAATAAATAAATAAAAGCATGGAATCTGGAGAATTACACATTCAGTTCAATGTGAGATTGCCCTGGAGTTTAGAAACTCAGTGGAAAGGTGGCCTGGAGTCTGGAAAGTTGCATATTGAATTCAAAGAGTTCAGAGAGTAGCAGGGAAATGGAAGTTTAAAGAAGTGATTAGAAATTAAAAGAAGGTTTCTGGATTGAAGCAGGGGGTGAGGGGGGAGAATCACTTTTCCTTTGCAGCTTGTGCACAGAGTTCTGGACTGTGAATGTCTGTGTTAGGTGGATTCTTCAACAGTTGGAAGGGTAGGAAGATAAGGAGTTCATATCAGTAATTGCTTTGCTAGTCCTTTTTGGCTGGGTTTGCTCAATGTGCTCCTTGACTACCTGCAACCATGGTTCTCCCATAATTAAGGAGTCAGTTCAAGAGCATGGATATACTACTCCTTAATTTAATTCTGGATCCAGCTGATCAGATGAAACCAGCTGATTCTTCCAGGCTGTGAAACCCAACTCACCCTGGTTGCTTCAGGGCCAAGAAGGTTATGCTTTCAAAGTAACCTACATTTCAACCTTTAATGGACTGGTCCTAGCTATCTTTGTTCAAAAATAATGTCAGTGATTTCACCTGAATTTCTTTCAAACATACTTCATTAGGCCTACATCCTTAAAGAAAAAGTTTCAAATTGTTTTGTCATAGAGCTATCTGGGAAATAGAAATTGAAATTTAGAACAACTAATGATCTCTATCACATTCCATCCAGTAATGCACCTGACATGCAGCAAAACCTTGGATCTTTTCTGCCTCCGTTAATATTTAATAATGCTCCTCTTTTAGAAAAATAAATCAATTAAGATTAATTAAATAAGGGTTTTGGATTTGAAGGCAAAAACATGCTTCCAAGTGCCCTGGGCACACAGACAGCACTTGTCTAAAGCACCTTAAACCAAATGTGTCTTATTCCAGGATTGTGCTGCACCTGCAGAAGATGGTCTTACGATCTCAGGAAAAGACATAGCAGGATTAATAAGTTGTACATGAATGCTACGTGAGCATTTTGCACAGTACAGTATGAAACACATTTTTACCTTTGAATGTGATGGCTTGCACAACCACTTTAATAATTATCCATGAGAATACATAAACGCCATGAGGATAAGCAAATATTCACCTGTCCATCCCAGGTGGATTTTTAAAAAATGTTCATTTTTAGCATTAAGACAACTTATTTGTTCAAATGTACGTGTGTGTGTGTGTGTGTGTATGTTTTTTCATGAGATGGAAGCCTGCTTTAGATGGAGACTTTCACGTAGAAATAATTTCCTTGACCCTGCATATTAATCATGCTGATAACTCCTGAGACTTGGTAGTAGCTGCCCTGACCCATGGTAAATATTTTATCTATTACTGTAGTTCGAGAAATCCTAAAAATCTTGAAGATATTTGACTACTTTGACATTCCCTTTCAATTAATTAATTTTCTTTTTCTGAAGTTATGAATTACTGTTTTGTGGTTTCTTCAGCATAATATTGAATTTGGTAACAGATTCTGTTATAAGTTTTGAAAGCTCTGGGTGAGATGCATTAAGTAGCTTCTGCTTCCTGACTGTATCTATTAGTTTTTGCTCTTGGTTGGAGTAATATAACTGGCCACCAGCACAAGAATTTGGCTTGGTTTAGGATGCTCACAGTTTCCCAGTTGAAACTATGGTTGAGTCTGTCCATGTGTTGTGAGATTAAGGAGTTTTCATCTTGTCTTCTGACTGCCAGTTGATGTTCGTGGATACGCTCTGCTCGTCTTCTGCCTGTTGTATGCACTGCAGCAACCCTGAACACCAGAAAAAGGAAACAGATCATTTGTACAGCATCTTTCAGCAAAATTGATACCCCCTCAACTTTATCAAAAAGTGCCTTATCACTCAACCCACTACAACCCAACCAACAGAAGTATGAAAAGGATAACACTGCCATACATCAGAAACATTTCAGAAACTATCAACAGACTGTTACAACCACACGGCATCACTGTAGCACATAAATCAACTAAAACTCTTCAAAACATCTTAAGCAACCCAAAAGACCCTGTAGCCCAAGAAGAAAAAACAGGAGTTATCTACGACATACAATGTAAGGACTGTAACAGCCACTATGTAGGATAGACAGGCAGAAGATGAGCAGAGCGTATCCACGAACATCAACTGGCAGTCAGAAGACAAGATGATAACTCCTTAATCTCACAACACATGGAGAGACTTAACCATACTTTCAACTGGGAAACTGAGCATCCTAAACCAAGCCAAATCCAAAAATGCTAGAGAATTCCTAGAAGCTTGGCACTCAGACAAAGCAGCCATCAACAGACACGTAGAGATAAACAACACTTACATACCATTCAAAAGACACAATAGAAAAGCCAAAAGACCAGTACACTCCCTTGCCAGCAATCAACACCCAGATAGGCAAAAATCAACACTAGGATTAACACCAGATGAACCATCAAACAGCACAATATACCCTAATCAAGGAACTATTAACTCAGGCAATCAACCAAGCAGCAAACAACAGCCCAATCAAAGAACTCCCAAGGAGAGAACAACACCCCTACCAACACAAGCAGGGCAAGCTATGGTATATAAACTGAGAGCAAGGCCCACTCCCTTTTCGCACTGAAGATGTTGCCTAGTCTGGCAATGAAACGTCTGCAAGAAAACAACAAGGCTCAGAGAGCACCAAGAACTCCACAGTTCAACCCTGAGCTACAAATATTCACTTCAATTGGTACTGAATGGACTGGCATGAAAAGGGAGGCTGCATACCAAAGAAGGGGGAGCGCATTGGTTTCATTGGGCTGTTTAACTGGGAGAAAGTGCGGGAACTTCTATTCGCAACTTTTTCTCTGTACTGCACACTACACTCCATTAAAGAGATTTCTACTTAATCACGTATGAATCGAATTTAATGGTAAGCTAAGTAGGCAGTCATCACAGTAAGACTTATTCTGCCAAACATCAGATTTCAGATAAATTCTTGTCTTATGTTGGTGATATATATTTTTTTATTTCAAAAGGCTGAGCTGGGCTCTAGGGGAGTTGCTACAGAGGCAAGTTGACTGAAGATATTAAGATAGTGGGAAATGTTCATGCAAGTGATCCCATATTGTTAGAGTTCTTAACAAAAAAGCTTGGTAAAAAGTCAAATAAAACAATGGTTTTTAGAAAATTTAATTTTAATATACTAAGAGAAGTAGTAAGGAATTTACTAAGAAAACCTAGAAGTCAGAAGTAGTGTAGCTGGTTGAGACTTCTTGAAAATGAAATTAAGGATAATGCAGTCTCAAACAGTAGTCATAAGGAAGAAAATAAAAATACATCTAGAGGAGCTAATGGGGTTGGACTGACAATTTGTGAAGTTGCTGAGACTAAAGAAGGATGCTTACTGGAAATGACGGAAAGGGCTAATGACCAATGAGATTTATTTATTTATAAAATTTATATGGCTGCCCATCTTAAATACATAACTCTGGGAAGCTGACAAAGTAGTTCTCAAGAAAAAAAGATGTAAAGTCCCCTTTTAACAAAACAGAATATATAGTTAAAAATAATTCAGTACAAAAACCAAGGCACCACATAACAAGCTCACAATACAAACGAACATATATTTGCTCCTCTAACATCCTGTTCCAGTGGCTGGGGTTGGGGGTTTTCATGGCCCTCCAGAAGGTAAAGGATTCTCCCTCCTGAGAGTCCCTCCGATTGGGGCCCTCTGAGGGATTCTCAGGAGGGAGGCTGTTCCAGGGGATAGGCACCGCGACAGAGAAGGCACATCTCCTGCCTCACAAGAGACACTGTTTCATAGAGGAGAGCTGGACCATTCCCACCCTGTTGGATCTGGAAGGATGGGCTGAGACCCTTGGAGATAGGCACTCCCTCTCTTCAAGAAACAATAACAACAACCCAGGATTCTAGTAATTATTAACCTGGGAATAAGTTACAGCAGATAATAAAATAGATCATTTTAAGCATCATGAAGAAAATGCCATGATTGCCAAGAGTCAGCATTGCTTTGTCAAAAATAGGGACAAAAAAAAAAGGAAATCTTTGACAAGGTAACTAGTGAACACAAGGAACATTGTGAATATAATCATTCTTGATTTTAACAAAGCTTTTAACAAGGTTTTGCAAGGCAGTGACATACTATTAAGCCTAGTTGGAATGGTGGGCCCACAACTGGCTGGCAGCTGGTGGCACTCAAAGAATCATGAATGGCTCTACACTAAGTTGCAGAGCAGTAACTAGTGAGATTCCAAAAGGGTCTGTCTTGGGGCTAGTATTGTTCAACATTTTTATTATGACCTGGATACTGGGATTTATGGGTTGCTTATCAGATCTGTGAACAACACAAAATCGAGTGGTCTTCCCAACACCAAGAACAAAATTGCAGTCTAAACTGGATAGACTGAATGACTGGACTGAGAGGAGCAAAATGTCCTTCCACAGGATAAGATATTACAATTATGGAGGAAAAGTATAAGGCACACATACAGGATGGGGTTTTCATAATGTGGAAATAGTACATCAGAGGACTTGAGTGTGGTCATTGACAACAAGCTGAAATGAACAAGCAGTGTGAGACTAGAAGAGGTAACACAAATCTGGACTGCATTCGAAGCAGCATTTTATCAAAGATGTCTGAAGGTCTTATTCCCTTCTACTCTGCATTGTGTATAATTTTGGGTACTACATTTTCAAGCATGTTGACAAGTTAAAAAATTGTTCAGAGAGTGGTGAAGGAGAAACAGCAGCCGCCTCCTCTTAGGCAGGAAATGAGTATTTTCTGACTCAGTGCCTGCTGAGTTTAAAGGCTACACTGACAAGGGAGGAAGGGTGGGAGGGGTGATGGTGGATTTAAGTTGATGGTAGAGAGAAAGCTAAAGGCCAACAAAATGCAGCAGGACTTCTCTAATCAAGTCTGTAAAAACTCCCCCATCCTTCAGCGCAGCCTGGCTTTGAACCAGCTCACTACTGAGACTGAGCCATTTCCTCAAGATGAAATGGGAGGAAGGAAAGAAACCAGATACTATAAAGGGGAGGGGGGTGCCTAAACACTCTCAGCTGAATCTGGCAAACCTTATGTGTCTGTTGGGGGCAGAACAAGAATAAATGCCATAAACTGTTATTGGTAAGACAGTTTATCTCTGCAGTTGGGCATTATGATCTGAGTTAATGTTTTGAGTGAATGAACTTCACATGAGTCTGTTTTTGTTTTAATGCAGTTTCTCTGATGGCTTAAAGGACAGGAATGAATACATTTAATCAATCTCTTCTTCTCCTTTGGGTTGTTCAGGGTTTGCTTTTCTGGTTCCAGCAACCACTAGTTAGCTCTCTACCTAAAGGGGTCACCACCATCCACAGGAGGGCAGCAAATATGATTCTAAGACTTGAGGACATGCTCCATAAGGAATAGGTGAACGAATTTGTGATGTCCGATCTAGGGGAAAAAAAAAGACCGAGGGGACATCATGACATCATCTTCCCTGTGGCACCCCATATAAAAGGGTGCCATAGGGAAGATGGTCAGGAAGCATTTTCCATTTCCACAGAAACAAAGACCAGAAATAATGGGTGTTAGATGCAGCTATCTAGATTCCATTTAAATATAAGGAAAAACTTACTGATGGTAAGATCTGTGCAGCAGTGTCTGTCTATACAGGTTGTGGGTTCTTTGTCTCTGGAGATTATTAAAAAGAGGTTAGACTTCCTGAAATTCTGAAATTCTTTTGCTTTTCCTTTACAGTAGGATTTTTAATATTCACTGAAATTTTATCCTAAAGCAGTCTGATCTAAACACAATACAGAATCTTATGGTTAATCCAATAAACCAGATAAAAGCATCCAGTGTAAGCCTAATAAATGAAAACTTCTACTGGGCATATGTATATGATACATTTGATGATGATCACCTTCCTACCAAGCAATCAAGTGAAATTAGTTTCTTTTCTGTTGGCTACATTTGAAATTGTTATGAATTTTGAAGAAAATGGGGGAAACTGAAAACCAGATTAAAAACCTTGCATTTCCGCCCTAGTGTACTCTGACTGGAAGTAATAATTATAGTTGGTTTGCATGACATAGCTGCTAAAAGAGACCTTGAATGGTGCCACTTGTGGAATGGAGGCAAGGGGCACTACTGCAAGTCCTTGAGTAAATATAGGCCCATGTATTTCTGTTCAGTCTTCATGCTGGAGGTACACATAATTGGTGACCTTTTAGAATGTAGCCTCCTGACTGATTTACCTTTTAGGAAGAGAGAATGCTTGGGGTACATCCTAGCATTTAATACCTACAGTTCTTAGAGAACTGAAGTATCTTGGATGAGTCTGTGAAGGCATTAAGCAACATAAAAAAGAAGTCAACCTTTCTTCCCTTTCAGCTTCAAGATCTGACCATGCAGTAAGATTTCTTAAGTTAGGGAGTGATGGAACTCAAATTGGAACTTGCTGCCCAGAGCCATTGGAGTTGGGCAGCTGATTAATTTAAATAAATAATAATAATAAAATTATTCCAAATTCCTTGTTTGTTTGGAAATGATTAATAAGGACTTGAAAAGTCATGCTCTTAGTGTACAAGTGATTTCAGATATTGGATTTCCATTTATAACCCTCTGATATAGATATCCCCCCAGATGTGTTTAAGGCTTTTCCATTTTTTTTTCCTGTTGGTGAAAGTTTGTTCAGGAGAGAGTTATAGACTAGGTGCACGATGTCTTTTCTTTAGTTCAGAGCTAGCCATTTGGAACCATCCAGTGATTACGGAACAATATCCTGCAGAGTCAAGATGCTGTTTATCAGGGTGTTGGAAGCTCCAGCCAATTGAATTCTACCATCAGACAGGAGGAGCTGTTTCCATCAGGGGAAAGGTAAAAGTCAATGTTGCATACATTGGAGAAAACTTTGATATATATGACTTCTGTAGAGGCATGAACTCTTGCATATTGTCCTGGAGAAATTCAGTAATAGTGATTGATGTAAGACTTCAACTATTATGCTCCCATGGTTGCCACTGAATAGAAATCCTGTGCTCAGTTACTCAGTTTACTCTCATGTTTGTGCAGTGCCATTGCATTGAGAGAAACGGTACCCATCCAGCAGGGTTCTGTAAAGCTTCAGATCTGATCTCCAAAGAAGAGTTTTAGAGTGCAAACTATTTGCAATATCTTAAAGCATCTGTGCCTTTTCCTGGGATTGTGTGGCTCTGTGCAATTCTAGGGAAAGGCACAATTGTTTTAAGATATTGCAGACAGGTGCTCTGTTCACACTCAAACATGAAACATGTTTTGGAGATTGAATTGGTGCTGCACAGCCCTTTAATGAAAATAATAACTCAATTTATCCTCATGCCTTACATCCAGATATAGCATCTCCTGAAGCTTCAGAGTAACTGCAACCTACCCCACCATTATAGGAACTGAATTCTGTCTGCTGGCTGCATTATATCATAGCTGAAGTGATCAAGTGCTGATGAATTTAACAATGATTACATTGGAAGAACTAAGAAATGTGTTCCTGGAAATGGGTTCTAAGGTTCTTAAAAAACCTTGAATACTGCTGTTCCTTTGTCTTAATAAATGTTTTACTTAGTTGTTGAAAAGAAATTCAGCATGCCTTTCAGTAAAGGTAATAATTACAGTAAAATAATTCAATGTTTTCTAGTTGGTTTACTTTGACAATTATCAGTACATGTCCTCAGGCAGTTTTGCTGGCTTGTTGATCATTAATAACCATGGTCACTTCTGATCCTGTCTTTACTGGAAGAACCAGTAGTGACTGTCAAAAACTAGTGAATTACAAGGACTTTGCATCCTACTGTATCTGCTTGCCCTCCAGCCCATGAGCTTTGGCCAAACCAGCTCCCTTTTCTTGGAACATTTCCTTCTTTCTTGAATGGTCACATTTCATTGCTTCCTGTACAAAGAACATGTGAGTGTTTCCCCTTGACTTCACTAGGTTTTTATTGTGTTATCTAAACCATGGGTTTGTTCATTTGTTTAAGGTGACTCTTTCCAGAATAGCATAGGGTAACTGAATGAATGCAAATGTCGTTTGCTGCAAGACAAAAATTTTAGGAGAGCAGTGTAACAATATTTTTAAAATTAAGCTGCAGTTATGATTAACCAAGAATAAAGCTGGCTTCAGTATTATTTGTGAGGCGTATATGATGTCATGGGATTTGGTAAACTGACACAATTGTTTATTTTGAGAGAGTGCTAAAACTGTTCTATGGGTGTGTGTGTGCATAACCTCAGAGAAACTATGAATTATCAACATGCAAAATTAAACCCCAATATTTTAATGTTTAAAACAGCAGACTTCAGTAACAACATATACATTAAATAAAACAACAGAAAAGCCAGATAAAGCCATCAATCAACACTAAACATTGCTTGAATAAAGAGATACAGTATGTTTTCATTTATAACTGGAGTAATGTTTCAGCATGAAGTTAAAATTGGAGAGACATTCCTGTAATAGGAAAAAAAAGAAAGGCCTGTCTTGGGTTACCAACCACCTCATGTCAGAATGTTGCAGGGACATTTCTGGAAATGAGTTTGGTACTTACATCATTAATATATGTGTTCCCATACTGTTTAAGGTTTAAAAATTAAATACTTGGTTTTGAATGCTAAAACATCCAATGAAGCTCTTTCAAGTTTGCTGTACATTATCCCATCTACCTTTACCCAACTGTTAACTAGCTGTTGCATTTTGCACCAAGTATAGTTTCCACAATATCTCTGGGGATAGGCCAGCACGAGAGAGTCTAGCAGGAGTGTTCTACTTTTTGCCATGAATTCTTGCTAAATTTTGTGAATAATTCAGTGGCTGTCTTTTCAGGATTTACTGAACTGCCATCACAATTCAGCCTAGTGTGCTGTAGGAATCCAGCTGCTGTGGTTAGTTTAGAATTCAATGTGTTATGCAAATTCAGATTATTTGAGTAATAGTATAAATCAGTTAACTATGGGAAAATGTCATATGAATGTACAAATATATAGGCTGTGTTCTAAATAAATTCTTGTTCTCTAAGAGGACATTTGGCTTCAGTGTGTTATTCAGCAGCTTACTCTGCCACTGTTGAACTCCACAATTTGTCAAAATTAGTCTTCCAGTTTCCCAGGTTTCTTTCCTTGTAAGAGGTAACTGTTTTCTATTCCATTCTTGAGGTACTTTAGAAAACTTTTGGTTGGGGCATAAAAACATTACCATTTTAAGATTGGGCAAATGGAATTTTTGGGTTTTTTTCCTGGCAATAAATCATCCCACTAATTTGCCTCCTCCTCGGCTGAGGAGAAGCTTCATGAGAAGTACATTCATGGAATTTAATGAAATGTGGGAAACCAGGGAAATTGTGGGTAGAGATAACTGTACAGAAAAGGCCACCTCATAGTTAAGTACAAAATCCTTGAACACTACCAATAAAAACTGATCTTTTAAAATTTAAAATAAAGTGAATATATTTTTAAAACTGAAAATATTTTTTTAAAAAGCAAAAAAACAAACCTCAGGAGCCTTATGAAAGTTTATAGGTGGTACAGAGTGAGAACTTACTGCTTAAGGAATACAAAGTAAAACAATTCCATTGAATTTGTTCATGTTGTTAATTTGAACCCTAACCCTAATATCCTATTGCACCAATTCAGCTCAATCCACTCTTTTCATTTCCTGAATTCTTTTTTGTAATTGAACATTCAGGTTTTCATCACTAGATGTCACTCTCTGAACACAGAAAACATGCTGATGAACCGGTTGCATCTTTCTCCCCCAGCCCCTTTTTCTTCAATTACCACTGAAGAAGGCTCTCTCTCCTTTCTCACCCCCACATTTGTGAGGGATGTTAGTTTTTGCTTTCGTAAATTGAAATATTTTGAAGACTGTTGGGGAGAGGAATAACAAAGACTGAGAGCTTCCTTTTGTACCAGCCTCTTGGCAGTCTTGAATTAAACAGGCATATTTTGCTGGATTTCAAAACAACATTGCTGATTATTCTTTTTTCCTGTCTGCAGTGTGCAGGTGGTGGGGCTGATTGTATTTTAATCTTTTTCCCTCTAGGGGCAAAGACCAAAACAAAGCTGCATACCTGCATGAAAAACAGTGATACAATTTCTATTTTCTTGATTTTGATCTTCTCCCACTCTCATAGAAAAGATTTTGTATGGATCATTTAATTAAGGCAGGGGTACAGATATACAATGCAAATACATAAGCTGAGCGTAGTCTTCCTGGAAGAGAGCAATGAGTCCTACATTTTTAACAGAAACTCAGTCGGGCCTTTTTGTTCTTGCTGTGGTGTAAGCAGTAAACATTTGTTCCATAGTGTCAGAGCATTTTAACTGCCCTTCTTAATAATACTGGGTGGGACATACACAAGCACTTCAATGCTATCATTTTGCTATCTTTACTTGGGCACCGGCATATTGTCGTTGATGCTCCTTTAAATATCATACTTGCTTAACATTATGCTGAAAATGGGGGAAGAAGCTGGAAAAGAGGCTTTCTGGGAGTCTTAAATTTCAGCTTGATGCATGTCTCTTGCATCATTCTGGAGCAGCAAAGGGATGTAATTCTTGTGCTGTTTAAATACATTGGGATGACAACTCCTAGAACAGCTTTTGGCATGCTAAATAGGAATTTTAGAAACTGTAATCCCAACACACCTGGAAAGCACCAGATTTGGAGAAGATTGATTGAACTATAATGTACTATATAGATTGGCATGGTTTTGGTACCATGGTCACAGTGCTTATTAACAGAATAGCTGTAGTGCGTGGCCACTCCAAAGATACCCATTTACCAGAAGACAAACTGAAGTGGTTGCTCCATGCTGAACCGCTTCATGCTATTTTACTATCTAAGCTTAACTTCAACTTTTTTTTTTAGATGGGCACAATTCCAAATTGTGCTTCAGCCACTAACTGTTTTTGTTTGCCAAGATTGCCTGTGGCATTTGTAGTGCCTATGGTCACTCTTGTACATAAAGATGATGCTGGAGACTGGTGCTTTGTTTCACAAAATGACAGCTTCTCAGTTAATTGCTTTTCCTTTTCATAAAAGAATCTGAAAAAAGATAATGTCAGTTGTGGGAGGAAGCTAGGTAGGTACCAACACAGAGACTGTTTACCTCCTCCTGAAGATTCTTCTCTGACTTCTGTGACCACTCTCCATTCCCTATTCTGCCAAAATTTAAGGTGAGAGACTTTTGCTTCAACTGCTGACAAATCTGGCAAGAGAACCCATGAAAGAGTTGGATATAAAAAACTACGTTACATCATTTTAGTTATCCAGAAACTGTTAAAATAAACATGTATTTTATGAATACCTGAATAATCTTAAGATTTCTTTTTAAAATCCCCTCTATCTGCATGAACTTGCCATATTTCTGTACTAAAAGAGTGAATTTGGCATCCACTAGGACTCTGGATTTTAAGCATCTAAATTCTTCTAGTTTTCTTTCAAGTGTCAAAAGGAATGCATTTTACCCTAACAAAATATTTAAAATAGCATGCAACAGTATATTTGAAGAGATAGTATAGCTAAAATAAATGTATGTCATTTTACTTTATCATTAGTATTTTATGAATAGCTTTGCTGATACAAATATGAGCCTGAGATGGCAATTTATATATGAGAGTAAGCCCTATTGAAAAAAAAAAGGGCTATATTCTGGAATTAACAAGTGTAGAATTGCATTAATTTCTGTTGCTATTTTAAGAGACATTTTTGTTGTCTCAGACCTTTTCATTCTGTGTTTCGTTCATTCTATGATAGTTTTTCACTATTAATGTTAAACCTGAAGCCACTTACCTATGTCTTTATTGTTTATTCGTTCAGTCGCTTCAGACTCTTCGTGACTTCATGGACCAGCCCACGCCAGAGCTTCCTGTCGGTCGTCTTCTGATGGTATACCGACATATCTCTGGTTGTACTGATCCATTTAGTTTTCGTGGCAAGAATACTGGGGTGGGTTGCCATTACATTCCCCAGGGATCGCATTTAGTCTGACCTCTCTGTCATGACCTTCCCGTCTTGGGTGGCCCTTCACAGTTTAGCTCATGGCGTCATTGAGGTGCTCAAGCTCCAGCACCACAACAAGGTAACGATCCTTATGAAAATTATAGTTTAATATACATTGAGCTTGCAGGGAGAAAGACTGAAAATCTCAAACTTCCTTTCCCCAGAGGTCCTCTGGTTATACATACTCTAGCTACATCTTCTGGCCTTGTGATAGCTGTCTGGTAGTTATTGTTGTCACCACTTATTTTAATCCCAGTCTGTAAGAAAAATGAGGCTCCAACAATATGTACTGCTCTTCTGGTAAATAAAAGGGTAAAAATGATAATAAAAGGGTAAAAAAAGAAAAATAATATATATTTTATAGTGCAATCTCTGGCCTTGTAGAACAGAGGCATGTAACTATGGAATTTCAGCCCTTTCTGGGGAGATAGACCAATTTCACAAGAGACAAACAAAATCAAATTTTATTTTAAAAACCCGAAAAGATAAAATATAATAAATGTTCTATAAGGATATATTGGAAATAAAGCTTACATTTTAAAAAAAAATCTTTATTTTTTCTAACAAAACAATCTTTAATCAATTTTAAAAGAATATTAAAAGAAATAAATACAAACTAAAGATACAAAGGAAAAAGGGAAAAATTGAGTTTTTGAAAATTTTTGATACTGAAAATATCCACATGCACAGCAAAGAGATTGCATAAAAGGGTGTGATTGCATGGAATTCCTGATATTGCACACAGAGATAAAATCAAGAATATTGGATTTAAGCACACACAATAAAGCAAATCAAATTTCTGATGCAGATTCTAGGATAAAATACTTGCCTATTTCTATAGAAATAAATTAGATTGTTGAAATTTTACCTTCCTTTTCACTTTACCTGGTTTTTAATTTTTCCTGGAAATTCAAATAAGTCAATTCTGAGGTTATATGTTTGTATGAAAAAAATGTAAAAGCAGTTTTGATTTCTTTTCCCATTTATATATATTTTATTATATATAATAAAAAATATTATTTAGTTGTTAATGTTCTGAGAAAGACTGATTCCTTGTAATGGGAGGTTAGGATACATACAGGGTGAAAATATTAGATCTGAAATGTAAAAGGCCTATTTTTCTCTTGGAAAGAAAAATTCTGATGAAATGATACCATTTACAGAGTTAGTACTGTTCAGGATTAAACTTTCCCTGTGGGACGTATTTACCTTCAATGGATAAACAGAAATTCTATCCAGCTTCTTTAAAACATTACAGTTCTTTAAGACTTCTGTAATAATGAGCAACTGAAATTTTGAACATGGGCTACATGGAAATAATTCCTTAACAGCAATCAACTCTCCTGCAGTCCCTTTTTATGTTCTTTTACCTTGTTTATAAAACTTTATCATGTAGACAAAACTAATTTGTGGCCAAGAAAGAACATTCAATCTACTTTACTTCTCAGGCTTTCTGACATAATTTGTCCTCTACATTAAGGCAGACTCCAAAGTAAGTGAGATTTTAGCTTTCCTGTACCAAGGCAGAAATGAAAAGATGGTGGTGATGGGGAGAATGTCTTCTTAATTGTTATTTATTAGCATTTGATTCAGATCTTCTAGTAAAACCATATTCAGATCTTCCAAAACCTATTCATCTACTCATGTGATTAATAGGTTTTGGAACCTATTCATCATGTGAATAGCAGTGAAAAGTGCATTTTGTAACGGCACATCTGTGATATCATTAAAGGGTAGATATTTCAATGTTCAGTGCAAGTGAAAGTACTGAGCAGGCCTGTATAGCATACACAGGTTGACTTTCATATGAACCTAAATCCTGATAATGCAGAATTCAGGCTGTCTCTCATGTGGAAGCCAATGAGCCTGCAGTTGTATGTGTGGAGACCTTCACAATATTGATAAGCTTGTTATCACTTGCCCTGCAAGAATAACACTGTTGTTACAAGGGAAGTGGGGCTCTTCACTACTCACATGGTCAGTATTACAAGTTTACATGCACCTGAATAGGGCTAGGGTAGTGTGCTTTGTGTTAAGTGGCATATTGTTCAACTTCTTGTTTCAACACTTTAAAAACCACAATGCATAATTATATATTTAAAAACTCCAGTATTGTCTCTACCACAAAGTACACTGAAGTTAAATACACTGAACATTACTTTACAGAAAAGTAATAGGAAATGAGCATTACTTTCAAAATAAAGTTACTTTAACGGGGTAACATATCAGACAATGATGAATAACCGATTCAAATAGTTGTGTTCCACAATTTGGCCTAAATTAGTAGTGACGCAGACATAGATTTACCTTGTCAAAACAGATTCTGACTAGACAAACACTGTGTTCCCTGAAGAATTTCCATTAGGAATTAGATTATACTGTACTGTATGATCTTTCTTCCCATTGAAAATATTTTAGGAATGAACAAGTAGCATGCATTTTGGGAACTAACTTACTGCAAAAGCAGTACAATTTAGAGTTAACCTTTCCCAATTGCCTATGATCTAGCATTCTGTGTTGTCAACCAGATACTTTCTGGAAGTTCACCGTTATGGACAGAAGAGAGGTATTTAAGGCACAAGGCCTGTGATTTTGAATGTTATAAACCTCCAAACTAGTAGCTATGAATAAGCAGTTCTCCATGATGTTCTGCCGCTTGTGGCCATCACCTGATCTTATGACAATGAATTTCACATTTTAACTGCAATGTTATTGTGGAACACTTATTGTGAATGCAGTTAATTAAAGTTAAGAAAAGTTGCATAAAACTGTTTTATAAGAGCTTCGCTTTATGAAAGGATTCCATAAACGTTATGACCCTATCTCATGCCAGTGAAGTTTATTTCACTGGTGAAATATACTCCCATGACCAATTTCCCACCCACCCAATTAACTTTTTCCAGTTGTGTTACAAGTTGACATCTATAAACAACAAAGGCTCAAGTTTCATTTTTTCACTTCCTGTGAAGTATTAGTTTCTCTGCACTTTATAGTTCATATTACATGTGGACTATTTGGCATTCCTATTTCTTGTAAAGAATTGTATTTGTAGAGAAACCATGATATGGGAATACAATTTTCTGTGCTTTACCCCAGAGATATAATGAAACAACAACAAATACACTATTAATATAATTCTGTGAATGGATTTTCTGAGCTTGTAAGATAATGCAATAATAAAATGTACTATGGAGGTGTTTATGTTGCCAAAAGGGGGGCTTATGAAAAATACAGGACATCAGTGTTCATAAAAATCAATTGTACATGCTATGGGGAAAAATGTTACACATACATACACACATATAGATGCTGGTTACATGAATCACTGAAATAATAAATGAAAATGGGATTATTTGATTCTTTTTTTTAACATCTAAGGGCTAAATTACATGATATGTTAAATATGTAACATGCAGGGGTTTTTTCTTTGTTTTAAGTTAATATATTGGATTTTCCACCCATACCTTTTTTTAAAATCTACAAAGGGAAAGGACATTTTGTGAAACAACTGGCAGAGACAGTTTAAACTAATACCACGGCATTTGTGGTAGTTTTGATTAGAATTTGTTCCCATATGTTGATACTAGTATTTGATGTATTTTCACTTAATGTTAACACTTTGTTTCAGGAAAATGATTGCATTGCCGAATCAAATCCATAAGCCAATTAAACTGGAATATTTATATTGAAGCTAAATTTCTCCAAGATCCTAACCAAATATTCCACTGATTTAATTGGAATACCCTTGCAAGTCAGATTTCCTTGCAGTATTTGGATGGGCGTTAGGCAGGCAGGATGGATGAAGAATCTCTAAAAATCAATATAAAATGAATTGCAAGGGCTTGGGGCCCATGTTCTTAGCAGAAAAGCAAACTGCCCATCATGAACATCACTTTCTTTTCTACCTAAAGGCACTTTTCAAATTGTCAGTGTGGAATATGTGCATGGCAGGGAATGTAATTTTCCAAAACACATGAAACTTTTCACTCTAATGACCTGTTTTATATAGCCTCCTCTGATATAAGCTGTTAAACCTTCACTTCTAACTACAGTATATTAGGCCACATGAGATACACCTTGGATATAAAAACCTCAGTGTTCTGTGTAAAATTCTTGCTTCTCAATTGCTGCCTTAGAGACACCTGATCAGTTTTTAAAAAAAAAGAACTAAAATGTTTATTATCAGTTTCATAATGAAAGCATGATTGTAGTAATAAATCTAGCCAAGTAAAGTGCAAATAGAATAATTTAAAGTAGCTATAGAATAATATGCTTGCATGAAAAAGTTTCAGGTTTAATTTCCAGCATTTCCTGAGGGGGCTGGGAAAGAAATCTGCTTAAAATCCTGGAGGGCTATTCTAGGTCAGTGATGATAATTGGTGCATTTCATACAAAGCATTAAACCATAATTTGCTTTACACATAGTTTGTTGAACAAGCCATAGCAGCTTGCTGCACACATAATACCAGCTGCAAACATAAACCATGACTGGGTTAATATAGCATGTCAAACAAAAAACAAAGAAATCATATTATGTGGGAATCCTGGATGGTGAGAGTAATACATGCTTTTAGTATCACTGTATGGTGTGTGTGTGCGCGTGTGCATGTGTGCCTTCAGTCTTGTCTTGACTCCTTGTGACTATCTGGAGAAGTCCATGCAGTTTCCTTTGCAACAGTTTTGGAAGTGGTTTGCCATTGCTTTCTTCCCAGGGCTGAGTTTTTGACTGGCCCAAAGTTACTGTTATGTGCCAAAGGCAGGACTGGAATCCAGTCTCAAGCCTGGTGCCTTTAACCACTACACCAAACTAGCTCTCATTACTTTACAATGCAATCTTCAATTATATTGAAAAAATCAACAATTAAATCTGTATTTGACTGTTGTTTTACACAACGTGCCTTCTTTCCGAAGAGTTAAAATTTACCTTGATACCACTGGCTAACCTTTCATCCCTTTCCACCTTCTTCATGCAGCTGATCCACTTTGCAAGGATTCATTTTGTAACATCTTATTTTTGAGGGACTTCAGTGTCAATTTTTGTTTCTTAACGCTGTTGCTCATATGGTATTTAATATAGCTGAATATCCTGTTATGTTTGTAACACAATGAAATGCCATGCTTACAAGAAAAGCAAAGTAGCTAACTTTGAAAGGTTATGTTTGTTGTGTCATCTGTTTATAGTGTGAGCATACACCACAATATAGTGTTTTATTTGCATAAGCTTTTTCTAACTTTGCCATGCATATGCACAAGTGCAGAATCACAGGAGTGTATTTCATCAGTGCTCACTAGACTGGACCCCCCCCACCCCCAATTCTATTCTAGGGCTTTACAGTATTTCAGATTCTATATCCAAAATGTGCTTTGGAAGAAGCATGAGCATAGCACCTGTTGCATTGCTGTGACCCAGCCCAGCAGAGTTGAGTCATTAGTTTTTTTGGATTCAAAAGCAATGACCATACCAGTATGAGTACTTGAGGCTTTATTCCAAGGCAGTATCAGAAAATAACATAATAAGACAAATAAAAACCTTATCCCATTCTTCCAGTCAGAGAACCCCAAAAAGATGACAGTGGATGGACCCTTCAAAGCCAGGAAATATGCAGCAACCTCCTAGTTAGGTATGCACTGAAGTTCCATCTCATGGGGCTTTCTGACTAGCTTACAAAGGCTCTGAACCACGATTCCTGATACATATTCCCAATGGTCTAATCTCACAGGAGTTTCCCAAGGACAAGTCTATCTTATCTTGTGCTTGTAACGTTTTCTCTAGTTTTGCCAAGAATGAGACCATCAAGGTTAAGGACTATTTGTTTATAAGAAGTGGCAATGAGATCATGTCAAAGTTTAGGAAAATCTGTTTCCAAGGTTTTTGGACTGATTATGAGAAAGAACACCCTATTCTACCTGTGGTGTCCCACCAAGGACAAGGCAAAGCTAAGTATACTCAGGTATAACCCTTTAGTAACTGAAATGAATGCTTGCTTAATTCTGTATTACATACTCAAACATTATGTAGGAATATAAAGTTCTATGTACCATGTACCCAAGGGTATGAAGTAAACAATACTATCCAAATGTTCCTTGCCAATCTTCTGGTAAAACCACCAGCACTACACCTGTCTGCAATGCCTTAAAGCACTTGGACCTTTTCTCAGGGAAAGGCACAGCTGCTCTAAGGGTTGTAGTCTCTAGATGCTATGTTTTAATTTTCATGCCTTCCAAAGCACTCTGTGGAAATGAAACCCAGGGCATTGCACAACTCTCTTCTGTATCACTGCTATGCACAAGATGTTGTTTTACATGCTGTCTACATTTTTTTTTAAAATTTTTGGCCATAGTATACTGTATATTACCTTTGAGTTCTTGAAAAGCACCCTTTTGGGTACTGAACAGTGGTTGTAGCCCAACATTCCTATAGGGGAAAATAAATCTTGGTGAAAATATAATTTCCTTTTCTCTAATTCTACTGCAAACTTAGAAGTGGTTGCTTAGGAGAAAACTACAGTGCATGTTTGGTAACAAAACTTGTAGGGTTTTACCAATGGATTTTATTCTTCATTTAAAATGGCTTCAGTAAAGATGGAATGGTCATTCTACCTCAATCAACACATCTGAATCACTAGCACATATGCATAAGCCAAAGTTGAGAGCAATGCAATGCAGCCATGCAACCAGAACAGAATGGTGGTTTTCACACTTGTCACATCATTTGTGAACTCAGGTATTATGCATGGTAAACTATGGTTTATATAACTTTATGTGTTACGGAGATTGCTGGTGAAGAAGAGGGGGGCCTTTCCAGGGGGAAAAGCGCATGCGCAGTACTGAATCTCTTTGGCTCCCACTCAAGAGGTCCAGAAAAGAACCACCTTAGCTTTCTGGGCTTTTCTGGTAGGGTTTGCTGGTGCCTTTTCAGTTTAGCAGGATTTTGTCTTGTAGAGTAGAACAATAAACACTCTTCTGGTCCCAGTGTGGTTCTTCGCTCTATATCCTGACATCACGTGTGAGTGAGATGGCTTTATTGCCCATAACAAAAACTCTTTTGACTATTCTATTATTAGTAATTTTGATTGTTGATTTAATTGTTGAACTTTTTAATTGTTAGTTTTTATGATTGTTTTTTATTGTATACCTCCCAGACTCATGATCTGTGAGATGGGGGGCTGTGTAAATATTGTGTGTGTGTGTACTGTATGTATACACACACACACACACACACACACACACATATATATACACACACGAGAGCCAGTTTGGTCTAGTGGTTAAAGTGCTGGGCTAGAAACCAGGAGACTGTGAGTTCTTGTCCCTCCTTAGGCATGAAAGCCGGCTGGGTGACCTTGGGCCAGTCCCTCTCTCTTTCAGCCCAACTCACCTCACAGGATAGAAAATAAATAAAATAATTTATTTTATTTATTTATTTTTTATTCACATTTCTATCACTGCCCATCTCCCCCTAAAAGGGGGACTCTGGGCGGTTTACAATAAAATTCACCTTAAAACCTAACATCATAAAATCACCAATATTAAAATAATAAAAATATAAATATAAAATCCAAGTGGGAGATTTCCATTCTGTCGGGAGAACTCTACCTCACCAGCCACCCCCAGGAAGAGCTATTGCCCTTCCCATCCCAGGCAAGGCGGCAAAACCAGGTCTTCAAGCCCCCCCGGAAGGTCGGGAGCGAAGGGGCCTGCCTCACCTCAGGGGGTAGAATGTTCCACAGGGCGGGCGCCACTGCAGAGAAGGCCCACCTCCTGGACCCCGCCAGATGAAATTCTCTTACAGACGGGGTCCGCAACATGCCCTCTCTGCATGATCGGGTGGGACGGGTTGATGTTATAGGGATGAGACAATCCCTCAGGTAGCCTGGCCTCATGCCATGTAGGGCTTTAAAGGTGATAACCAACACCTTGAATTGGACCCAGAAGCAAACTGGAACCCAATGCAGCTCACGCAGTAGAGGTGTTACATGTGCTGATCTTGGAGCACTCATCACTGTTTGCACAGCTGCATTTTGGACCAACTGAAGCTTCCGGATACTCTTCAAGGGTAGCCCCATGTAAAGCGCATTGCAGTAGTCTATATGGGAGATGACCAGGGCATGATTGACTGTCCAGGGGCATCTTGATGCAGGAAAGGGCGTAACTGGCGCACAACCTGAAGTTGTGCAAAGGCCCTCCTAGCCACGACTGCCACCTGCTCTTCAAGCAGGAGTTGTGAGTCCAGGAGGACCCCTAAGTTACTCATGGGTTCTGAATGGGACAGTGCAACCCCATCCAGAACTATAGATGACAACTTCCCGGATACCAAGGAGCCATCAATCCACAGCCACTCCATCTTACCAGGGTTCAGCTGAAGCCTGTTTCTCCCCATCCAGGCCCCCACAGCCCCCAGACACTGAGAAAGGGCATTGACCGCATCACTTACTTCACCCGGGATGGAGATATATATCTGAGTATCATCAGCAGACTGATGGTACCTCATCCTGTGGTGATGGATGACCTCACCCAGCGGTTTCATGTAGATGTTAAATAGGGGAGGGGAGAGAACCAAACCCTGCAGCACCCCGCAAAGCAGGGGTTGAGGGTCGGATCTCTCATCTCCTATCGCCACCGACTGGGACCGGCCCTGGAGGAAGGAGGTGAACCAGCGCAGAACCACGCCGCCCACTCCCAACTCCCTGAGTCATCCCAGAAGAATACCATGGCTGATAGTATTGAAAGCTGCTGAGAGATCAAGGAGAGCGAGGATGGATGCACTGCCTCCATCCTGTTCCTGCCAGAGATCATCCATGAGACTGGAGGAAAGTTGTCCAGGACAGTAGGGTCCAGCGATGGCTTTTTGAGGAGGGGGTGTACCAGTGCCTCTTTAAAGGCAAGCGGAACCACTCCCTCCCTCAAAGATGCATTAACCATTACCTGGACCCAACCACATGTCACCTCCCGGGCTGCTTTCACAAGCCAGGAAGGGCATGGGTCTAGATGACACATGGTGGCATTTACAATCTGGAGGATCCTGTCTACTTCCTTGGGTCCAACAATATCCCCAGACTCTGCCCCATGCTTAGAGTCCAACTTGGACCGAATCTGAGTGATTTTACCCTACACAGGTACATTTACATTTGCAGATGCTCAGCAAATTCCTCTGCATGGCCCTGTAGGTGGGAGACAGAGCCCCCCCTACCTAATAACGATTGCATAATTTTAAACAGGGCCATTGGGCAGCATTCTGCGGATGCAATAAGAGTGGAGAAATATTGATGTTTCACCTCTCTTACCGCCACAAGGTAGGCCTTAATAGCGGCTGTAGCTTGTGTTCGGTGAGATTCAGTCTTTGTTTTCCTCCAGCGGTGCTCTAGGCATCTCTTCACCCTCTTCAAAACCCGCAGTTCCTCCGTAAACCATGGGGAGTGCCAGGTTTGAGTGGGCAAGAGAGGCTGCACAGGCACGATCCAAGGCCCCAGCCGCTTCTCTATTCCAGGTTGCAGCCAGGACCTCCACTGGACCGTGCAGTAGATTCCTGGGTATAACCCCCAGCTCCTTCTGAAACCTCACTGGGTCCATCAGTCGCCAGGGGCAGACCAATTGAATGGGTCCTGCCTCCCTGCGGAGGGGGACAGCACAAGAGAATCTCAGGGCCACCAGGGTGTGGTCTGACCATGACAATGGGGATAGATCTACCTCTCCCCTCAGATCACATTGCCACTGCTCCGACAAGAAAACCAAGTCCGGAGTGAGGCCACTGACTCGAGTTGGGTCCCGAATGATCTGAGACAGGCCCATGGCTGCCATGGTAGCCATGAACTCCTGAGCTGCATCTGAGGCACGCCCCAGGGAAGGTAGGTTAAAGTCCCCCAAGACCATAAGCCTGGGGAACTCCACCACCAACCCTGAGATGGCCTCAAGCAGCTCAGGCAGGGAGGTTGCCACGCAGCAGGGAGGCTGGTACAGCAGCAACACTCCCAACTGTTCTTGGGTGGCCAACTTGAGAAACAGGGTCTCACAACTGGCTACTTGTGGAGCAGCGCCCCTGAAGGCTACTAGAGATTCTCAGATGACAACTGCCACCCCAGCTCCCCTGCCCCGGGCACATTTCTGAAAGGGCTACCCCCCCTTCCTGACCCAGCCAGGTCTTGGTGATACATGCCAGGTCTGCCCCCTCCTGCGATCAAGTCACTTATAAGGGGGGCTTTGTTGTTGACTGACCTGGCATTCAGAAGCAATAGCTGGAGACCAGGGCCCTCAGGGATCTGCTGACCAGGACCTGGGTATGAACCTGGAGGGCCGGAACACGCTACCAGTGACAGACACCGGGAGCGTCTTCCCCAGAAATGGCCTGCCCTCCAGTTCCCGTTGTAACATCCCCGGCCCGTCACCACCTCAATAGTGAAACCCGCCCTACAACCCCCAGAGTTGCCAGGCCCAGTTGCCTCCACTCTCGAACCACCAGCCACCCTGGGATAATGCAAGGGTCTTCTCCCCCATGCACACATCCTCCCACACTCAGTCAACCTCAGGCGGAGGCAGGCCCTCCAGCGCACCAGCTCCTGCTCTCGGTGCTGTTGGAGCCTACCCCCCCCATCCACTCACTCACTGTTTCCACCCCACCACCACTCTCACTGGTCACAGGGGGGCACCCCACCCATTCCTACCCACCTCCTGTCTCTCACTCAGGGGTGGGTACTCTTACACACCCCATTCAATCTTGAGCTCTCTCCATGTACTTTCACCCCCGGAGGTAAGTCCACACTCACTCTGAGGGGCCCACCAAACCACTCTGCCGCTTCTAACAAAAGGGCATTCCCCAGACCCCCAGACACAGAGCCCGAGAACCCCGACAATCCCCAGTCCACCGATGTCTATGAGTGTTCCACCAGAGTCCTGCCAGAGATCACAAGATCCACCCAGGGGCCCGCGGTCCTCTGGTCCACACCATGGGACTCCACCTCCAAGGCCTCCAGTCTTCTGCCACCTTGTGCAGGCCGTCCAGATCTGCCAGGGTCTCTCAGGTCTGGCAGGGTCCACCCAGGCCTACCGAAGATCTCCTGCGGTCAACCTGGGTCCACCGCTGTCCCAAGGAAGCCATGTCCACCATTTCCCATAAAGGGAAACCACCCCAGGGCCTGCCCCGTTTTCTCCAGAATCTTGCACACACTGCCGCGTTCTATCAGGCATCCGCCAGGGCCTCCGAGTCCAACCAGGCATCCAGGGTCCACCTGGGTCCGCAGAGGTCTCCCTGAATCCATGGGAGGCTCCCTCATCCATGGAGGCTCCACAGTCAGTGGCTGCCCCAAAGGTCCACCGTGTTCCTCCAATGCCAGCTGCAGGCGTCAAGGCCAGAGAACAGCTGCCCCAAAGGTCCACCGCGTTCCTCCGCTCTGCTCCGCCGCGCTCTGCTGCTCCACCGGGGGGGGGGCTCCTGCTGCCTCCAATGCCGGCTGCAGGCGTCAAGGCCAGAGAACAGCCGCCCCAAGGGTCCACCACATTCTACAGCAGCCCCAAAGGTCTGCCGCGTTCTTCTGCTCCGCTCCACCATGCTCTGCTGCTCCACCTGGGTGGGGGGGCTCCCACTGCCTCCAATGCTGACTGCAGGCGTCAAGGCCAGAGAACCCAAAATTTCAACAGAGTCTGTCTGTCCTCCCCAAGCCACCCATGAGGGAGGGGGCTGGTAACAAGGCCCACGGGGCTCTCAGCGACCCGAATCCCCCGCCAGGAGCCGCAATCAGCGTCCACTTCCGGTTGCCATCTTGGATTTATTTAAATTAATTAATACACACAGATACATACACACAGAGATACATACCTATTGCGGCTTATTCCATCAACCATAGGTAAAAAATAATGGCTTACAAAAGATATGGAAATATAATCACTGCAAAGTCTGTAGACATCATAACAAATGTTTAAAAGTTGCATATATAATCTGGAGAAAAGCATAATACCAAGCATTGTAGTCTGGGGAATGTTTCACATTCATGTGAATTTTTTTTTATGTGTGTGTCAGAAGCACCTACCAAGGCGCTTCTGTACTGAAAGGATTTGCTGGTGACATCACCGTTGCCCAGGGGATGCCTGAGGGGGCTCCTTTCATGTCCCTGTTATTTTCCCATGGAAGTGGTACCTATTTATCTACTTGCATTTGCATGCTTTCGAACTGCTAGGTTAGCAGGAGCTGGGACATGTGAATAAGCCAGATGCTTTAAAACTAAGATAAAACACTAACAGGTTTAGCCTAGGTTTTACCTTTGAGATTCTTCAGTCTGGACTTAATTAGCTATGATCCTTGGAATTTGTACTGCATAATATCTAAGAAAGAAGAGGATTTTTTTAAAAAAATATTTTTTATTTTACCTTCAGGAAAGATTTAAATGAGTAATTACAAAATATAAATTATAAGACAGATAAAAGCAACCAAGTGGTTTATAGTTATAACATCCATTTGTATTGCTGCATATCAAAATAAGCAAGAGGGGTAACCTCCCTGCCATGTATTCTAAAGCATAAAATGCTTCTCCATAAGAAGAAGATGTTTAAAATTTGAGCCTGAATAATTGCCTTTGCTATGGATCTTTGCAGCTAGGAAAGGTATAAGTCATCTGCTTACTATATTAGTTCAGATAAGAATGGTAACAGGAAATATTGGCTCTAATCTTTTTTGGCTTCATTTCTTTTCTTGGAATTTGTTCAGAAATTTGAGATTTGGGTCCTTGTTCTCCTCCAAATCTATCCAGTCTCCTCTGATGGTCATTATCCTGCTTGAGAAAAGTGGGAAAGGGAATAAGGAGACAATTTAAAGCCACCTAGCAATTATAGTAATGATGGGAGAATAAGGTCACTGGTGGTTGGGATGTTGCCCATTTGGAGCTTGGTTCTAAGTTCCTTTGACTTTCCAGATGTCATTTCCAGCATTCCTTACCATTGGCCATGTTAGCGGGAGCTGCACTTCAGCAAAATTCAGACAATGAGAATTTCTTCTTTCAGGATATGGGATAGATACAGATACGACATGTGAAGATAATCTTCAAGGTCCCTACCTAAACAAAGTTTTAGTTCTTTCTAAAATGCTCAAATTCTTTCTTTACTTGTGTTGGCAGTTTGAAAACTGATTGTTCTATATCCAACAAAATCTAGGACACAGTTTCAAAAGCACAGATTTTTCTGCATGCAAAAGCAATAATGGAAAATGATGCTTTGAAAATGATTGTGATACAGACATGCATTTATGCAGTCAAAAGAGAAGCTTTGTCAAATCCTATTGAAATCAGGCTGGAACTACATAATTGTTCAACTGACTTAAAATTCTGGATGTTGTGAATGATATAATTATGAAGTAAATTAAACATAATTTACTAAGCTCAACCTGGTAGAAAAGCAAAATACATTTTATGAATGCTGTGAACTATTTTACTTGGGAAATGTATGGAAACTCTCACTTGAAGCTGATTCAAGGACTAGTTCACAGAAGACTTAAGCATGTTTGCCAAGTCCAGGTACAAGATGGATATTTGAAAACATACATAAATAGTGATTGGTAAACGATACGTCTGTCCTGCATTTTCAAAAAGATAAACACTCAACACACAAATATGTATTCACAATAGACTAGTGGAGTTTATTTTTGAAATGGCCTTCAGTCATGGCTGCTAGCCATATGGGTTTGTTTTTTTTGTGCCTTTAATCAGTCTTAACTCCTGGACAAGTCCCTGCAGTTTTCTTAGCAAGATTTCAGAAGTGCTTTGCCACTGCCTCCTTCCTAGGGCTGAGAGAGGGTGGCTGGCTCAAGGTCACCGAGCTGACTTTGTGCCCAAGGCGAGGCTAGAACTCATGGTTTCTGGCCTGATGCCTTAACCACTACACCAAACTGGCTCTAAATAACACTGGACAACAAAAATTCCTCATGGGATAAGCCTCTGGCTACTTGGAAAAAAATGTTCTGAATGGCTGTTTCTATGTTCTTATAAAAATTGAAAGAAAAATAGCTAAGTTCTTCTCTGTGACACTTAGCTTTGCCAACAGAGGATTTGCTAATGGCCAAGATGTATTTTGAGCAGAGATTTATTATCACCTTCCCAGTCAATTAAAATTCCTGATATTACTAAGGCAGAATTCAATCAAGGTTAATTGGGGCTTCTGAAAACAGCTTTTCCAAAGGGAAATAACTCTGGGATGTAGATCCTTGGGGTAGGAGTGATTTGTCAGCTTTAAATAACTTTCAGAACAGCATATTGCTGGCACAAATAGAATCCTTCAGACTTTAAATGCCTGTTGTTTTTGTGTTGAATTTATTCCTATTATAATTTGTCACAATGACTTTGTTGTTCTTTTTCTATCTTCTTCCCAAAAGGAACCCTCCCCCCCGCCAAAAAAAAAAACAACAACCACAGAAAAGAGGACATTGAACCATCATGGCTTTTCAGTTATTCCATAAGATTCAGTAATTTGGAATGAAATCAATGTGATATAATATCTGTCATTCCAGCAGCATTTAGGTTGATATGTAGGGCTTTTCCCTCTCTAATTCCACTTTCAAGAGGATTGATTACATTTTAGAAAACTAATCTATGAATGGGGAACCTTTGGCTCTCCAGATGTTGCTGAAGCCCTATCCCATGCAAGATGCTAGGAATTCAGCATCATCTGGAGGCCACAAATTCTTCCCCCAGCTTAGTCAAACTAAATCATCTGGAGCATGTTGGCAGGCTTCATGGAAATTGTAGCTGGACATGTATAGAGGGAACATGGTTAGAGAAGGCTGATTGCTAACAAGGAAAAAGAAATAAAGAAAATGCAAATGGTAAGCTATTAAAATGTCATTCACATTTGCCACTATTTTTGTGTGTGTGTGTGTGTGTGGTGTCAAGGTCCACTGTAACACACTTGATGGAGCTGAGAAAACACCAGGGACCATATCACAAATTGCAGGCCATGTAGCCATCCACTCACAAAGCAGTCTTAAGGAAAGATGAATAATCATCTCAGCAGTTCGTTTTGTCAGAATCTGCAAGCTATTGTTTACTATGTGGGGACTAATAACCCACTGCCAACAAGAAATTAAAAAAATGAAGAAAAACAATAAGGGGAAAACCTGAACTGCTTGAGGGTTCAATTTACTTCTCACAGCAGTAGCTGTACATACATTGCCAGCTGACGATGACTTTTTCCTAAATGCTGCTTTCTGCACTTTTCAAGGGTGAATTATCTTTTTGCTTTATGTTTGAACTGTGTGCACATTTTTTAAAATTAAAAAAGAACCAAAACCAATATATAAATGTAGTCTTTGGATGCAAATGCTATAATGTTGCAAGAGAGAAAGAAAGATGTTGTTTTCCAAGAAGATAGAAGAGGATGTTTAGTGTTTAGAATTGAATATGTAATTAAATAATGACGGTAGAAAGAGACTTCAGTAGATAATTTCTAATTAATTCTCTATATTCCTCATAGAAAAGAATCATAGTTCTGAGACAAAAGAAGCTGGCAATTCTTGAAGGAGAGACTAACCTAGCAGTGATGTGCTATATGAGATGTGGTGCATGTTGAAAGACAAGCAATTCAATCTGTAGTTTCATTGGGGACATGCTCATGAATGGGAGTAGGAGGAATATTGTGCAGCATTTGAAATCCATGGTGGCAATATTTTTTTTTAAGAAGCACATCTGTAAGGTTTAGTGCTAAGGAAAATGCTGGCAAGGAGAACAAAAAACGCAGACCCAAACCCAAACCACCAAGGTTTATTCTTATATTGAATTGCATTGCAAGAGGCTTCAGAACTGTGATCCTGTACAACTTTACATGTAAAGCCTTCCTCAGATTGCACTTGACTCCTATTGATTATGTGGGAATACGCAGATAGTTTTCTTGACAATTGTAAATTACCTTCTCTGATTTTTAAAAATTCCTGGCCTATACTACTGCTTGGGATTTCCAAACGGCCTCATCTGTAAATTAACTAAGTTTTTATTTTATTTTATTTGATATTTTATTTAGTTTTATGAAATCAGCCAGGTTCAAATAGGTGCTGCCACTTAGCTGAGCTACAGGCCTTTACCAGGGATAGGGTAGTTCTGATTGAACATAGTGAAATTTATATATGAATGAAGATAGTTCTGGAAAAAAGGCAGAACAGGCTTTATCTTCTTTGTACAACTATGAGAAAGTAAGGAACAGTAGGAATTATTCTAGTTGCTCAGGAAAGGACTCCTGTTCTTATATGCATCGCAAAAATAATGAAAACTATAAATAGTTCCAGATTTCATGCTCACCTGAGAGCCTGAAGATGCTTTTTATTTATTTCTTCTTCCATGCACAGTACATGTAAATTAACTAAGTTTTTATTTTATTTTATTTGATATTTTATTTAGTTTTATGAAATCAGCCAGGTTCAAATAGGTGCTGCCACTTAGCTGAGCTACAGGCCTTTACCAGGGATAGGGTAGTTCTGATTGAACATAGTGAAATTTATATATGAATGAAGATAGTTCTGGAAAAAAGGCAGAACAGGCTTTATCTTCTTTGTACAACTATGAGAAAGTAAGGAACAGTAGGAATTATTCTAGTTGCTCAGGAAAGGACTCCTGTTCTTATATGCATCGCAAAAATAATGAAAACTATAAATAGTTCCAGATTTCATGCTCACCTGAGAGCCTGAAGATGCTTTTTATTTATTTCTTCTTCCATGCACAGTACCACTTTAAAAGCTTGCATGTGAAAACATTTTATGGGGTGAAGGCTGATACATTTGACTTGGCGAATCCATCTAACTATAAAACATGAAGTAGGCTTTGTGAATACTGCATAGGACAGGCACAGCTACAAAAGAGTAGATAATTTGGTGCTGGAACCCAGAGTATGATTTAGAAAACCTGTGTATTGTGTGAATCCAGATGTTAAAATGAATAGAATAAATCATGATGCATTTAACTTTGGGGAAGCATGTTGCATAAACTAATGTTAAAGGTATTTGGTGAACTTCAAGGCAGAATGATGACCTGAAACTGATTCTCACTAATCTAGTCTGATACTCTAATTATATAAAAGATTTATGGCTTATTCTAAATCATCCATTATATAGGAAGAAAGAAAAACATAGTATATCACAATCACCTTATCTGGTAATCATTTTGTAAGGATGGAAAAAAGATAACGGATCTTATTTAAAAAAAATAAAATAAAACAAAATAATGTTGGCCTCTAGGCAATAGAAATACAAGAGTCAAATACAGAATATGCAGTTTTTAGGGCAAGGGTGTAATAGTGTTTCTCAACCTTGGCAACTTTAAGATGTGTGGACTTCAACTCCCAGAATTCCCCAGCCAGCCATGCTGGGGGCTTCTGGGAGTTAAAGTACACACATCTTAAAGTTGCCAAGGTTGAGAAACTTTTGTGTATAATAACTTTATGGCCGAGAGCTACACTTGTTTTTTGAATATAGAGCTGGGATTACACTCCAAAAATGGGGCAGGATCAAGATAAAAAATAATGTTTTGTGATGGAATATCTGAGCATGTAGAATGGTAACCTCCCCCTCTGAAGCTCTCTGGGTTTTCACATGCTAGCCCTGCCTCCTACTTTGGGGTAGGTAAAGGTAAAGGTTTCCCTTGACGTAAAGTCCAGTCGTGTCCGACTCTAGGGGGCGGTGCTCATCTCCGTTTCTAAGCCTTGGAGCCGGCGTTGTCATAGACACTTCCGGGTCATGTGGCCAGCATGACGACACGGAACGCCGTTACCTTCCCGCCGAAGTGGTACCTATTGATCTACTCACATTTGCATGTTTTCGAACTGCTAGGTGAGCAGGAGCTGGGACTAGCAACGGGAGCTCACCCTGCCGCGCGGTTTCGAACCGCCGACCTTCTGATCGGCAGCTCAGCGGTTTAACCCGCAGCGCCACCGCGTCCCCTACTTTGGGGTAGTGGCTCAATAATTCCCATTGCTACCATCTGTCTTCCAAGGGTGTCTTACTTGCATCCTCTCCTTAACACCGATATGTGAGAAACAAAGGGTCATCCCAACCTGTACTGCCTTTCTGGTGGTTAAAAGGTCCAAAAGTAAAAACAGGAGAATAATTTCAATAATGGTATTTCCTGACCATATAGCATAGAGGGATGTGACTAGAGATTTCATCCTTTCCTCCCCTCTTTGGATGAACATAATATCACCAGATAAAATCAAACTATATCTTAAAAAGATAAACCAAAGAAGCCCCATTTAACTTTAACATGCATATATTGAGCACTGTAGAAAAGGAGATACAGAATTGCTCTGAGTCAGCAACTAAACTGAAAGCCCTAAATACAAAAATACAAAAGAACATAGAAAAGGAGTGCTTCAGGTAGAGCACAAGATAGTGTTGGTCTGCTAACATTAAAAAGTTCTCTATAAAGAGATAGGAATAGGATTCAAATTTTATAAGTTGGATTCAAGGCTGATGTAAAACCCAATTTTCTACATTTCTATAGCAAAATAAGACCATAAGACTTGATTTAGCCCAAGTACAATTAAAACAGAAATTAAAGACCTAACACAACTTCTGGCTAGAATGGTTACCACTTCTTTCCCCCTAAAGTATCAGGCTTTCTGAAGCAACTGCATTCTATGTTTCCTTTGCTGGATTTCCTTTTTTCTAAACTTTAATTTGAGACTACTGGGAGATGCTACTCTTGTGCTTTTCATCCTTGATTCTCAGATTCTTCCTTGGTTCTGTTTGTGAGTTTTAGCTTTATCGTTTCAAGAGCTCAAACTGGACTATCGCTCAATGTCTAATCATAAACAGCCATGACTCCTTGTGGAAATGTTTCCTATGTGTCTTAGCCTGTGAGGAAGCATACTATGTATCTGTGCTGGCAGTTTTGCAGATACAGTCACAACAGTTTTGTTTAATTTTAATTAACATTAATTAAACATAGATAATATGAACATCTTGTGTATTTAAGACCTGTTGCATGTTATAATTCAGCAGCAACTTTGAACAGAATTGTGACCCAAAGCTGTGTCTGTGAGGCTCAGGCTGTGCATTGTGCTGTAATGGAATGAACTCTGTGTGGGAGTATGCATTGAAATGTGGGAATGCATATTAAAAAGTAGTAAACAGACACAAGGCTCTACCTGCTGGCAGCACAATTATGATTTTGCTCTCTGAAGGCTTCTTTGCTATACAACTTCCTCTGCTATAAAGAGAGCAAGCTGATGGAATTTTTTTTCTTAAGACAGTAAACAGAAACTCCTCTGTACCTCCATATAAAAGCGAACTGCACAGTTCCCAAACCATCATTACCATGCAGACACTTGTAAAATTCCCCCTCTGGCATACTTGCAGTGAGTGCGTAGCAATGATCTGTTGTATCAAAGACAATACTTGTAATTCTTTATAAGCTTATTTTCAAAGTGTTGTGAAGAATTGTCACTAGATGGCACAAAAGGTTTTTGCAAAAATCCTTCGGAACTCATGTTAAATCTGAAGATGCTTCTTGCTTGAAGACCTTCGAAGAAGAGAAAGACCTTGATTATCAATCCCACATGCCCAAATGATTTCATAATGCATTCCATAGACAAGGATGTTGCAGTTCTCCCTTTCACCTCCTTCAAGAATAAGAGCTGACATTTGATAATTAACTTGTATTGAATATACTGCCTATAAAAAAATCTATATAAAGTTAAACAGTTGAATTGCAAGGGATTATAAATATACAAACAGAAGCCTTGGAGTTATGTTTACAGGGCACTGCTTTCTTCCCAATAGAGAAATGTGGAATTATTGTGATTTCACATTAAGGTCAAAGACAATGTTTGTAAAAGACTAGCCTCATTTTGTGAGTTCTTTAATGAGGACATAAACACTATTTTACTTCTAATGACTGCAGTGTATAGAACAATCTTACAACTAAACTATTGCAGTGGAGATCCTTTCCTCTCTGACATTTTATTTCCCTGTAATAACACGAAAGACTCATGGTTATAAAAGAATGACTCTCCTACAACAGAGTAGCTATGAATCTGCTACTTCTCTCTGCTCCTTTTTCTTTGACCTGTCTCTTGATCTTGGGGAAGATGGTTTGGGCCCTTATTATTTTGAAGCCTCCATACAGGAACATTAGCGAAACATGGAAATATTCAGGATTAGTGTGATGGCCCTCCAAAATATTTTACATTATGTGTGGGCTGGTTCAAAAGGGCTAATACTGCAGCTGATTATTTGATACAACAAAAAGTTGCCTCTATCTGACCATTTCTCCAATACCAATTACAACATTTTCTTGGGTGAGAATCCTTCACAGGTAGGACATTTTAAAATGAAATACAGCCCCAATACTTGCAGTCTTTTGCACATGGTCTGTATTTCATTGATAGTGAATGCAATTTTCAATGTCTTCTAGATATGGGCAGGTTCGAATGTCAAATTATTTTAATTAGATTTGCATAATCCCATCTCTGGTGTTTAATAAATGACAGGCATTACTGAGTGTCTAAATCAATCCATCTAGAGTTATGATTCTAGACTTTGATTTTGCCTATGGAGGTGTCAGCCTAGCGAGGTAATCCAGAGAGGAAGCATGACCAGATAGACCAATTCCACCTTATAGTAAGGCTACATTAACAGAACCTTGCAAGTCTGAAAGTACATTTCTCCCCCCTCGCCCTTACAGCCCAAGAAACTAGGGAGGGTCCCTTCTGAGACCCTCTTCTTTTTGAATCTTCAAATTTATTAGTTTTATTAAGTAAAAAGTTTGAACATAAACTTACATATGAACACAATAACACATTACAATACTATTACTTATAGAAAAACCAAAAAGAGGAAGAGAAAAGAAAGGAGAAAAAGAGGAAGAGAAGAAAAAAAAGAAAAGAAAAAAAAAAAGAAAGAAAGATGAAAAAAAAGAAAAAAACAGTTTAAAAAGCAGGATTTCCAATTATCTAAGCAGTGGATCATAATGTCTTAACATTTTATCTTCTTTTCTTAATCCTCTAGTATAACATGAATATTTCTATTAAAATTATATAACTAATATAATTAATATTTACATTTTACATATCCATTGAAACTTTTTGCATCAATTCAACATATTTGAAAAAGGGCTTCCAATCATTTTTGAACACGATATTTTTATCGTTTAATTGATCAGTGAGTCTTGCCATCTGTGCTAAGTCCAGGGATTTAATTGTCCATTCTTCGACTGATGGGACATGTTCTTCTTTCCATTTTGAAGTGCAGATGGTCCGGGCCACGGTGATCAAATATATTAGAAGTTTTCCATGTTTTTTTTCTAAGCCTTTGTCCATAAAGCCCAGTAAATATAACTCCGGTGTTTTAACAATATGTACTGCCAACATTTTACAGATGGTGTTATGCATAGATGCCCAAAATTTCTTAGCTTTTGCACAAGTCCACCACGTATGGTATAAAGTTCCTATTTCCTTTTTGCATTTCCAGCAGATATTTGAAGTATTTTTGAACATTTTAGATAGTCTATCTGGAGTTATGTACCACCTACACATCATTTTGTAAAAAATTTCTTTCAAATTATAACTGAGTGTAAATTTTAACCCCTTTTTTCCCCAATAATCATATTCAATATCATGTCCAAAATTTTTCTCCCATTTAGTCATACAGTCCTTAATTTGTAAATTTACCATTCTCATTTGTAATAATGTTTTATACATTTTAGAGATCATGTGGTCATTATTGGCATAGACTTGATTATCCCACCAGGATGGTTCTTTTATAAATTTGTAGTTTTTCGTATCTACTTTATATTGTTCTTTTAATTGGATATACATAAACCAGTGGCATACATATCCCTCTTTTTCCAATTCTTCTCTAGTTTTCATTATACACTTAGTCCCCTCAAACTTTAATAAATCTGAGTATTTTAACCAATTATGGTTTTCTATCTTTTCTTGCCTTGCGAAAGCTTCTTGAGGGGAAATCCATAGAGGTAGACTTGATGTTAATATGGGCTTGTATTTTTCTCAGATTCTAAAAATATACTATCTGATACAATGATTATTAAATGCTTTATTTACTTTAAATTTATTATACCATAAAAACCCATGCCATCCAAATTTTAAATCATGTCCTTCTAAATTTAGCAGTTTATAATTCTTTAGAGTAATCCATTCCTTTAGCCATAATAGACCACATGCCTCATAATATAGCCTAAAATCAGGTAGGTCCAAACCTCCTCTTTCTTTGGCATCCTGTAATAATTTAAATTTTATTCTTGGTTTTTCCCCTTGCCAGATAAACTTTGAAAGATCTTTTTGCCATGTTTTGAAGGTTTTATCTGTTAATAATATTGGAATGGTTTGGAATAGGAATAGCATTCTAGGCAAAATGTTCATTTTGATTGTGGAAATACATCCCATAAGTGATAGACTTAAGTTTTCCCATCTCGATAGGTCTTGTTTGATTTCCTTCCATATTTTTACATAGTTATTTTGAAATAGGTCACTTGTCTTGGCTGTAATTTCAATCCCTAAGTATTTAACCTTTTTAACATTATTAGATCCTGATTTATATTCTAACATAATCTGGTCGTTTTGTGACATATTTAAATTTATCATTTCTGTTTTCTGTTTATTTATTTTAAAACCAGCTAATTCTCCATATTCTTGTAATTTCTTTAATAAATAATCAATTGATGTTTGCAGATTTTGCAGAGTAATAACTAAATCATCTGCAAAGGCTCTTAATTTGTATATTTCTTGTTTTATCTTTATTCCATCTATCTGATAATCTTTTCTGGTATCTTCTGTTAGTACTTCAAGTACCAATATGAATAATAGGGAGGATAACGGACAACCTTGTCTCATTCCTTTTTCTATTAAACATTCTTGTGTTATATCTTCATTTACTACAATTCTGGCTTTTTGAAATGTATAAATTGATTTTACTAACTGCCTTTATAAATGTATCACCAAAATCCATAATTTCTAAGGTCTTAAACATAAAATTCCAATTTAGGTTGTCGAAGGCTTTTTCGGCATCTAAGAACAGCAACATAATCTGTTTTTCGTTATGGGTTTGAGCATACTCTATTATATTTTAAACAGTCCTTATATTGTCTTTTATGTATCTTTGAGGTAAAAAGCCATTTTGGTCATGATTAATTATTTTTTGGACTATACATTTTTTAATCTCTCAGTTAAGATTAAAGTGAATATTTTATAATCATTATTTAGTAGAGAAATGGGTCTATAATTTTTACATAATGTCGGGTCTTGTTTTTCTTTTGGAATTAATATAATATTTGCCTCAGTCCAGGAGTCAGGTATTGCATTTCCTGTCAAAATTGAGTTTAATAGGTCTTTGAGTGGTGGTAGGATTTAGTCTTGGAAGCATTTATAGTAGCCTGCTGAAAATACATCTGGTCCTGGTACTTTGCCTATTTTCAATTTTTTAATTGCATCTATAATTTCTTGAGTTGTGATAGGGTTATTTATTGCTTTTTGATCTTTAGATAATTTCTTTAAATTATGTTTTAATAGATAATTTTCAATTTTATCAATTGGGACTTCTTGTTTCTTATATAATGTATAAAGAAATTGTAAAATGCCTTTTTAATTTTTTCATTATCAACTAGATCTGTCTCATTTTATTGAATTTTTGTAATAATTTCCCCCCCCCATCTTTTCTTAGTTTATATGCTAGCCATTTACCAGCTTTATTGGCATGTTCAAAGTTTCTTTGTTTAATATACCTCAATTTCCTTTCAATTTCATCTGTTGTATTTTTACTTGTAGAATTTTTATTTGATGATTTATACCCACATCTGATGGTTTTGCTTGGAGGTCTTTTTCTTTTATCTTAATTTGATCTAGAACTGTTTGGAGTTTTTGCTGTGTTTTTCTTTTTATGCATCTGTTTAAGTACATAAAATACCTTTGCATATAAGCCTTGCTGTTATCCCATACTGTTCCAATATTTACTTTGTTATTTAAGTTCCATTCAAAAAATTCGGTTAGTTTCTTTTTACAATCTTCCAGAAATTCTTTATTTCTCAGCAAAGTTTCATTTAGTCTCCATCTATAATTTTTTGGATGAAGTTTTATAACCAATTGAACTGGATTATGATCGGAAAAAGTTTTGGGGAGAATTGTTACATCTAAAATTTTGTTTGCCAGATTTATTGATAGCCATATCATGTTGATCCTGGAGAAGGATTTGAATCTTTCTGAATAAAATGTATAATCTCTTGCTGTGCCATTTTTGTGTCTCCAGGCATCTACAATGGCCGAATTTTCTGTAATATCAAAAAATGATTGGGGTAATTTTCCCTGATTATTTTTAATTTATTGTTCTGATTTCCTTTCAATAATGGGTAGAGTAACCCTGTTCCAATCCTCCATCATGATCCAGTTGTTATATGGCAGTTCAGAGAGTTCATTTAACAAGTTTTGGTAAAAATTTTTCTGATTATCGTTGGAGGCATACTCTGACCAATATTACTTTGGAATTTTGTAATTCTATTTCTATTATTATATATCTCCTGTTTTTGTCAGCATTTATTAATTTAAGGTTTAGATGGGACTTCACATATATTACAATTACATTTATTTTTTTTTCATTTGTGGCTATATATTCATTTTCTAGTTTTTTATTTTTCAGATATTTAATATCTTTTTCCCCAATATGGGTTTCTTGAATGCATATAATATAAGTAATGGAATTTTTTTTTCTTTTGGCTGGAGTATTAGCTCCATTTATATTCCAAGAAAGACATTTTAGTTCATTCATTAGAAAGAAGTACTGCGAATTCTTTGGAATTTAAGACTAATTCCTCTGTACTCTGTTCTTCTGTATTCAAAAGTTTCCCCTTGCTTTCTTTACTTTCCAACCTATCTCTTCTATCTTTATCTTGTTCCAGATCTTTCTTATATTTTTTAAGGAATACTTGAGCTTTGGGGATAGTATTCAGTTTATATCTGTGTTGCTGAAATGTAACACTAACTCCCTCTAATGTTTCCCATCTGAAAGGAATTTTATTTCTTTTTAGAACCTCTGTAAGAAAGGAATATTCTTTTCCTTTTTTTCAGCATTCTCAATGGTATTTCCTTCAATATCATATCTTCTCCTTCAATCTTAATTTCTTTCCCATAAGAAGCCTCTATTATCAATTCTTTTGTCTTTCTTCTAGAGAATTCAATTATTATATCTCTTGGTTTCTGCTGGGTTTTAGCATATTTCGAATTAACTCTAAACATTTTTTCTATATCTTTTTCTAACCTCTCTTCCTCCCATTCAATTAAGTTTGCAAGCATTTGTACTACTGTTTCTCAAATTTCTACCTCTTTCCTTTCAGTTACTCCCCTGAGTCTGACACAATATTCTTTTTCTTTTAACTCTAACACAGTTAACTGGTCTAATTCATTATCTTTCTCTGTTTCTAATTTCTCTACTTTCTCTTACATCTTGAATTTCTGCTTTCATTCTTTTATCCATTGTCTCTAGCTTTAAATCTAATATTTTTTCAAATCCATCTATTTTCTCCTCCAACAATTGTGTTAGGTTTTGAGTAATATTTTGAATTGTTTTTGTTGTGAAGTCCTCAAACTTGACTTCCAGCCATTCTCCTTCCCCAGCCTCTGAACCTCTCCTGTTCTGTCTCCTTGTATTATATGTATTTATAAAACAATGTATAATATTTATATCAAAATAGACAATTCAGGATAGACTTATATATAACCTCAGTACCATACAATATGGCGATTGAAATTAATTAGTTAAATTAGTTCCTTTTCAAATGAAGACTTGTAATGGAAATTGTTCCTCCAGAAGTGTAAAGTTTTTTTCCTCCGCTCAGAAGGTTTCTTTCTTTTGTCTTTTCTTTAATAAGAAGTTATTATTTCTTTTAGGAGAAATGAAGGGGCAGCAGAAGTGCCTAGAATACTAGGCAACTCACGCGGCTGCTACTGATTTTGCCTCCAGGCTTCTCAGCTGCTTTCTCGCTGTGGCGAAAGTGAAAGTGGTAGAAGAGAAAGTAAAGCTTTCACCTGCTGCTCCGAAGCTGCTGGAGTTTTTCGCCGGCAGTGCTCTTTCTCAGCATTGCCTCCGTGGTCTGCCCGTCACTCCAACTCCGCAAGACCACCTGCCATTCCGTGTTGTAGTTGTTAGCTCTCTCGAGCTCCTACAATGCCCGACCTGCCGCCATTCCCCTTCACCGGAAACCCCTTCTGAGACCCTCTTCTGTATGTGTTTGCCATGCCCACATTCCTTCTGAGGGCTAAGCTGCCTCTTGTCCAACTGTTGCCCTGGCTGTGTTTCTTCCCCCTGTCTCCCAAGGCCATTCCAACATACCATTCCAGGAGGCTAACTAAGGAAAGGATTAGGATAGCAAGACCAATACAGTTTCACACTTCTGACCTCTAACATAAGAATGGGTCAGAAAACATCTTGCCAGGCATGTATAACAAAGAAGTAAAACCAAAAAGGCTCATTACAAAAGAATACATTGTGTGGGTATGGGTGGAGGCAGTGCCTAACTCCTGGTTAGCTACATCCTCTGTCAGAGATTCAGCAAGCAAAGTGTGCTTGGAAAGACAAAATCAGGAATGAAGCAGCTTCAGACCGACAAGAGGAGGCAGGATGAGAAATAAAGTGGGAACACAGAGGAAATCACTGAATATTCTATCTCTCAGTATCACTTGTGGTCAATAGGTTGTGAGATGTTGAAGAGTCAGTACAACTGAAGCTGCATTTCTAACACCCCTACTCATTGGCCCCTGCATTGATCCATAACCCCCATAATCTGTCAAAGGGTTCTGTGTCAATCTCTGAGCAGAGGTTTTGCAAATCTATCTCTCCTTGTTAGAAGTATTTCTCTCTCTCTCTCTCAAACAAATTTATAAGGCTGCCCAACTCACACACGGTAACCCTGGGTGGCTTACAGAATTTAAAACCAGAAAAACACAATACACACCCCATGGCTGCAGCAAACACATTCATATCAGCCACTTGATTGGTTCTGAAGCAACCTAGGGTCTCCAGGCATGCTGACAAAACCATGTCTTCAGGGTCTTCTAGAAAAGGAGCAAGGAGGAGGCCAATTTTATCTCTGGGAGAATGATATTCCAAAGGGAGGGAGCCACCACAGAGAAGGCCCTTTTCCTTGGCCCCACTAGATGTGCTTCCCTAGCTGAAGGGACCCGCAACATACCCTAATTAGGTAATTATCCTAATTTCTTGTGTATCCTGCACAGTGTGATACTTTATGTATTTTGTTCTGGATTTACTGTTCTGCGTTTCAGAGAGCTGTATAGTTCCCTGGTTCCCTGTTAATAGTTTATGTAGCCAGAATCCCTTGTGCTGTAGATACATACTTTGCTTCTATGGATGACAGAGCAACAACTAAGTATTTCCTGTTTGCCTAACTGATTGTTCATTTTCATAGAAGAATATCAGCTCAGTTGTGGACTTAGTCTTTTTTGTCTTATGCCTAATCTGCAGAATACAGCCTAAATATTTTGGGTTGTTGGCTGGTAATCTGAGTTCTGGGGTACAGTACCCGTAGGTTACTTGTCTGCTCTCTGGATTCCACCAGTCCCTTTTGGTTGTACTCAACTTTCTAGCAAGAAGTCTGGCTCTTATATCATTATCTGGTCTCATAAATATATGTAGGAGGTTTCCAATTGCAGCCCTGTATAGTATCTGTCAGTCTCACTGCAATTTGCTTCAGGAAGTCTGTTTCCATTGGTATACTGTTCTTATTGGCATCAGTCAGCCTCAGACACCGAAGAAGATCTTTTCTCTTCTGTTTCTGGTTAAAAAGTAGCTTCCATTCTTCTCTCTTTCTAACTGGATGCCAAGAGAGAGCCCTTTTGCCTTTATTTCTTTGCTGAGGTTCTTTACAATCTTTAGCCGGGTACTGGATAAGTAAATAATTCACACAGGTCTGTTGTGTTCCAGTCACAACATGGAGCATAGGTTCAACTTTAATAAAGCCTTTCCTGACAACATCTGGTTAAATTTCTCATTCCAGGCTCAAACTTTGCTTTAGGCTGTACAGATTCTTCCGAAGCTTACACACTTAATCTTAATTTCTTGGTTTCTCATAGCTAGGTAACTGCTGCATATTGTCTTTTAGGATTTCTTCATGCAAGAATTCAGTCTTTATGTCAAGGTGTACTACTTGCATGTTCCCTGCTGCTACTATGTTGACCAGTTTTCTTATTAAAGTACACTTCATCACTGATGCGAAAGTCTCAACATAGTCTTCACAGTACTTTTATGTCTTTTTCCTTAACAACTGGTCCAGCATTATTGTATTGGACATCCCCTTGTGCATCATATATGAAAATCTATTTGCATCCCACATTTTCAGAACCCCCTCAAAGAAAAATTCTGGAGCACTGAGGCATTGCCACTTTTGATCAACCCACATCCATTACAGCTACAGAGCTTAACCAAAGACTACACACAGAAATAGAGTTTAAACACCATCCACATTCATCATCTATAGCCAGCAAAATACAAACTCAGGATTACAGGCACTACTTAAATACGTACATATTTATTTTCATATGTATACTGCCCTACATTAAAAATATCCTGGCTTGTATAATAATAATAAAGCATTAATTACTCCAGTAAAACCTAGACAAGAAATTCACAGCCAGAATTTAGTGTTCAGATTAGTCTGTGTGCAGTTTTGGGAAGGTCAAATCTGAGAATAACCTAGGCTATTTTAGCTGGTCTCTAGCCAGCCATGTTCCCTGTTTTCTTACCTTTTACCTCATGCTTGCCTCCCTCTCCCTTTGTATTGTTTTATATTTTGTTTAGTCAAAGATCCTCAGGGAATGTTCAGGTTAGTAATGTCAGTTTTTCCCTTCAAGCCTTCCCTTCATAGAAAAGTCTAGTAAATAAAATTAAGCAGGTTCTGCCATAAAAGAAGAAAAATTGTAGCCTAGAATAATTCCATCACTCTGAGTTAAATCTGTATTCCTCTTTTCCTCCTTCTCTGCTCTCTTCCTATTCCTTCCCATTCTTTCCAATTCCTATCTTAGCTTTTGCTTCTAATCAAGAATTACATTTTTTAATTTTAATATGCTAAACTAAAGAAAAGAAAGAAAAGTACAGACATGCAACACAACACGACTTCAGAATGGAAAAGCATACAAATAATTATTTTTCTTTTAAAACAAAGCCCCAACATTTTGTTACAAACAAAACTCCAAAAGCACTAGCAGTATTTAAAAGTCTTCTTTGGCATTTGTTAAAAAAGTGATGGGTAGATAGTGATAGATCCAGAGTTATGTTAACATCCTTGATGTCAGCCCCAAACACAGCAATAAGACAAAAAGCATCCATATGAGTTAATATTCTGACTGTGGATAAATTTTATTGAACTTCATTTGAGGCATCGAGTATACATGAAGCATTTTTGTTGTAAACTTAATTTTAAGATCATAGCAAATGAAATTCATGTTGTTTAATGCAACCTTAAATATTCAAGCTTGTTATCTCAAAAGTTATGCAAATAAATATTATCAACTTTATTAACTTCCACTATATTTGGGAGGTTTTGGCTTAGTAAAAATTCTTCAAGAACCTCTAACCACTGTAGATCTTCAGAGGCAGCAATCACATCTAGACCAAATAAAATAAATAACAAGTTCTTAAGTTAAATAAATTGCACTGTGAGCTTCTAATTCTGCAAAGGTTTTAAAAATTGCTTCCTCAGTTACTTTAAGGCTATAGGAACTCAGTTAATTATATATAAGCGAATTGTACAATATGAGCCACATTCTTGTTTCAAAGCTACAGTCCATTGTCTAATTGTAAATTTACTGTGTTATAAGAAAAATCTATTTATTTATTTATCAAATTTCATCACCTCCCATCTCCTCCCAAAAGAGGGATTCTGGGCAGTTTACAATAAAGCTAAAAAGAATTAAAATACAATAAAAACAAGATATATTACATAACATATAAATATAAGTATAAAATATAGAATAGCATCCAAGATGGCAATTAAAAGTTCTGATTCAGATTCATAAATACATGTGAACCACTTTAAAGTGCTAGCCACCCCCAGGATTGACTACCTCCCTTCCGAACCCAAGCAAGATGGCAGAGCCAGGTTTTAACTTTTTCTGGAAGGCCAGGAGAGAGGGGCCTGCCTCACCTCTGGGGGAAGAATGTTCCAAAGGGTGGGGGCCATGGCAGAGAAGGCCCGCTTCCTGGACCCCTCCAATTGTCATCCTCTCATGGACGGGGTCCATAACATGCTCTCTTTGCATGACGGAAGAAAAATCTCTTTGTCTTTTACTCTTTTAAGATGTGGGAAGTACATGTTCTTCTCTTCTTGTATAGCTGTGTTGAAAAGAATGTCCGTAAAACATGGAAGAAGGCATTGTCAAGCCACTTTTGTCCATGAAGACACAGTGGTTGAGCTTGCAAAACCTAATAGCAGAGTAGTTTGTCTCAGTTGTCTTTTTTTCTTTTTCATATTTCAAAATCCCTACGCATTCAGTGCAGTATGACCCCACTTACCAAACAGAATTTTAGAAAATTGGGGTGTTTTTAACTAATAGGTAAATAGTTGAAACTGTAAGAATTGCAAAAGTGAATGCATTTTAAGGAAGCATTTAGTTGGAATGCAATCCTAGACACATTTACTTGGAATTAACTTCTATTGAAATTGGTGGATTTATTTCAGTGCTTAATATATATGCCCACCTGCCCAGAGAAAAAACAACAAAAGTACTGTAACTAAGGTAGTAGAAGGTATCTCAAGGAGCTAGAAAGGGTGGCAGGAAGCAGTCCCAGATTTTTGCCTCCTGGTAAGTGACTGGCTGTTTTATAAACTGGCAAGAAGTTCCCCTGTCTATGGTAACTATTTTTGAGAATGTACCCACATGATGTGCTCATTATTCCAAATGTGTCTGGTGGCCACAGAAGGTTGCTTACTCCTCAACTTCTCCTCAAGAGAGATTGAAGGTGATTTAATTAATTTGACAGAATATGTGACAGTTTACTATTTCCTGTTTGTATAGTAACAGTTTACATGGTAAATATGAACAAATATCAATATGTTCATTGATCTTCAGGGAACACAACCCTGTTCTGTTTAGAGTACACAACTTTAATAAAACAGTGTTGACTTCATACATTTCACATCATTTCTTTTTTTAAAAAATAAATGTCTCACTTTTATACCCTTCTCCCTTTCATTTCTACTGTGTTCCTATACTTTCATCCTGATTCATCATTTAATATTGACAGATGTTTCACTTGAGCTTAATATCTAGTTCAGACTTTCTGCAGCCTAGAGGAATCTTTATAGTTGAATTATTACACCTAATTTCTTCTCTTTGTTTTACATATTTTCAGCATATATTTTATTGACAGTTTCTTATAATTGGTGAGACTGTACTCTGTGGAATAACCCCCACCCATATTGCTGCAGGCATTACAGTTTGTGTGTGACACTACTTTTTCTACTACCTGATATTAGAACTGATGGATGCTTTAGAACCTTTTTGAGACTGGCACACAATTCATTCCCAAAACTATACAAGATGTTCTGGTAAACAATTTCATTATTTTTTACTTCTCTGTGGAGGCAAACATTTCTGCAGAACAAATATTGTGCTGAAAATTTGAGGAACAAAAAGCTGAAGGCTATTTCTCTTTATAACATGAGAAATCCAACTTTCGGCACTATAATACATGTTGTAAATAAATTGCTTGTCAAAAATATTTGTTTGGGTACTTTGTGGCAGAATTTATAGACAATGGTATGCTTGATGAATCCAACTTACCATTAGCTGTGATGCTAATACATATATTCAGTTTAATTGTACTGACTTTAGTGTGTGTGTGTGCCTTCAAGTCAGCTTTTCACTCCTGGCAACTGCCTGGACTAGTCCCTGCAGTTTTCTTGGCAAAGTTTTTCAGAAGTGGTTTGCCCTTGCCTGCTTCCTAGGGCTGAGAGAGTGACTGGCCAAGGTCAGCTGGCTGGCCATGCCTGACATAGGACTAGAACACACAGTCTCTTGGTTTCTAGCCTGGTGCCTTAACCACTACACCAAACTGACTGATTCTAGGGTCACTGATAAAAGTAGGCAACACCCTGATGTTCAAATTCAGGACCTCTTTTGTTCTTTACAAATCAAGCTTTGTTTTTGTCTTATGAATCATGATATGATTGGAATGAATAAAAATATGCATTTGGACATCATGGTAAGCTTTCATTTTCTTTATTATAGTAATTAGCTACTTGTGAAAGGAGGAGGAGCTATTGGAAATAAACAGACAGCTTGCAATTTATGGTAAGCCAGGATTCTTCCAAGAGAAAGTAACGGAACAACATATAATCCATAATGTATATAGATCCTCATAGATGTCTTGGTGATTGTCCAATGCCAACTTGACTTGTCTTGCAGTAAATCCCATTGAACTGAGTAGAACTGAACATTTAACATAAGCAGACTTTTTATTTAAATGTACATGTTTTATTAAAGAAGGACTGAGAGAGTGTCTTGCCCAAAGTCACCCAGCTGGCTTCCACATTAAGCACCTTAACCCAGTGTTTCTCAACCTTGGCAACTTTAAGAGATATGGACTTCAACTCCCAGAATTCCCATGCTGGCTGGGGAATTCTGGGAGTTGAAGTCCACACCTCTTAAAGTTGCCAAGGTTGAGAAACACTGCCTTAACTATTAGATCAAACTAAGTATAAGTGCCATTAATCAGGTGTTGTGAATTACCTATGATAACAACTCTATCAGGACTTACAATCTAGTAAAATGTTTACACAGTAAATATAAAGGCATTTTGCAGGATAAATTGATTTAGTTCATTATGTAGATTTTCAGTTTTCTCGTTCAGTCTTAAAGTGATTAAATTATATACAGTATTTACTGAATTTATCAGGTTGGTGAAACATGGCTAGACATGCCACTTATAACTTACACCATCATCATGTTTAGAGAATATAAGGCATTTTAACTTCTTTTCATTGTTATCAAGGTTCATTGGACTCCAATAGTGATGGAATTTTAAGCACAATTTAATGAGAAATTCACAGGATTTTAACCTCTTTCTGAAATATTTTGGCCTATATCTATTCCTGTGAACATATTTTTCTTATCAATGCTTATAAAATAATGGCAACATTGCTTTATTTTATTAACATTGAATGACCTATCTGAATATAGGTAGTGTAATAGAATATATTTTGGGGATTTTTTCATTGTAATACGGTGGCTGTCTCAAAAGTCCTTTCTCCTCACACTTTCTTTCTCTACTTCTTTTGTATGATCACTATACTTCTGTTATGAAATAAATTCCATTGCTTGTTAAAAATAAAAAAAAAGTTCAGGATGTTGTCTATACAGATTTATCTGAGAGTAAATCAAATTAAATAAGTCAATATATTTCTGTAAGATGCTATTTGATGTGTAACTGTGATCTATCCCCCCATCCCTGATTGTTGTATAAACAGTCTTGTATCTAAATTCTTGAAGATAAACAGAACATGATGCCTTGAACTCACAAAACCAAAAACAAACAAGAAAACATAGCTTTTCCCCCTTCCTTTGTTTTTGTTTCAGAAATGCTGCATGGCATGCTGCAACTACTCTGCAACCACTAATGAACAGAACACATCGACTATATACTACTAAAACTCTCATGCCTGTTTGTTTATAATCTTCAATTATCATATGGCAATAATTTTTGAAGCAAGGTACCTCAAATGGGCTAACTTACAGAATGTGTCCAAAATCAGGGACCCATGACTCTTGTGGGATTGAAATTTGGCAAAGTTGTGGCCACTTAAGCGTCACAGTGCCTTCCAACTATACTTCCCAGAAACCTGTAGGGAAGGGAAAATGGGAGGGGTGTATCCCTGCCCTCTTTCCTATATCTGTCTGGCCCCTGTGCCCAATCAGCTGCTGGCAAGGCCCGATGGGCAAGTGGTGATTGGCTGCTTTGGAATTGAGACCAAAATTTGAAACCTCTTAATGGTGGTGGGTGGTGAGAGAAAGACAAGGGAGTGACTTGGATGCCTGCTAGTGAGGTTGGGTTGTCTGGAGGTTGCTGGTGGTTGCTGGTGGTTGACAGGTGAGCCTGCTTCCTTCCTGGAGGGAGAAGGCCCTTGGGGACATGCCAGGATGGGCAGCAGGGGTATACATTTCCTTGCAGTTCTCAGCTCCCTTTGTTCCCCCTCACCCCAGCAAAATGGCAGGCAGTTCCTCAAGTCAGTTGAGGAGGAGGTGGAGTGATTTCCAATGCTCCCTGCCAGCTTTCCACAAGCAAAGTCAATGGGCAAGCCAGTGGGAAGTCAGAGGTTGCTCTCGCTCCCACTGCTTTTTTGCCCACCTGTGGTCATTTTGTTTCTCTGTTTTGGTAAGACTGTAAGTCTTTCTGTCTCTCAAACTTCTAAATTCTAAGATTGATTCAAGCTGTTTTGCCTAGTGTCAGATCTATTTAGACATGAACATGCTATGAGAACAGTTTTTTGATGGGGGATCAACAGGGCTTGCTAAGAACTGCTTGTGAGAATCAAGCCTGCCTCTGACTCAGAAATCAAAACCCCTTCTGAGTCAGAGGAGGAAATAGAAACTTACCAGACTGAAACCAGGAAACCGAAACTAGAAGATGAGTCAGCAGCGTGGGAAGAACCTAAGGCGCTGATTGGCCAAGATTTGGTGGAGGATTTGAATCCTCTAATCAGTGCATGCCAATGATGGGCAGAAAAGTGCGTGAAGGAGAAGGCAGCCTGATTGGCTGCAGAAGGGTCCAGGCACACGAAGGATCAGCATAAAAGGCAGACGTGCGAAGAGCAAGCTGCTGGAGACAACCAATCCTACAAGTCTGCAGCATCTGTAGAAGAGTCTTTACAAGTGTCAGAGACAGCATCTGTTGCCAAAGAGGAATCAGCGCCTCTGCTCTCCACTGAAAAGGACTCGAATCCTATTCCTGCTGCTATTGAGGATCCTCTTATTGCTGAGCCCAGCAACCTTAGTCTTGCATCCAGCCTTGGCTCTCCGCATTCATCTTGTGTGCGTTCCAGCTGCACTTCTTGCCCTGTTTTGGGATTTCATCTGAGTCCAGTGTTTCCAGTTCAGCCTACTGGTACATCCAGCCTGCAGTTCCACCCCTAGACTTTGGTGCAGCCTTGCAATGTTTCCAGATTGTCGGTTAGTTTCCATTCTTCTGTGCAGCTTCAGTGTGCCTTCAATCTTCAGCCTCACAGTGAATCTTTGGTCCAGTCTAACTGTGCTTCGGTTATTTGACCTTGCTCAGGAGTTTCACATCTATCTTGTTCTGAAACCAAATTGCTGCCTAGTCCAGGGCTTTCAGCCAAGTCCAGCCTTGTTCTGAGTCCTCAGCTTGGCTCTGAGTTCCAAGTTCTGAGAATCCAGCCTAGTTCAGGGTTTCCAGACAAGTCAAGCCTTGCTTCAAGTTCCCCACCTCGCTCCAAGTTCCTAGCCCAGAGAATCCAGTCTAGTCCAGAGCTTCCAGTCGAGTCCAGCCTTGCTCCGAGTCCTCAGCCTTGCTTTGAGTCCATAGTCCATAGTATTCATCCTAGTCCAGTGCCTCCAGCTGAGTCTAGTCTTGTTCCAAGTTTTCAGCCTTGCTCCAAGTTCCTAGTACAGAATGTTCAGCTTAGTCCAGTGCATCCAGCCGAGTCTAGCCTTGCTTCGAGTTCTCAGACTTGTTCCAAGTCTCCAGTTCCAAGTCTCCAGTCCAGCCCGAGTCATCAAGTCCAGTCCAGTCCGGCCACTAGAACCCAGACGTATCCAGGGGGTTCTACCCAACCTTGCCCAGCGTTCCGGTGCCATCCTAGTTTGAGTGGTGTTCCAGTTCAAGGTTATTCAACTTCAGTTCCAGTAGTGTCTCATGCTCCAGCTTCTCTCAGCCTTCCAGCCTCCGTTGGAGAATCCTGCTCTGCCACCTTGCTGCAGTCTCTTCCTGCAATCTTGCTGGTTTTCTTGTTGCTGCCCAGTTGATCTTGATTGAACTCAGTTCTTTCTTGATTCTAAGGACTTATTTACTGTAAATAGTTATTTAATAAAGAGTATTTTTCATATTTGCCTGGCCGCCTCTAGTCTGAACAGGACACTGCTAGCCAATCAACATTTGTCTTTTTGGCCAATAGTGGAGCACAGATAACCAACAGCTCATCAGTCTTATTTGTTTCACTCTCTCAGATCTCTGCCAAAACAACATCCCTTCGCCCTCAAGAAAGAAAGGTGGTGGCAGGGGAATAAATTTCTAGCATTTTGGTGCTTATCTTGGTACTGTACATGGTTTCCAAAATTCCTAATGCCAGATTGCAGGCAGTTCTTCATTTGTACTCTTAGCTTATTCCAGCATGTTGCTATAATGGGAGCCAAAAGATGAAAGGTAGGGGTGAGCCCAAAATCCCTTTCAGTGACAACACAGACTGTCCCTCCAAGCACAAACAGTGAGATTGCTGTTTTTGAAGCAGCATTTATTGCTTTGAAACAACATCTTCCCATCCACAGATACAACACCCCTGGCATTGGGATATATCAGAATTGTTCACAATTGCAAGCTTCTGGTTATGCCTTCACCTGATTAATGGAGGTGCATCTTGTATGATACTCAGAGTGTCCCTTTGTCTGAAAGAGTTATCTATGATTATTCTGGGCTATTCTTTATTGTATGCTATTTTCCTCTAAATACCATAGAAATAAATTTGAAGTCCAAAGTTCATTACTTTCAGCTTTCAAACTGATATTGTTTTTAACAAAGAAAAAGAAGTCAAGAAGTCTTGTTACAGTACAGAGGAAAAGAACCATGCTGCAGTCTACCATATATTTCTCAAGAATTTATTTTGCAAGGCCTTGGCTAATAAAACAAATATAAGCCTGCTTCACAGAGAAAGGTATCAAATCTCAGAAGAAAGCATGATTTTGCAATCAGTAAGGAGGGATAAGAGTTTTCAGAGTTACACTCATACTTAGAACAACAACTTGTTTGTTTGTTTTCATGTGTGTGATATATAGTGGATAAGGAGAAAAAAAAGATGTGTGGCAACCCAAACTTCAATAATTGCAGATGATTATGCCATAACAGAACTAGAAGAAAATGCCAGGAAGATTGTTTAAACTCATAGCACAGAAGAACTCTCAAATACAATGTCTGAGCCAAAGAAATAATTTCACTATGTAATAATTGTATAGTAGTTGATGCATGCTGATTGGCCAAGAAGTGCCACTTCGAGCACAATAAGATGATAATCAATCATTTGACTTGCTTTTGTCTTGGCAAAGTTATTTAGATTTCAGCCAGCTGGTTAATAGCCTTAGGGCCACCTGCTTCACTGAAACAGAGAATTTCTTTCTTGCTACAAATGAAATCGGAGTATATTGATTTGTGTGATAATTTGGGCTTGGTGGTGATGATTAAATTAGGCCTCTTAGGCTCCAGCTGAAATTCAATTCAGATAAATGGTTATCCTTTTGAGTCCTACAAAACAACCTTGCATGCTGTCATCACTAATGCTCACAGTGTTGATTTTTTTTTTTTCACATTAACAAAGCACAGAATGTCTGGCTTCTTCTCAGTTTTGTCCTGGCTCTGGGCAATTGAAATCAGGATGATGAAAGTGTGCTTACAGGATAATCAGAAAGTACAGAACTTAACTAGCGCATCCAAATGTCTCCATGCTCTTCTGCCACTCCACAAGGCAGAATTTATGCTGAGGAGAAAAAAAAGTATTTTCACAATACCAAAGTCACAATATATTCTTTATGGTGAAGTGGTTTCCTTGGTCTATGTCCAGGAATTATTTCTAAGTTATTATGGAATATTATTGGATAGACACTGCACAGCCCTGTGACATGAATTATAAGCACAGTTCAGATATTCAGTTTCCTTCACATCTCTCTCTAATCTTATAAGAATGTTAGTAAGTGGAATAAAGTTACTGTTTTGTTTGCCAGTACAATCTCAAACAGATTGTGTAGCTGAAGTTTGGAAGTATAATTTTGGGAAGCTTGCCGAGGGATAGCCTTGGGCATTTCTCAGCCCCTTTCCACAAAAATTATGAACAACAAATGACAGATATTTGACCAAATAATCATATCACAGACATTATGATCAATTAATCTTACATAACCATTCAGCACCTTGGTTCAAAGTGAACACAACTTCACAAACCAACACAGATGAGCCTCTACTTATCCTCACATGGAGGAGAATAAACCACAGTGATAACCATAGAATAAATCAGAAAGAAAATGGTTAGATACTACTAGCTCTGGATCTTTCTTAAACTTGCATTGTTTTTAAAATTAATTCTGGAAGGGTTTTTTTAAGGAAAGCAGGCAATATTTTGAATTTATCCATCAATATTTTCCCTTTCTTTTTATGCTTCCTTTGCAGTCCAATTCACATTTTTGTTTTGTCTGTTGCCTGACAGGCATTGCTAGACTAAGAATGACGGATGTTGCTATTTCCACATCTAAGGAAAAAAACCTCTCCAAGATTCAATCTCAAGATTGTCATGATGAGAGAGGATGAATTTCCTGCCTCCACCTCATCACAATTTGCAGTACCAAAATGAATCAATTTCATATCATGTGGTATTTTTGTTGCAGCCTTTTGCCACAATTCACATCTCAAGTAAAGTAATAATATATTGTATCAAATGTCTTGCTAAGGCTACAAAGCAAACATCATTATACAGTACAGCATATTCACATTAATATGGCAAAAGTTGTGCGTGTGTGTGTGTGTGAGAGAGACAGAGAGAGAATGAGAGAGAGAGAGAGAGAGAAACTAGTGCCCAGATTGTTTTACTTTCTTTGAAAAATAAGACCCTTGTTTTTACATAAGCTGGATCAAAATATCCTTGTTTAATCAACACAAATCAAAACTACTCCAAATGAAAATGTTTATATTTTCTAGCCTTATTCTAGGATAAACAGAATGACTTTCTAAGTACAATGGTCCCCAATTTGCTCTACTGCTTGATGCTGAAAAAAGTCTAGATGTTCTAGTCCAAAGTTGCTGATTTGTGAAGATCTGTTTGGGCTGATAGAGTTTGAAAAATGCAACAGACTACAGAGAGATTCAGATTACGTGCTGAAAGCATTTTCCATCTTCCAGCTAAATGACATGATAAGCAGGAAATAAGAGTTCTGCCCATTTGAGTAACTTTTTTTTTGCAGTGCTTGAATCTGCCTCATGGCAAATGGCAGATTTGTGCATTTAGGAGAAAATGCCTTTGGTTAACATTGTGCATATGGTTTTGGCCATATGTATTTGCAGATACACGAAGTTCAGGTAAGAAGAGTTTACAAAAGATACTAGTGACTTTACAGCAGCCAACTATGAGGGTCATCATGGATTCCCTGCTTTGGCCAGGGGCAAAATGCAGTATGGTTTGACCATTCCTGGCCCCTACTTACCAGAAAGCTGATTCATTTTTGGGTCATCCCTATGTCTTGTGTAGTGGGAGTTCAGGTCTAGTTCATTCACACACTTGAAGAAGTGGTTCTCCTTACCACATCATCTCTGCTGTGATTAATAGAAAAGTGTCGCGTCACGCGACCAGCCCTTCGCCCTTCGGTCTATGGGATTCCCTGGGGGGGAATGAGCCAACGATTCCCTCGCGAGGGTGAGGTCGAAAAAACAACGGTAGGCACAGGATTCTTTTGTGGTGAGTGACGCTACATCTCAGGAGGTTGCTGGTACTGCCTCCTGGGCCACGCCCCCACCTCCTTTTATTCAGCAGTTCTATCAGGGCGGGGGAGTGAGTACAAAGAGAATAGGGAAATACAAGTCATGCCCTGAGGCTACGTGAGAGACATGCAATCTAGCTGTGCAGTAATGGAGTCAGGTACGTCACAATTCCACCTTTTTTATTTAATTTTGTTCCTCCCCCAGAGGGTCTGAGTCGGGGAGCCAGGGACTCTTCAGTCCAAGGAGACCCATCCCAGCGTCCTCTCTCGGGGGGTAGTGTGACCGGGGGTCCTTTTCCATTTCCGATTCACTATCGGAGGACCATTCCAAGAGTGGTGTTTTCTCCATACCTACAGCAGTGACCAGGTGTTGAACAGCAAGCTTTGTCTCGGATACCTCTGAGTCCAATGTATGAAGTCTCTGCTTTAAGAAGCGGAGAACGCGACCCAGCACACAGGGGCCTATGGTGCATACGAGAATCAATAACAGGAGGGGCCCCAACAGAGCGGACAACAGTGTGGTTAGCCATGGAGAAATGCTAAACATATTTTGATACCATGACATGGATTGTTGGCGCTCCAATTCCCTTGTTTTTAAACGGGAATTGAGCTCTTTCATAGAGTCCAATACTACTCCTGAGTTGTCGGCATAAAAACAGCAGTCTTCCTTTAGAGCAACACACAGACCCCCTTGTTTGAGGAACAGAAGGTCGAGACCCCTACGATTTTGCAAAACCACTTCGGATAGAGAGGTAAGGGAATCTTGTAGCGCCACAATAGATTGTTCGATGGCGCGAAGGTCAGTGTCAATGATAACGCTAAGGTGACGCAGGTTCTGATCATTGACAACAAGGGCTGACACACCAGTGGCGGCTCCAGCCGCACCTAAGCCCAGTAGGACTGATAAAGTTACAGCAGTCACTACTTCGCGCTTAGCCTTGAGGGGATAATGAGGGGGCTCTAAAATGGAGAGAAGTTCGTCAGGGGAATAGATAGAAATCTTGGGGAGTAGGAGCACCTGAATACAAAAGGCGTTAGTTTGTAACAAGGTATCACCATATACACATGCGGTGAGGCCAGAAGAACATGCCCAAACAGAGTTGTTCCCAGGGATAAAGTATTGCCCTGTCAATCGGGCAGAGATATTACCAGAGGTAGTGTAGAGTACACCGTAGCCACCATGGCCGGTGTGACCGTTGATGTTCAAGCGATTTTTTGGAAGATAGAGGGCACAGTGATCATGAGAAGAATTAAGGCAATATTGAATATAGTTAGCAGGAACACGGCCAAGGCAGCAGCCCTGCCCTATTATAGAGGTGATAGTCAACGTGGTGTTTTGCCAGCGGCAGGAGGCGGCTGAGGTAGAGTTTCGGATAGGGTCAGGAGAACCGACTGCTTCATAGAATGGTGGGGAGGAAGACAAGCAAAGCCAACATCGAGATGTGTTAGAAGCGGTGTGAACAAGGGAAAAGGAGGAGTTAAGAAGAGAGACAAGGGGGTTTTTTTGTTTGGTGAGGGGTTTAAGAAAGGTGGAGTGAATGTCGTCGGCATTGGGCCCAACAGGTGGGGACTGAGGGAGAGTGACCTGTCGTTGAATGTAGAATATGTTGCCGTAATGATACCCGGGCCATCCGGCATATATACGACCTCCCCATTTTACACCTGAGTCCCAGGCATTCCCCTGAGCTTTTCCTGCAGCAGTGAATTGTACAATAACCGGATTACATCTATTCCAACCCCCCTGTCCTGCCGCATTCTTTTTGGTTGCGGTGCACCTAATGTCCTTTCTCAACCGAGTGAGGGTGATGTAATCAGTCTTATATGGAGGGGTCCAGTAGATGTAGCCAGTGGAAACGCAGGACCAAGATTTGCAAAAGTAATCTGCTATGCCTCCGCAGTCGTGCACGTGATCAGGGCTGGTGTCATGTCCTGGGCACACATATAGGGGATACCTTTTAACGGTGGAGTGGCTGGGCTCTGGGAAGCCGTCCAGCCTCCTGTAGGCTGTCACTCCTAAAAGCATTTCTGAAAAGTCAAAATACAGGTTAGGGAAACAAGATATAATTGGGCTATAACAAAAGGAGGTATTCAGGATCTGTCCCAAGGCATCGCGGATTGTCCAGGTGATATTGTAAGGGCGATGCGATCCCTGGGCGTCAAATGCCAGTAGGCGTCGTCCCTGCCAACGGGCGGGCTCAGGAAGGGAGAGTAAAAATAAGGTGAGCGTAAGGCGAGATGAGGTGGCGAACCCCTTAATTAATTTTGTTATTTCACAGTGATATTGTCCTAGATCGGTCAACTGTACGTTGGTGATAGCAAGGGTAGTTTGGCGAAAGTGATAAGTGATGGAGTAGGAATCGCCATCTTGGAGAAGAGTGTTGTTGCGAAACCAGCGCCAGAAGGTGCCTTTTCTTTTGATGGGAGAGCGTTGAAGACATTCCATGGCGTTGGATGCTGAGCTGCGGCCAATGGTGGCAGGGTAGCGTAAACGATGGGTTCGAATGAGAGAGGTTGTTTTAGGGTTCGTTGTGAGGGGAGCAGAGATGGAAGAGAGATAACAGAGAAGGAGGGTCAAGAAGGTGCTTGTCAGGAGGCTGCCCATGATATGGCCGGATGCAGCGAGCAGGAACCCAGAGCACTCGATCAGGTAGTTGCACAGCAGCGTAGCCTTTTCCCCAGGTGACGAGTTGCGCAGGGCCTTTCCACTCAGGGCTGGGCAGTTGCCTAAAATAAACAAGGGGACGGGAAGAGGGAACTACTGGCTTGGAAAAGTGTCGAGATGCAGCCGTAGCAGGGGGGGTACCGGTAAGATTAAGGAAATTCAAGGTAAACAAGGTGAGATTAAGGATATTTTGTAACATCGGGAGGCTTGGGGGGCCTAAGGCCTTTTTCCCCGTTTGCCGATCAAGGGCATTCTTTAGGGTCTGGTTAGCCCTTTCCACAATAGCCTGACCTTGGCTGTTGAATGGTATACCGAATCTGTGAGTAATGGACCAGTTACGGCAAAACTCAGCAAAGGGAGTGCTGACGTAAGCGGGGCCATTGTCAGTTTTCAAAGTTTTGGGACATCCCGATGTGACGAAAGTGCGAATACAATGATTGATTACGTTTTTCGTGGCTTCTCCTCTTTGCAAAGTTGCCAGGATGAATCCCGAATAGGTATCCACAGATACATGGATATACTTCCAAGGTGCAAAAGAGGGATAATGAGTGACATCCATCTGCCATGTGTCACAAGCTTGGATACCCCTGGGATTAACTCCCTCAGGGATGCACTTTGCCTGCAAACTGCAGGTTGGACATTGTTGAAGAATGGCGGTAGCTTCTTGATATGTAATGCCAAATTGGCGCACCAAGGCTTTTTTATTTTGATGGAAATAAGCATGGCTGTCCCCTGCTGAAAGCGGCGGAGGAAGAGGGGAAGAGGCCATAATTTTGCAAGCCTCATCTGCCATGTGGTTGCCTTCGGACAGGAAACCGGGTAGCTGTTGGTGGCTTCTAATATGCGCTACAAACAAAGGGGATGTTCTGTCCTTCAGGAGAGTTTGAAGCTGCAAAAAAAGCGTCATGAGAGAGGGGGGGGTAACAGGGGAAATATATGCATCAAACATGGCCACAGCCATTTGAGTGACATACATACTATCTAATATAACATTCAAAGGCTGTTCTGGGAAAAGAGACAAGGCTAGCAAAAAGGCGGCTAACTCAGCCTGTTGGGCAGATGCTTGTGGGCCTGTTAGGCGTTTATGCCATTTGCAATTATTTTGCCATGTACAAGCCCCTATGGTTTTGGAGCCGTCTGTAAAAACAGTGAGGGCTTCCTTGAGTGGCTGCTGAACGAACGGCGAGGTTAGTGTAAAGGGTACTGTTCGCAACAGTTGCAATCGAGGATCAGGGGGAAGATGGCATGACACCTGGCCACACCAGTCCTCCAAGGCATCCTGCAGTGCAGTGGAGTTTTGTAGGAGGGGTTCCCATTGAGTAACCTTAAGGGGAATGTACAGGGTGGAAACATCCAGTCCCATTAGGGCTCTAATCCTCTTCCGGCCTTTCTCAACAAGAGAGGCCATTTGTGCTGCTCTGGTGATGATGGATGTCTTAGGTGTGTGTGGCAAGTGTAGCCATTCTAAAATATGTAGATGTTTGTTATCAGACGTTTGGACAATGATGGCAGTTAATAATTGATGTGTCGAAAGAATGGCAAGAGAGGGTGGTTTGTCAGTGAGCGCACGGTCCACCCATTGGGTCGTAAGGACGGCATTGACCTGTTGTAGGGCGTGCAATTGTTGTTCTGTAAGGTATACCTTGTCAGCTGGGTTTGTCAAACCCACTAGCGCTTGGAATAAAGGTGATAACATGGGTGTAGTTAAAGCAAGGTATGCGCGGGCCCAGTTAATGACCCCCAGACATTGTTGTAATTGGACCAAGGTGGTCGGCTGGGGAAGCGTGAGCATAGGTAGAAGTGGGGCAGCTGTGGAGGCTAAAACTTTGTGGCCTAGATATTGCATTGGATAACGAGACTGGACCTTTTCTGGTGCAACGTGCAACCCTGCCGTTGCTAGGGTGGCTAAAAGAATAGGAAAAGTTTTTTGAACTGTCCCTTTCGGGCCCTCAGCAGCGACTAAAATGTCATCCATATAATGATACACAAGAAAATGCGGAAATTGGGATCTATAGGGTTGCAATGCTTTATCGACAAAAAATTGGCACATTGTGGGTGAGTTCAACATGCCTTGTGGGAGGACCTTCCACTGGTACCGAGCAGTAGGCTTTGAATTGTTAAGTTCCGGTACCGTAAATGCGAAAATAATTCTGTCCTTTTGTGCCAAAGGTATGGAAAAAAAACAATCCTTGAGGTCTATTACAATAAGGTCGTGTCCTTCCGGAATCAAGTTGGGGTTGGGAAGTCCACACTGCAAAGGTCCCATGGGCTGAAGGATGGTGTTGATAGCCCTAAGATCCTGTAGGAGGCGCCATTTGCCAGACTTCTTTTTGATGACAAATACCGGAGTATTGTATGGGCTGGTGGAGGTTTCGATATGGCCTTCAATTAACTGCTGTTGGACCAAGATATGTAAGGCGTCCAGTTTCTCTTTGGTGAGTGGCCATTGATCAACCCATACCGGCACAGAGGTTTTGAGAGAGAGAGAGAGAGACCCTGAAGGGTCCTGTAAAGCCATTAGGGAAGTTGAATAAAAGCGTGGAACTGTGAAAGCAAGTCACGGCCCCATAGGTTACAGTGCAAAGGCAAGATATAAGGCTTTAGATAAGCAGTAATATGAGAATGAGCAGTCACAGCAGAAAGCCAATGAGAGCTGACCTTAGCGGCCTGTGCTCCGCCTACTCCTTGCACCGAGGAGGCTTCAGCGATAGGCCAGGAGGAGGGCCATTCAGCGGAACGAATGACAGAGACGTCGGCGCCGGTGTCAATCAAGCCTTCGAAAGAGCGACCATTTAGTGTGACAAGGAGGGTGGGTTTAGAGGTTTGGACTGGTTGCTGCAAGGCAAACAATGATGGCATATCAGGAGAAGGGAGAAGTATGAGCGTGGCGACAATTGTTCCTTTATTTAAGGAAAAGCACCTATCTCCCACTCCTGCCAGAGCAATTTGTGTCAAATCTGATGAATCATACAAATAGGGAGCAGCAACCATTCCCTCAAGCGTAAGCGAGGAGTTGGGAATAAGCAAAGCAGGGGTAAGAGGAGGGAGGGGTTTATGCAGCGTGACAACAAGAGGAAGGGAAAGGACAGCCCCCGGATCGTCATACAAAAGATCCTCTGCCAACTCCACAGGGAAGCTGGTGATGGGTAATTCAGCCTTTGGGGCGGGGTTAGCTGACAACCCCCGATCTAGTTTTCCGAAGGCTGGTGAGGGGAGGAGTTATTGCGACATTGCGAGGCCCAATGATAGCCTTTGCGGCACCTGGGACAAGGAGTTTTAGGTTTGGAGGGGGGGGGCGGCCCCCTTTGAGTGGAAGGGGGCGCCCCACCTCCCCCGGGTGCACGGCATTGATTCTTAAAGTGGCCCGGCTTCCCACAATTGAAGCAATTTCCATGACGAGTGATTGCGAGGGCTTCCGGGGAATGGAGCTGAGGGGAGGGGTTAGTAGAAGGCAGCGAGGTGGTAATGGCGGCAGCGAGAGCGCTCACTTTGTGAGAGGTGGTACCAACGATTCTGCAGAGTTGCAGGAAGTCTGCAAGCTTTACACCCGGTTGATTGACTGCGGGTTGCAGAATGGTCTGGCAGTCATGATTAGCGTTAGAGAAAGCAAGTTTCATTAGCAGCTCATGTTTAGCCGTGGCATTATCAATTTGTCGGTCTAAAGCAATCTGAAGGCGACTTATGAAGGAAGCATATGGTTCATTTGGTTCTTGCATTATTTTCAAAAACGTTTGGGTGGATTGAGAGTCAGAATCATCCACTCTTTTGAGAGCATTCATGGCGCACATGTGAATAATAGCAAAACAACGACGGGGGGAGTTCTGTTGCTGGACTAAGGTTGCGAATTGTCCCTTTCCTAATAATTGATTTGCGGTCACCCCTGCGGGAAGACCTCTTCTAATTTCTACTTCCACCCCTTTGTCGTATTCAGATTGCCACACAACGTATTGCGCCGGGGTCATAAGCATAGAAAAAAGCATTTTCCAATCATACAATAACATAACAGTGTTAGCAGTAACTAAAGAGTCTAAAACTCCCCTAGTAAAAGGAGAGTGCAAGCCGTAGGTGGTTACAGCATCTTTGATTTGTTTCAAAACCTTAAGTTCAATATTGTTATACAAATTTCCTCCCGCCGCCCCTAGGCCGATGGTCATGGGAAAGGCAGAGGGACTCTCCATTTCCAATGAGAGGGGGGAGGAGAGGAGTTCAGTGATGGCGCCTCCTAGGGGGTGGTGTTGAGGGGATCCGGGGGTTGGAGCTGAAGGGGGAGGAGGAACGGCTGGGTATGGAGGGGGTGGTGGTGAGGCAGCATCGAGATGGGCGGCAAGAGGGGGTGGGGTTTTTGGGCCGGGAGGAGAAGGGCAAGTTTCCGGAGAAGACGGGGGAGGGTAAAGAGTGTTGATGGCCGCCATAACAGCCTTCCAGGCAGTCAGAATAGGCACGGGTGCTCGTGGGGTATCATGAAAATATTTTCCTATCCTTTCCCAAGTGGATGCTTTGAGCGACCCCTCTGAAGGATAGACAGGGCAGTGTCTGTCCATGTACAGTAGGAGTTGAGTCACCGATTTTTTTGAAATGGGAAAGATGGTCGTACCGTTAGCCTTTTGACAAGAGTTAGCCTTCTTCACTAAATCATAAAGTTCGTCCCTATGAACTGACGAAACTTTGGAGAGTGGGGAGCCCATTACTTACGATTGCAGAGCCTTTTCCAGGTGCGTAGTAACGAGAGTGAAGGCAGTGCACCTCTAGACAGAGATCACACCGTGAGACCGAAGGGATCCCGGACGAGCCCCCAGTTGTCGCGTCACGCGACCAGCCCTTCGCCCTTCGGTCTATGGGATTCCCTGGGGGGGAATGAGCCAACGATTCCCTCGCGAGGGTGAGGTCGAAAAAACAACGGTAGGCACAGGATTCTTTTGTGGTGAGTGACGCTACATCTCAGGAGGTTGCTGGTACTGCCTCCTGGGCCACGCCCCCACCTCCTTTTATTCAGCAGTTCTATCAGGGCGGGGGAGTGAGTACAAAGAGAATAGGGAAATACAAGTCATGCCCTGAGGCTACGTGAGAGACATGCAATCTAGCTGTGCAGTAATGGAGTCAGGTACGTCACAGAAAAGGACCTCTGGTAAGTTGGTATGGAGATCTTTGCTGCTTTCGTGGGCAAGGAAACATAACAGAACAACTGAATTTAAAACAAAACATTATTCTCTTAATCCAAGTAGGTATATATAGAAGTTATCATACCCACAGAACACCATTCTAGGATAACAACCATTTTGCCTAATCCAATCTACTATGCAGAAATGGATAGTTTGCAACAGACTGGGTACAACAGTCCTTTAAAATCATATTGCAGAAATGTGTTGTTGTTTATTCGTTTAGTCGCTTCCGACTCTTCGTGACTTCATGGACCAGCCCACGCCAGAGCTTCCTGTCGGTCGTCAACACCCCCAGCTCCCCCAGGGACGAGTCCGTCACCTCTAGAATATCATCCATCCATCTTGCCCTTGGTCGGCCCCTCTTCCTTTTGCCTTCCACTCTCCCTAGCATCAGCATCTTCTCCAGGGTGTCCTGTCTTCTCATTGTGTGGCCAAAGTATTTCAGTTTTGCCTTTAATATCATTCCCTCAAGTGAGCAGTCTGGATTTATTTCCTGGAGGATGGACTGGTTTGATCTTCTTGCAGTCCAAGGCACTCTCAGAATTTTCCTCCAACACCACAGTTCAAAAGCATCGATCTTCCTTCGCTCAGCCTTCCTTATGGTCCAGCTCTCGCAGCCATATGTTACTACAGGGAACACCATTGCTTTAACTATGCGGGCCTTTGTTGTCAGTGTGATGTCTCTGCTCTTAACTATTTTATCGAGATTTGTCATTGCTCTTCTTCCAAGGATTAAGCGTCTTCTGATTTCCTGACTGCAGTCAGCATCTGCAGTAATCTTTGCACCTAGGAATACAAAGTCTTTCACTGCTTCTACATTTTCTCCCTCTATTTGCCAATTATCAATCAAGCTGGTTGCCATAATCTTGGTTTTTTTGAGGTTTAGCTGCAAACCAGCTTTTGCACTTTCTTCTTTCACCTTCATCATAAGGCTCCTCAGTTCCTCTTCACTTTCAGCCATCAAGGTGGTATCATCTGCATATCTGAGATTGTTAATGTTTCTTCCAGAGATTTTAACTCCAGCCTTGGATTCCTCAAGGCCAGCTTGTCGCATGATGTGTTCTGCATACAAGTTGAATAGGTAGGGTGAGAGTATACAGCCCTGCCGTACTCCTTTCCCAATCTTAAACCAGTCTGTTGTTCCGTGGTCTGTTCTTACTGTTGCTACTTGGTCGTTATACAGATTCTTCAGGAGGCATACAAGATGACTTGGTATCCCCATACCACTAAGAACTTGCCACAATTTGTTATGGTCCACACAGTCAAAGGCTTTAGAATAGTCAATAAAACAGAAATAGATGTTTTTCTGAAACTCCCTGGCTTTTTCCATTATCCAGCGGATATTGGCAATTTGGTCTCTAGTTCCTCTGCCTTTTCTAAACCCAGCTTGTACATCTGGCAATTCTCGCTCCATGAACTGCTGAAGTCTACCTTGCAGGATCTTGAGCATTACCTTACTGGCATGTGAAATGAGTGCCACTGTTCGATAGTTTGAACATTCTTTAGTGTTTCCCTTTTTTGGTATGGGGATATAAGTTGATTTTTTCCAGTCTGATGGCCATTCTTGTGTTTTCCAAATTTGCTGGCATATAGCATGCATTACCTTGACAGCATCATCTTGCAAGATTTTGAACAGTTCAGCTGGGATGCCGTCGTCTCCTGTTGCCTTGTTATTAGCAATGCTTCTTAAGGCCCACTCAACCTCACTCTTCAGGATGTCTGGCTCTAGCTCACCGACCACACCGTCAAAGCTATCCCCGATATTGTTATCCTTCCTATACAGGTTTTCTGTATATTCTTGCCACCTTTTCTTGATCTCTTCTTCTTCTGTTAGGTCCTTGCCATCTTTGTTTTTGATCATACCCATTTTTGCCTGGAATTTACCTCCAATGTTTCTAATTTTCTGGAAGAGGTCTCTTGTCCTTCCTATTCTATTGTCTTCTTCCACTTCCGCGCATTGCTTGTTTAAAAATAATTCCTTATCTCTTCTGGCTAACCTCTGGAATTTTGCATTTAATTGGGCATATCTCCCCCTATCACTGTTGCCTTTTGCTTTCCTTCTTTCTTGGGCTACTTCTAGTGTCTCAGCAGACAGCCATTTTGCCTTCTTGGTTTTCTCTTTCTTTGGGATGTATTTTGTTGCCGCCTCCTGAACAATGCTGCCAACTTCTGTCCAGAGTTCTTCCGGGACCCTATCTACTAAGTCCAGTCCCTTAAATCTATTCTTCACCTCCACTGCATATTCCTTAGGAATATTAGTGAGCTCATATCTAGCTGATCTGTGGGTCTTCCCTAATCTCTTTAGTCTGATCCTAAATTGTGCAAGAAGAAGTTCGTGATCTGAACTACAGTCAGCTCCAGGCCTTGTTTTTACTGACTGTACAGATGTCCGCCACCTTTGGCTGCAAAGGATGTAATCAATCTGATTTCGGTGTTGTCCATCTGGTGAAGTCCATGTATAAAGCCGTCTCTTAGGTTGTTGGAAGAGAGTGTTTGTTATGCAGAGTGAATTGTCTTGGCAAAATTCTATCAGCCTGTGTCCTGCTTCGTTTTGTTCTCCCAGGCCATACTTACCTGTAATTCGAGGTGTCATTTCACTGCCCACCTTAGCATTCCAGTCTCCTGTGATGAAAATAACATCTCTTTTAGGCGTGTTGTCCAGTAGGTGCTGCAGATCCTCATAGAACTGCTCTACTTCAGCTTCTTCAGCATTTGTGGTTGGGGCGTATATTTGGATCACTGTGATGTTAGATGGCTTGCCCTGAATTCGAATTGAGATCATTCTGTCGTTTTTTGGGTTGTATCCAAGCACTGCTTTAGCCACTTGACTATTAATTATGAAGGCTACTCCATTTCTTCTGTGGTCCTCTTGTCCGCAGTAGTAGATCTGGTGGTCATTTGATGTGAAGTGGCCCATTCCAGTCCATTTCAGTTCACTGATGCCCAGAATGTCTATCTTTAATCTTGACATCTCACCAATAACCACATCCAATTTGCCCTGGCTCATAGATCTTACATTCCAGGTTCCGATGGTGTGTTGATCCTTAGAACATCGGATTCGCCGTTCACCACCAGCACCGTCGGCCGCTAGCCGTCCTTCCGGCTTTGAGCTAGCTGCGTCATCACGTCTGGGGCTAGTTGAGCTCATCCTCTGTTCCTCCCCAGTAGCATTTTGACCATCTTCCGACCTGGGGGTCTCATCTTCCGATGGTATACCGACATATCTCTGGTTGTACTGATCCATTTAGTTTTCACGGCAAGAATACTGAGGTGGGTTGCCATTACCTTCCCCAGGGATCGCATTTAGTCTGACCTCTCTGTCATGACCTTCCCGTCTTGGGTGGCCCTTCACGGTTTAGCTCATGGCATCATTGAGGTGCTCAAGCTCCAGCACCACGACAAGGTAACGATCCTTTGCTGAAGTGCAGAAATGTGTGAGTCAGTTTATATGTACTGTAGCAGTTGTAATATGTTCTTAATGGAAATACATAAATGTTGCCTTAATAAAAAAGGAAAAATCTGGTTGAAATAAGTAAAACTGAGTTACATATTTAGATGAAGGGAATGATATCAAGGATCAAGTGGGGTTCCAAGCTGCACTGGAACCAATGTAAGAGTGGGGTGGAGAGATTTAATATTTGCCTAGCTGCTTCATTCCCTGGGGCTTAAAAGAAGAAATAATGTTTATTGGTAATAGTGGAAGTTTGGAAAAAAAATGTGATCCCCAAAGGATTAGGAAATTTTGAGACAAAGGGAGAAGAGTTTAACTCTTCCCATGCATGCTTTCCTAATAGTGGAGACCATCCCAGGAAAATCAGCTGTATGCAGTGTAATTAAAGTAATTACATTGCAGCTTAGGTGAAATGCCATACATGTAATTGCTAAAAGATCAGCAAGCATTAGTTCTTTCTTAAACACCAGCACTTCTTCCCTTTGTTGTAAAGTTAAATAATAGAAACAAATATATCTGGAACTAGAGTTCCAGAGATGTAGATTGGAAGATTATGTGACTTGTTAAGCTTTGTTGAGGATTTAAAAATTTCTGACAAATAAAAAAGGTTGTTGGTGAAAGTAGAGAATTGCTGTAGGAAAAATCTATTTTAGTTATTTAATTAGCTTATGTACATACTGTACATATATAAGTAGCCATAATGTTATTTTCTTTTGGGATATGCAACATCATGCAAAGTGAATAAAAGGTAAAAAACAGCAAACTAAGAAAATCAATGGCATGAGATATGGTAGGAAAGAGAAATACAGCTGAATCTTATTCACACCATCCCTGAAACCATTCACTATACTGTACAACCTTTATTGCATATTGCAACATTCAGTCAAAGCTCTAGGAGTACTTCCTCTTAGTTCTTGTTAACTCCTTAGAGATTTATGGGTCATAGCTTGGCCATTTCAGCCCTGTTCTTACCACATGTTCCAGGCAATCTGACCATTCTAGAATCTAGAGTTTAGTTCTCTGTGCCTACATGTTGTATGTACTGCTCTGAGAATCTGGCAATCAATGTTTCAGAAAAAGTATCTATCTCATTTAGTGAATGCAATTATTATTATATTATTATTATTATTATTATTATTATTATTAATTTATTAATCAAACATATCCTGCTCCAATCATGGCACTCAATGGCTCACAAAGTAAGAATATATAATAGAATATAAAACATAAATATGGAACAAATAAAACCCCAAAAGCCCTTCAGGAAGACTCTATCTCAGCTTTTTTCTGGAAGACAGGCAGTGTTGGAGACAGATGAATCCCCAAGGGAAGGTCATTCGAGATGGCTGGCCCTATTGGGGAAATACAATGCTTCCAGGCCTCACTTTCCCCTTTCCTCCCAGAAATGGGAAACACCCTGCTGTTTCTCCTGACATGAACTGAGTTATTGGATTGACCATAGTGAGAAGTGCAGTCCTGCAGGTAGCCAGGCCCCAAACAAAGAGGGCATTGTAGGTTAAAATTAGCCCTTTACATTGCACCTGGAAGTGATTAGGATGCCAATGCAGGGCTTGTAAATCAGGTGTAATATGTGCCCAATGGCCCACACCCATGAGCAAGCAGGCTACAGAATTTTGTATCAACTAAAGCTCCCAGGATGTCTTTACTGGTGGCTCCATGCAGAGAGGGTTGCAATAGCCTACTTGGGTGGTGACGAGGGTGTGAGCCGCTATAGTCAAGTTGTCTTGTCCCAAGGAAGACAAAAATGGCACACTAGCTGAAGCTGGGCAAATGCCTCCCTGACCATAGTCTCCACCTGTCTCTATCTACAGTATTTACTGCTTAGGTTGTATTATTTGCATTGAAACACTCCTAAATTAGAATATTCATGGCTATCAGAACTTGGAGCGATTTCGTTGGTGTTCATATGAAAAAAATCATATATTTTATGATTTCTGGCTTTGTGTGATATGTGAACCTAGTCATTTGTGGCTTAAAGAACCAGGGTTAAACCATGGCTTAGTGCAATGTGTGAATTCAGTCAGTAAACTAGAATGCAATTATCACATGCAATTGTCCAATAAAAACTTGTCTATAAAATGCAGATATTACTGAAAACTGTATTCATAAATCATACATTAAGGAGATTTGCTTGAAAATATGGGTATATTAGAGAAAATAGCTTTCAAATATTATATGAATATAATACAATCTTTTGTGGACTAAAAATAACTGTACTGACATACAGCAGAATAAACATGTAGTTGAAAAAGAAGGCTATCATTACTGAAAATGAAATAGATTTATCTGTTTATAGTCACTGGGGGGAAAGATAATTATAGACTGATGATACCCAGGCAAATTTCTAAATACTTCCGACCATGATTAATTTTGCTTGTTGCTGTGTTTGCTGTTTACTCTGATCCACTGCTTTTTTCATTTCACCTTTGCTATATCACCAGAAATGGAACCCAGCTCAGAGCTATACGATTATCTCAGCCAGAATCCCATTGATCTAATATAACTGCCAACCTCAGTCTCCTGGCCATTTGGGTCAAAGCCTCTTAGCCAGATTCCTGACAAATGCAATTTTATATATTGGGTTCTATCATATTCTCCCTTAAGCATCTCCTTTCTAGTTTTCTCATTTTGTATATGTGTCCAAACTTTTATAATTTTCTTGCTCAGAATACATTGTGTAGGATGATCTTTTTGTCTTTCTCCATTTCCTCCCAATTTTAGCAAATCCTTTAAGACAGTTAATCTAAATCCTTATACTTGTGTGTAATGAAGATTACTTTCCCCAGTGTACATAAAAAAAAAAACATGTTGTTAGCTGACAGTTTGTAAGTGCCTCCGTTTTCCCATAAGAAGTTGCTTTAATTATGTTATCACCCCAAAATTAGGTGGTAAGTAACCTTAGTCCTTTATCACCCAAGTGAAATTCTATAGCTAGATGTACAGTATTTCACTATTTCTAATTCTTTTTCAGAGATCACTGTGTGCAATATTGGTTGCCCTCTACTCAAGGATTTCATTTTATTGAAAATAATGCAACATAGATTTTTATTTCATGGATAAAGAAATGGTTTTGAATTTTTGGAAACACTTGTATGAAAGAGACAGTGATTTTTTGAAAAACATATGGAATATCTGTAATAATGGTGGGATGGGGGTAAGGAAGGTGAGAACTGACAGACTTGGCATTAGTTATAGAAGTCTTGGTTGAATTACTGGTGGAGGGTCTACAGTTTATTACTAACTAGAATATCTGTGTTATAATTTTATGCAGAACTTTGAATACTTCAAATGAAATGTAGATGCTGGAGGTTGGAGATACTGTGTTGGACTGGTTTCTCTTCTTCCTCAGTGGGCAGTTTCTGCTGTTGTTGTGGGATGGGAGAGATCAGTCAGACTGCAGCTTCTCTGTGGCATGCCACAGGTTTCAGTCTTCTCTCCACTCCTCTTCAACATCTACATGAAGCTACTGGGAAAGTTCTAAAAAAACATATGGAAGCCATAATTAGTTCAGAATGCAATGGTCCAGTTTTTTGCAAGTAGTCACCAACATACCTGTGTTCCAGGTTCTACACTGACGTCCTATTAGTTTCCATGCTAACAGTTCCGCACTTCAATGAGGTTAAAGATATGGGAGCCCACATATGTTGTTTTTCCTATCATAGCACCAATGTTTTTTTTTTAATTTAAATTTCAAATATTTTATATAATGCTAGTATAGTCCCACCAACTGAATCCTACCAGCTCTCTGAGCTGATGTTATTCCACCCATTACAAAATAAACTGATTCATTCTTGGAGAACTTACAATCAAATTCTTGTGCTAGTGTTAGCCCACATGTATGATGTTTCAACATATTGGTAACTGTTATATATGCTTCATAGTTACGCTGTTACTTTCATAGAAATTACAATTTACAACATGTAGGGAGTTTCTATTTTTCATTATATGCTCCTAAAGCTGTATCCATGTCGAAACCATACCAGAAACTGGAACTGAAATGGATTTAAAATATGGCATCATCTCAAAGAATCTGGAACTGCACAGAAATCACTAACAATAAACTTGTCAAAAGAGTGTATATTTGCAACTGGTCAGTTATTGGAATGATGTTGAATTTCAAGAGAAACTTTTTTATGGATTGTCCACATGATTTCTTCTTTACTGGGAACATTCCTATTACTAGGTGAATATATCATCTTTTGAACTATAGGTGACTTTTGTAAATAAATTTTAAGAAAGAGCTCTTCTACATCAATTAAAGGTCTTTCTAGCTTATCATATTACTGTATATACTTGTATATAAGCCCATCCATGGATAAGCGGATCTTTGTATTTTTAACCAAAATACCATGAAAAATGTCCCACCTATGGATAAGTCAGCCCTCAAATTGTTCATATGTTTTAATTTTCACAACTGGCTTACCTTAGATAAGCTGAACCCAATTTCTGGGGTGCATTTTGGCATGTAAAATTCTGCAATAATACACAGTGTTATTTGTTTCCAGACCCACAGGCAGAAAATGCACATGAGTCTTTTCTTGTTGCTTCCCTGCAACGTAGTTCAGTGGCACATCTGAACCTAAAATAGTTCCATATAGCCAAGAAGTTCTATTTTACATTAATTTATCAGATCTTTTAAAACTACTTTGTAAGCTAGTAGCAAATATTTCGAACAGTCCACACTTCCAGCTTAGCCCAGCAAGATCAAAGGCCACCCACCATTTCTGAAGGACAGGAAAACATAATGTTGTCCTTCATCCACCCCAGCCAAGCAGCTAATGGAACCTCTACCACTGTCTGTCTCCACATCAAAAGTAGCATTTTCCATCTGGTGCCAGATCAAACTATGCCATCTATTTTTCAAGCTGCACTTCAATTCCTTGTAAAAAAACCCTCCAGTCCAATTGGCTACTGACCTGAGATGAGAATACCACCCCCACTTCAGTCATTCATCACTGCCCTCACTGCTGTGTTTTTAAAAACAAGTTCAGCCGTGGAACAATAACAAGTTTTTTTTCAAGTTTATTATAAAAATGCAGGGATGGGCCTGTCTTTGTTTCGTTTTCTTTTTTTAACCATGGGAAATTGACAAGAATCCACCACTTTCCCTTCTAGCCTAAGTGACAAGAAAAAATGGCAAAGTTGTGCTGTTATTTTTGAAACTGAGGAGTGGTAAAGAAGCAGGGGACTCCACCAAACAGGAGATGTGATAAACACAGTCCAGACAGAACATCAAACTGTCACTGTAACCAAGTAAAGGAAGAGACTGAAATCCAGAAAGAGATTTCTTAAGATGGCTTCATTTCCAGCCAATTTATGTGAGAAAGACTGCAGTACAGAAAAGCCCTATATCTTATAGGTGTTGTTCCCTAAACTAATTATGCATTGCCTATGAACAACTAACAATTTATAGATGCAAATGCCACCCCCCAACAAAACCAAACCAAACCAAACCAAACCAAACCAAACCAAACCAAACCAAACCAAACCAAACCAAACCAAACCAAACCAAACCAAACCAAACCAAACCTCAAATGGATTGGTCTAATTTTTTTTTTCTGGAGAGCTAAGATACATAACCAAACAATAGCATTTGTTTTTATCCTTATTGTCAAAATGCAGTGGGAAATTTGTGGTTTGGATATGAAAGGTAATTCATCTGCACTGATTGAAATGATCACTTATGTTGAACAAAACCATTTTAAATTGAATAAATGGTTCTTTTATATTCTGTTAGCATACACTGATGACCTGAACACAGGGTACAAAAAGGAACTTGGGTTTCAGGCTTTTCTCAGAAAGGTGTTCTGTGATGGATTAATGGAATATCATAAATTATCAGATAAATAAGTAGCATAATTGTTCTTATTTATCACTAGGCTAACTCAACTGATTCTTCTGTCATGCTTTCACTGAAGCCACTCCTGAGTATTCAACATGTAACAAATGCAGCAAAAGGTCATTTCAACAATTTTTAGCCATAATAGCATAATGATTATCTTTTAATTGAAAAAATGTAAACGAGACACACATGAGGTAATTGAAATGACCCTTCGGTCTGGAACACAATGTATGGGCAGATCATGATGTGTCCTTTTCCTACAGCAGAGAACAACACAATTTTAACATTTCCTTTGT